>NC_091847.1:37408898-37733898 GCF_037783145.1 Equus przewalskii
GAAAGCTAATATACTGAGAAGCTGTTAAAAATTAACTAGATACAATTAACACAGATTTCTAAATTTCTCTGTTTATACAATGCATATTTATATTTTGATTTTTGGTTCACCCTGTTGAATATTCACTAATTAAACAGCGTCATTTCCATCTGCACTACTTATATGCCCCACATGGAGATACGAGTGGCAGGTAGAGACTGGATTTCGTATATTCTTGTAAGTGAACAAAACCAACTTTCACTTTTCCATGATATGGAGGACCAGGGAGAGAATGATTAAATGAAAGAGATAATCCCTAAACCTCATTTAGAAACTTCCTCTTCCTTCCCTCAAATTCCGCCTGCCCCCTTTTTTAACTCCACTGTTAACAAGTAGTGATTGGGGGGCATTACTCTTTCCCCTCTTTGGCCTCTGTGCTTCCTCTGATTAAAGAGGCAATAATCAGAGCGGTGGCTAAAAGCAAGGGAGAGTTTGCAAGCATTGTGATTAATTTTGCGAAATCCAGTGTTGCCCGTTTCTGTTAGGATTGGAAGATGACAATGCACCCTTCTCCCCTCCCACCAGCTTTTCATGCGCTCCATCCTAAAGGCAAAGTCCTTCTTGGTCTTGCTGCCTTGCTGAGTGGAGTTTACTTTTTATTTTACTTGAATACCTTGTATTAAACTCCAAGGCTAAACTGTTATTAGAACAAACAACTCACATACAGACCTTCCCTTCGGGGTGAGTTAAATCCCTGCCCATCGCTTGCTTCCATGTAGGTCCCGGTTGCCACTGCCAGTTATTAGTCGCTGGAGAATACAGAGCCTGAAACCTCAGTCCACCTCTTTCTCTTTATAGGCTTTTCACTTGATCAAATTAAATCCATACAAACCTTGTGTGCTCGCAAAGAAAACAAACGAAAATTCTCTTCCCAATCTCTTGTCACTCACAGTTTCCTAGAAGCTTCCAGGGAACACAGCGCTCTCTGATACCGGCTAGCTATTTCTCCTTCCTATCAGCCCTGCCAATACGTCCCTGATTTACAGGGGGCTAAAACTGAAGCACAAGCCATTAGCTGGTTCACTTTTCATCTCCCCAAGTCTGCGCTACTTGACAATCCTCAGATTAGTATGTAGTAGCCTTTTCCAAAACGAGCGTTTCTAATCAGGGATAAAACAGAACTCATCTTCCTGCAGGCAATTATGGAGAGAAGTGAGAACACTAAGAGAGACAAAACTCCCAGTCTAGAAACATCAGCCTCGAGGGCCAGTTTTTAGTCCATTTTCGTCAGTGGGTTAGCATGGAGGCAGTGGGATGACAGTGGAAAAACACTGCCCTGTTTTAGAAAACCTTAATCTTGACTCACAGCTGTGTGATCTCAGGCAAGACACTTAACCTCTCTGAGCTTTAGTTTCCTCCTTTATATAGTGAATTGGTTCAACTATGTGATATTGGTGTAGGGGTAGATAATTTCTGTTCCTCCTTAATGTGAAGTGGGTGGCATTGGGTTGCCTGCAATTAATATGGGGTTGCCATTTCTCCTTTCTCTAAGTGGTCCAATTAACTCTAATTCACTTTAATGTTTTATAAATCTCAAATGTGTTTAAAGTACTATATCTAGTAATGACATATACTAAACATCAGCCTGAGATCTTAATAACTTACTTGTAGTAATTAAAACATATCTGCTTACAGGGTTGTAAAGGAATTTCCAACCTCCAGGCAGTCTTTTCATCTGCTTCCAAGAAAGATATTATTTAGCAAAGCAGAAAGAAATGATACTACTTCAAAAGTTTTTAAAGCCAAAGATTTTATAGCCGTTATTGGTCAGACTATCTAATGTTCTCAGAGCATCCTTACCATGAAGTTTTTTATACTCTTAATGTAAAGCTAGCCCCTCGTTTATTCTGCCCATAAGAATAATAAAGGTGCTAAGGTTCATAATGGCTGAACTGTCCTATATGTTTATTCGAGTATTACTGTAGATACATCCACTGCCCTTAACGATTAACACTTAGAGTACCATGTGAAATCTTTACTCTGAGATTATTTTGAGATTTTTTTTTAAAGCAGCTGTTACCAGTTGCTAATTATACATGTTATGATGGAAAGTTCAACCCTTCCTAAACTGTAAAATGAAATATTTAGATTAAGCTTAAAATCTTTATATTCTCAGCGAGAATAATTTTGATGTAGAATTCGAAATGTATAGACACTTCATGGATAATGTTCAGGGATGATGTTCAAAACATTTAATGTAGCCTGGGCACAGAGCAATTGAAACAGATACCATCTGTAAAAAAACTGGTATGGCCATCCGGATGTTTGCTGGCTGAAACTTGGTGACATTTGATGTAAAGATGGCAGTCCTTCAAACTCTTGATTATATCTGTGGTTTCAACATGCGTACCATGGGACCTTTTAACTTTGAATAGAACAGTGGTTCTCAAAATTGTGGTCCAGAATCAGCAGCTTCAGCAATACCTGGGAAACTGTTAGAAAGGCAAATTCTCAGGCTCCACCCACCGGGTAGGGGGGGTCTACTCACTGACTCAGAAATTCTGGGGGCGGGCCAGCTCTCTGTATTTAGCTAGCACTCAGGTGATTCTGATGCATGCCCAACTTTGAGAACCACTGATTTGGATGGTAAATCTTTGGTTACCTGCTTCCACATAGAAGAGCTCTTTTCTCATGTATTAGAGAAAGAAGGAACAAAAGAAAGGAAGACCAAGAAATAGATAAAAGAATAAAGGAAAGGAAAGGATGAGAGGATAAGGAAAAGAAAACTTGACCTTCATAGGATGGTACAATGTTACAAACAACTGCCTTAAATAAAGGGTTACTCACTTCTGTGTAAGGATACTTAAAAAGTTTACCCCTCCCTGCTTCTTACTTATTCATCAGTTGTTCAGCTTGGGCAAGAACTGTCCCCATCCTTCCTCCCCCACTTAGACTCTGCCAACCCCACAATCTTTTTTTGCCTATCTAGGAGATATTTCTTTCACCACGCTTGAAGAAAAGTTTCCCGAACATTCTGTCCTTGCTTTCAGAAAGAATCTCTGATTTGTCATTTAATTGTCTGACTCTTAGAGACCTCTTAACAACAAATAGAAAGGAATTACCAAAAAGAGAGGCTTTGATTATCTCTCTCTTTAGTCCTCCTGGACTTGAAAAGACACTCAATAATTCTTTGCTAAATTGAATCAAATCATTTAGCCGAAATAACCTTCCTTCACTGGTCATTTCTCCATCTCTCTTTAGCTACACTATTTATATTTTTATTTGAAGGAAGGGTTGCCTCCTGATTCTTATGTGATACAGTTCTATCTATAAAGGATTTATATATACAACATCATGCTGGATTTAGGAAAATCTACTGTCTATGTTGGTAGATCATGATCAAACTCTTATTGACTACAACTCCTTGAAACGTTTTGATTCCTCTGTCTTATAAAGTTTGTTTTTCACTAGTTTTAGGTTGTGGAAGTGTTCTCAATAACTGTAAAGTTTTGGACACTTTCTCAAAGTGTAAAAGTGATACCCCACTCGCTTTGTGTCACTTGCCAATTTTAACGAGTTCATCTACTCTTCTACTACCCAGTTTGTTGACATAGAGGTAGCTGAATCATCCACTGCCTGGGCACAGCCTGCATGCCATCTCAGTACTGGCCTTGGAGTCATAGAATTTGGTCACATTTTTAAGGCAATTTTGTGTAGAATGAGATGAAGCTAATTAGATTCATGCGTATTACTTTACACTATCAGGTTTGTCCCAAAAAATCATTGCAGATAGTTCAGTCTGTTATTTGTTGCTCTTTATGGCATTATATTGCTTTTAAAATATGTGGCTGTGTATTAGACAGAAATTTAGAGAGATTCCCTGTTTCTGTACATACTAAGAGATAGAATTTCTTTCTCAATTTCAGTGATTCTCAACCCATGAGGATTCAAAAATAGGACTTGGTGTGAAACTTCTGTCTGTTTTCCAGTAGTGCTGGACAAAAGCCAGTAGACTCTATATTTTTAATGTACTCAGCCTATGTTAGTAGTTTCCTACCTCTTGACTTTCCTGTCCTAAATTTCATATTCACTGAATTTGTGTAGATGGAAGAGAAAGAAGCTTTTTAGTCTTCTTTGTTGCTATCTATTATCAATCTTTTTTACCCATTTAATAAAGAAGTCACTTTTTCTTTCTTTTTCTCTATTCACCTGTGGAAACTTCCAACTTCACTTGACCATGGCATAAAGTCCTAGAAGAAGTATATGGGAGTTTGAGAGGCAAAGAGTTTTTACAGCATGCTAATACATTTCAATCCTGCAGCACAATGAATACTGACAGTATAATAGAGAGTTTTAAAACAAAGCTAAAGCAAGCTATGAATGCTGTAAGAATTTTTAATTTCACTGTACTCAGCAGGTATAAGGAAGAATTTCTTTGCATATTAGGCCTATCAAGTCATTATAAAATTGAGGAATTTAATCTGCTTGTACAATACTTCGAATCCACATCAGATTTTTAAAACATTTAAATATCTAATTTTTTAAGATAAAATACTGTTTCAAATGTCTGTTTTCCTTATAGACATCTGCATATTTAAGTAATATGCTTTAGACTATGAAGGTTTATAAAAAAATTTGACTGCAACTTACAAAGTAAATTTTTTCTTGGATGGCTGTAATAAATTCTACCAGATCAAAGAATTGTGTACTTTTATTTTAATAACCGTCACCTGGGTTAAGAATTATGCTTAGTTTAAAAAATGTAAACAATACTACTACTTCTAAATTTATTTTGTTAATGAAGCCACTACATAAATTTAGCACTTTTTTTTTTATTAATTGCTCACACTGAAAAGGGCTAAATTCAGAATAACTCTGTTTCAAAGACCTAATTGCCAAGGACCTAGCCTTAATATTAACTAGGATAATTATTATGCAAAGCATACCCACCCAGAATGTTTGCATAGCTATCACAAGCGCTTTCATAAATGATGCTTTAATTAGTCTTAATTAGAATTTGTTTAAGTCAGCAGGGAATGCAGGGCCCGTGAAATGATGTATGTAATAAGCATCAGGCTCACTTTTTACTTGGGGAATAGAGCTGACAAAATCACATCACGTTAAATTGATTCAGTCAGAATTAAAATTCTTATGGTATTAATTAAATGGGGGATCTCATTAGCAGGCTGCAGGATGATGGAACGACTCTTCCGCGACCAGATGTGAGGAAAGAAACACTGAAGGAGAGTACCATTAGACCAAAAAGTCATCTTATTCTTAAATATAGACATGATGACATTCAGCTTGGTCCAAGGTTGTCCAACTATATATAATATTAAGATACCAGGAACTCAGAACAATTTTTTTTTTAAGATCATTTGACTTCTTTGAGCATCTGCACCTCAGTGAAAAATCCTGAGTAGTCGGAAACATTTTTATTTGACAAACCAACTCAGTAAACTTGGGAATCAATAAATAATTAAAATGGATTAATGTTGTTTTTATTATTTAAATACGTATTTTCTTTTATAGACTTGAATTTCATTGAGAAATTATATTGAAGTTTCTTTCTTCATTTCTTACCTACGTTTCTTCTCATTGATTCAATGAGAACAGTAAAAACATAAATTCTGTTTAGTCAAATAAATAATAGGGTATCGATTAATGCATTCACAGAGCCACTGGTGATTTTTCTTCTTTCTGCTGTATGAAAACGAAAGAGGGTACACTTTGTTATTTAGAAAACAGTTCTGAGTTTGCAAGTCTAGTCATGGAGGGATGATATTTACTTCCAATTAGCATATGTTTTGTGAATGGCAAGGGGCACATGCTGCGGCTGTGTACATTTTTGGTCAATATTAACAATTTAAGGCTTTGGCTTCATTTCTTCCAGCATTTGTAAAAATGAATATTTTTCTTATAGATACTGAATGAATAGAAAAATACTGAGGCTAAACCTTCCTATTAAAAGACATTGGGTTAGACAGCTGATATTTAACTACAGAGGAAGTGAGTCTTGACTATTACCCATAGAAAACATGAGCGGTTTTGAATACATAGCCAAATCTTAAAAGAAAAATCAAAACGTTAATTTAATAGTTGGTGGAATTTGAAAATCTCCCCACTCATAATTTGTCATAAATAAATAAATTAGTAAATAAAAGTGCCGTATCTACTGTTGGGTACCATCTATTTGGGAAAATGGTTTCGATTTCCTTTAAATTAAAAAAAGATAGATTCCTGCCACATTTGAATCATGGAAAATATCACTAGAAATATCAAGGAGAATGTAGACTACGGGTAAATTATTCCTCAGGAAGAGACATATCCTGACTTCCAAATAGGACTGTACGTTTCAGTCTCAAACACCAGTTTCCTTTCTCCAGGAATTTTTATTTTTGTGGATGTCATTTCATGTTGTGTCATTTCCTGTTCCATTTAGACTTTTTCTCCCCAAAATGAGCTATCAGGGTTTAAAGGCATAATATAGATTGTTAAAAAACAGTTTAAGACTGGCTCACTCTACTTTTTTAAATGTTTTGTATGTTTTATATTTTGATCAACTATTCCATCCTTTTCTGACAGGTTGTTGAGAGTTTAAGTAAGACATTACAACCATGACCAGCCATTTAAATCCTGAGAACATTTAAAAAAGTCAAAACACACTATGCCAATGCCTTTTCAGCAGAGCATAGCAAATGGAAATACACTTCTGTAGACATCCACTTTTTAAAACCTCATTCTGGAATTGCTTTAATGAGGACAAAAAATGATCTAACATTGGGCCATTTCCTTGATAACACAAAGAAAGAAAATGCAAGTTCGTTCCTAGTGGATTCTTTTTGTGAAGGTTGCTGCAGTGCAGAATAAACATCACGGACAGTAGCTCCTCTTTAACATTTTCAAACACAAAGTCAAGTGGCTTGTTCTTCAAAGGGGTTATATGGCATATGCCAGATAAACCAACAACTACACTGGTGACAGGGTATTTTGCATATCAGTAACGAGTGAACATGCATATTAAGATGACGAGCAAATGGCCAGCCTTGAAATTAAGTCTGCATTGGGTCCTAGGAATTTATATGAGATCCACTTGCTTCAATGTTCCTCCATAGACTTATTTGGGACTTTTTCTTTCTTTTTCAGTTTAAGATGTCCAAAACAATAATGCTAGTTTGGTGCCACAATCAATCAAGAGTAGAAAAAAAATTCCCAACACCTCCTAGTTAGGAAAGTGGCTTTCTCATGGCTATTTTTCTTCTTGGAAAAAAACCCCATATTTATTTTATAACTATGCTTGGAACCAGCTCCTGTGTTCCTTGCCTTTAGCAACAGACAAACCTCCACTGAGGCTTTTTACAGCCTAAAGGAACATAGTAGAAAGGTTACATAAACATTCAGAAAAATAAATTAATATCCCCAAGCCTTCCAAATGCACTGAAGAGGGACAGGCTACGTGAAATGCAATGGTTTTGATTTAGGTAAGGTCCAGTATCCAGTATTCAATTCCATTTGTAAAATTAATAGCTTCTCCATGAATTGAATGAATTTAAACTTAGAAACCTCTTCTTCCTACCTCATGAGAATATGGTGAAGGGTGTGGATTTAGAATCCTAGAGACATACATTTGCCTACTGGCTCTTCCAGGTGCTAGCTTTGGGACCTTGGGGAGATCACGAAGACTCGAAGCACCTTACATAAAGAATGAATGCTTGTCCTCTCCCCTAAGCTGTAGTCCATGAGAGCAGAAACTAGATATGTCTAACTTTGCCAGAGCCCAAAATATAATATTGCTCAATAAATTTTTGTTCAATGAATAAAGGAATAAATCAAATGACCTTACTTACGTAATAAGAAAAGAGAAATAAAATTTTTATTTAGCAGCTATCACATGATTTCTGGAGAGTAGTTTGTGATAGAAGAGGAGAGAGGAGAAACACAGGCGCTCCAATAATAGGAAATATTGTCTTGCAGCAATGGGTGAACCAAAAAAGGTTACCAAGAGTGGATTTATAAGCCTGGAGAGAAATGTTGCTTGCTATATAATTTTGTCCAACTTGAACCTAGAAACAGCATCAGAGCTACTGTTCTAACATTCGGAAACAACAGAAAACTTAGAATATTGAGAAATTTGTCTTGTTTGTGGAATATCTACTGGGAGTATTTAACTCATTCAAACATTCTCTTCAAAATTTTTCTTGATATAAATGTAATCTTGTAAGATGTCTTGGGTAAATTCCATAGTAAATTAAATTATAAGACAGAAAAATAGACCAGACATCATGATTTTTAGAAAGCTGGGAGAGAAAGAAAAATCATGCATGTATGATTCTTGAAATTATGGTAAATGAGAGTGGGAGGGGGTGTCTTGCTTCAACGGATTAATGCTAAATCAGAAATCACGATATTGTCTATGTGACCCCAGGTGAAGTCCCTTATTTGCCACCACTTCCACTATTGGTAAATAGAAACAATTATCGTTCTTGAACTCCTGGGGATGTTATAAGAGTAATATGGTTATGCTTTAAATGGTAGGTATGTTTTCAGGCTAAGGGCCAAATAAGAAGGCCAGGAACACAAGGAATCTATATAGGAACGTAACCACGTTTCATTACCATTTATCAGAAGATACGCTTGTTTTTTATTCCCTGTTACCAAAGACCCTACCAGCTGTTACATTCTGTGCTTATAACATCTCAGTCAAAAGTCTTAGGTACATTGAATTATTTATTTCTATTGTATCTCCCAAACTGCTCCCTTAGCATGTAATTCTTTCATGGAGTGTTATACATACAACATCTTTGTATGACCTGGGAATTTTATGCAGAATGTTGATTGTAAAAAGTGTCACTGAATTTTTGATGTTTGACTGTTGACAGCTTTCAAGCCCCATATCTCCCTCTTTCCCTTCTACCTCACATCCAGGCACTTTGTAAGAAAGCCCTCACGTTTTCTCCTTTGGTATTGGCGGGACATTCAAGCCATGCCAGTCCCAACCCCTGTACGCGGGGCCCTCACCTCAACCTTACTCGTTAACCACCTTTAAGGGCAGACGAAAGGATTCCCTGCTCTCTTAAGCCATTTTCAGACTAGTTTGGGAGCCAGCCCCGCGTTCCCCAGGGAGGTTCATTATGTGAATAACAAACCTTTGTACACCCTCTTGGTTCATATGTAGTATCATTAGTCTCAACATCCGAACCAAATCTTGGAGTGTAAGTCTGTCTCGCCCCGGGGGTGATCACAACACCAATTAAATATGTGTCCTTGCCACAGACAGAGGTTCGCGCTAAAACTGGAGGATAAGGATCTGTTTGTTTGTTTGTTTTAACACAATATGTTTTTCATCCGTGATTTCTTTTAGACCCCAGATGCCCTGTGGACCAACAGCTCTGTAATAGACCAAAAAGAACTAGATATTGACATGATTAAGAATATCAACAGCAGGGACAGAGGTTAGGATGAAAACTTGAAGGGCTATCAAGTCCCATTTCTTCGGGGCACAAGTTGGTCTCCAGCTGGGATCAGAAATTTTCCCTTGTGGTGTAGCTCTGCCTAATTAGCTGCATTAGTGAAGACTCAGCCTTTCTCTGAGCGCTGGCCTCAGTTGGAGACAGGAAACTCACCTACTTCAGTGGTAAGGCTGTAACACTTAATTAATTAATGGTTGCAGCATATTTATGATCTTGGGATGAAAGGGCTATAGGAGAGAAAGTATTACTATATTCCTTCCTATTGCTGTGAGAAAACATGAGTCACTTTGGCAAATTAGTGAATCTAAATTGAAACATATATATTTCCCCAAAGATTGATGGATTATGAATACGTTCAGAATTTCTTTCTTTTCCATTAATTCTAAAAACTTGGGTCAGTTTTGTAAAATATGACT
This sequence comes from Equus przewalskii, assembly GCF_037783145.1. Taxonomy (NCBI): domain Eukaryota; kingdom Metazoa; phylum Chordata; class Mammalia; order Perissodactyla; family Equidae; genus Equus; species Equus przewalskii. Next base: position 37,418,764 of record NC_091847.1, read on the forward strand.
TATTTTTGCTATAGAATTTGATGCTTATGGACTAAAGCTTCAAGGTATAATTACATGTTCATATTATAGCAAACACTGTTATTTGGTATAACGATGTGGAGAGGAAAATGGAGAATGAGTCTTAATCAATCCAATAATGAAAATTCTCATTGTTCATACAGATAAGGGCTCAAAGTAAGGATGACATGACTGAATGAAATGAGGAGCTGGGTCTAACTGATACTTAACTCAGAACATCTCTCTTGGTTTTCTATGAAGCAGATGTAGTGGCTAGGAGCAAACAGCTCATGTAAGCTACCAAAGAATAAAGGTGAGCACAGAAAGAGCTAATCCAAGCTCTAGATTCCTAACAAGGGCAGGAAAAGAAGTCAAATCATTGGGAAACACTGAAGAAGGAAATCAGGCCGTAGATCTGGCACCTGGAAGTGTTAGGAGGATGGCAATAAGAAGTCTAAACAGAATGATGTACGTGCTTCAAAAAGATGGACCATTTATATTGTCTTGCTCATTATTTCATAGTGATCTTAAATAGAGAAAAACAGTATTAAGGTTTTGTCTTTTGTAAGTTTTCCCCTAATGTCTTGTCTCTGCTATATGACCCCATCTCCAAATCTCAACTACTCTATGACTGTGCCATAAAGGCAGAAAGAGAATCGTGTTTTCTACTCCCTTGGTCTTCTTTCTCACAGGAATATAGCACGGAAAATATATTTACACTAGAAAGAGACTTAGCAGGCAGAATGGCCCCAAATGTGTTGATCTATAGTGTGAAGCACAATTGATAAAGATTCAGCAGAAAAGGGCCTTAGAGAAAATGATAAGTACAGAAAGAAAACCATTTTCTAAAGTGCCAAAAGCAATTACCACTTGCACTTTGACCTTCTCAATTTTTGTAAGTAGTAGTAGGAAGGAAATGCCTGAACAAAGGCTTTGCAGAAAGAAGACTTGGGTCAGATAAGGAATTCAGCTGGAGGATAACCAGCTATCACGATGCTTTCTGGGTCTCGGGGCATAGGCTATTCCTTCACAAGATGGTTTCATATGGCTCACTGTCGCTTGGCAGTTCAGGGAGCAGTTAAAGCTGATGCAAGACAATGCTGTTAATTTCAAAAGGAGATTTTTGCTCTCTTTTGTATTTCTAAACCTCTGTCTTCATGAAACATGAAAAAAGTAGCGCAATAGTCTTCCTTGTCCAGTCAAAACCCTCCTTTAAATATATACGAAAACTTCCCAGCATAGAGGCTCTGGTATCAGGCAAAGTACTGACCCCTAAAAGCACTGTCCATCTCTTTCTCCATGGCTACAGTTTAGAATACTCTCCTATTTATGTTTGTACTTGTCTTAGTCTCTGTGTTTGTCTACATATTGTTCATTATGAAACAAGTATAAAACATTTGTATATGTAACATATTATGTATTTATGAGAATATCATGGATATGCATACACATATGTCTCTTTGGCCCAGTTAAAATTCAGGAAATGATTCCTACATCTTGAACAAAGTATGTATGTTGGAGGTCATTTTTGAAGTTTAGCATTGAGCAGACTTTGTATAGTGAGAATTTTCTATGTTTGGGAAAAAGAGCTAGAAAATATAGTGGAATAACCAACCAACCTACAATCCCATGTAATCCTCTCAGACTAATTGGTAAACCTGACCCTCATACACACTGGAAATATTTGGGACTCACCAACTAATGCCTTATCAGTATTCAGTTTTATTGCCAAAACATGTAGGGGAAAAAGAAAAATTCAAGCACATAAGGCAAGAAGATGAAAAAGTAGCCTAGGCTAGTGCCTATATTTAACTCACTTTCTTGTCTGTGGTTCCAACCTATTAAACACTCTTAAACTGGGTTAATCTCAGCATCTGAGAATTTGGTGATCCTATGCCATGTAGGTTTTGATTTGGGAATGAGGAAGTACCATCATGAAGTCATCGCCAGTGATGGGAAGAAGAGAAAACAGGAATATGAGACGTCTAGAAGAAGACTAATAAGGACATAAGGACTCTGATCTTAATAAAAGAAAAAAAAAAGCTGATGGAAAAGACACTAATCATTGGATGGTGACTACTGAGAAAATGCTCCTTTATGATTGTTTGCTTACTAAGCCCAGGTCTGCAGATGAGAATGGTAAATAATAAATAACATCCTCCAGGACCCTAAGAGACCTACAGCCATCAATCTATGACTTAATCATCAAATATTTGTGAAGGAAAGACACAGGCCTTTCCTGCAGGGATATTATAATCTAGTTAGGAGAGAAGATACATGCATAAATAGTTAAAGCTTCCAAGGCATTGTGTGATAACTTCCAGAGGAGACTGAAGTTTTCAAATTAGCTCACACTAAAACTCGTGCGTGAATTTCATTAACTTAGCAGCTCCCCTCCTTCTCACCCCGACCCCGTGAATCAGAGCATAAACTCAGCCATCTCTTCCACACATGAAAGTCTGCAGAGAGTTGCTCAAATGTGCCCATGAATTGTTCACTCATGTTTTCTGTTCCAGCTTCCTCACTGATGCCTGTAAGATTCTTGAAAAATAGTTTCACCTCTTCAGTGGCTGCCAGTGTCTCCATGAGATTACTCAAACTTTGGATGCCACCTTCACTCTGTCTTGTTGTGCAAGGGCTGCACAGTAGTTTGCAAAATAGTTGGGGAGAAGACACATCCCCTAATTTGTGTCACCCTGTGTCACATTAGCCCCAGAAGTGACACTACTTTAGTCCTAAGTACCATGAAATCACTCTCGAAAATATCTTCTTAAACTTCTGGTTCTAATTGCTGTAGAGGTGAGGGGGTTTCTGGGACCACATGAGAACAGATTCAATGTCATTGCCTTTATGGTATGCTGTCTTTTACACGTTTCTTTGCCCCAGGTACCAGGTACCCTTTTTACTTTTTTGATCCAAAATAAAACCCCCATGCATATTGAGTCATGCAAAAATAAATGTTGCCTTAGTGGGGTGAAGTTGTGTCTCAACATCTGCTCTGCCTCGACTGTGCTTGGGATCAGCTGCACCCTGAGCTATCATGATACAATAAAGGAATTCAGGGGGGTAGAAACTTTCTCTAGCCTTGGGTGGCCAGACCAGGAAAGGAATAACAGATGGCACTTGACCTGTGCTGTAAGGATAATTAAAGTCCCATAGGAGAGATGGAAAAGAGGAATCAAAGTGGCTTTCCAAGTAAAAGAGTGGTGCAGTGAACGCTGGTGTGCCATCCTATCCCTGCCTCAGGACCCAGGCCCTCATTTCCTCAGCTGCCAGGAGTGTTGGCTGCTGAAATTCACAGCTTATTCCTCGTCCAGCAATTGCCTTCAGCCCAAGGGACCTGTGTCACCCAAGAGTATGGCCCATTTCAAGGGGCACCCTGTACTCAATGATTGGTTAAGGTGAAGGTACAAAGCCAGTCTCCTCAACTCAATGCAAGACCCTTCTGCAGGCCAGCCCAGCTCCGGAGCGCCCCGTGGGTTTGATTGAGGTCTCTGTTGCAACCACATCACTGTTTACTTCTTCTTCTGTCCAATCCTGCTCCCATCGCTTCTTTACAGGTGTGCCCCAGAGCACTTTCCATTAAAAATTCCTGTACGTAAATCTCAGTCTCACAGGAAACCCACCTCAGAAAAGTGAGAAATAAAACAAGATTTTTAGGGCACAGTGAATTTATCAGGCTGATTAGAGTGGAAGTTTAGTTAGGGTTGGTTGTTTGGGACATAAAAGCTTGAAAATAAAGTTTTCAGGGAGGCCCTTGAATGCCAGGATATAGTGTTAGGATTTTATCCAACAGACCAAGATCAGTAAATATGTGGCAATGAGCTCACAGCAGCATCTCCGTCCTACACCTGGAGTAGACATCATCCATCAATGACTCCTCTCTGCCCCCCAGAGTCCCAGCCTGACTGTAGAATCCTTCTCTGGGCTGAGAATCAGCCTGATTCAAGTGTTATGAAAGCCTACACCCACCCCAGCCACATATTTTTAGGAGCAACTTAGCATCATTCTTATTTCTAATAAGGACTCCTTACTCATTGAGACTCGAGGTATGTTTATTAATCAAGAGTATTTGGCCGATAGTCATATGATATACAAACTTTAATGCTACCCTGAGGTGGAAATTAGAGGCATGGAATACAAAAGAATGCATCTAAGTACTGAATATATATCCACTGTTAGGGACAGAAATTTCTATTTGAGAATCACCTCTTCGAGAATATATTGAAAAAGGCACCTTTTTTATGGGCTGACACTTTTTTAAAAATAATCTCATTTGATGGGATAACATACATATAGGATGAATGAATAAATAAATATTTATAGGATAAATAAATAAATAGAATGTACATATAGGTACATAAATAAATGTGCCAAATGATAATATATGGTTAGACATAAAGTATCATATTTTCAATTTTGATTCTTCTCCAATATTACTGCCACATTTAGTTCTGATGTTTTAGCATCATGAATGTCTGTTCAGTCTTACTAAACACGTCTTCTTTGTGGTCAGTGAGGGTCAGTGCCTTGACTCACAGTATCATGTGTTACTTGAGTAAGGTGGCCACACATCCCATCTGTCCAGGACACACTTCATATTATTAATAGTTACCCTTTTTGCTCTCAAAAGAAATAGAGTCAGTCTATCTTTAAATAACTTTGTATTAATGTTTCTTATATAAATTAGATTTCAACCAAAGAAGTGAAGCAAAAATATTTACAATTGCATTCAAATTTCCAGGCCTAAAAGAGATTTTATGCTTGGTGAATTGTCATCTTTCTCTGTCATGGAACTGTAGCTGGAGGAGAAACTGGTAAAAGGGTCAGTGGCTTCAGTTTACTCAGAACATCTGTCATGATTTTGTCTCCATTGCTTCGTATTGTACATGTGGCCTGTAATGCAGAAGGAATCCTGGGCAGACACGAAGAAAAATCATTAATAAAAAAAAAAGCATAGAAAGAACATTTTTTTCTTACCAGAGAAGGCCCAAGAGGTGTGTACGTGGGTGGGTAGTATGGTTGTATGCATGAGAGAGAAAGAGAGAGACAGAGACTAAAAACATTGTCTCTGAGATATTTCCACTGAGCCCTATCATGTCAGGTGACAAAAAAGAGACTGACAACATACCCGGTGACCTTTGAGCAACTTTTTGTCTTTGAGTCAGAATTTCAAATAGAACTTTATTTATATTGTATATGGTTAGGGGACACATGATTTCCTACAACATCAAACACCTCAATTTTTCAAATGTAGATATTGTAAGTACCTCGTTTATTTTAATCACAACCAAGAAACTAAAAGAGAGTCCATAACTGGGTGCAAAGAGATGTTATTAGAATTTATCCATCAAAAACTTTCCACTTTGCTTTTTTTTTTCTTTGAGGAAGATCAGCCCTAAGCTAACATCTGCTGCCAATCCTCCTCTTGTTGCTGAGGAAGCCTGGTCCTGAGCTAACATCCGTGCCCATCTTCCTCTACTTTATATGTGGGACGTCTGCTACAGCATGGCTTGACAAGTGGCAAGTAGGTCCACACCTGGGATCTGAACTGGGGAACCCCAGGCCGACAAAGCGGCATGTGTGTGCTTAAACTGTGCCAACAGCCTGGCCCCCACTTTGCATTTTTTATATGCACCATTTTGATAAATATGATGATTCAACTACAGTCTTTAACAAAGGAGAATAAACAAATAATGATGGAGGGAGTATTACTACTGGCAGTCATAATCACAGCAAGAAAATCATCAGTAAACAACTCAAAACACATCGCATTTTGGGGCCCTTTAGTGTAGAGTCGAAGGTCCCTTGATACACTTAGTGGGCCTTGAGGGCATAGAATCAAACAGTAAGCGCCATCAATGATACCGAAGGTGAGAGTCAAAGAAAGAATGATATTACGTCTACTCTGCTCAAGAAGGCAGGAATTTTAAGATATCTTAGAAAAATCTAAACAAACTTTTTAATGTAAAGAAAAGCAATTTGGTGCTCAAAAAACAAATACTTAGTATCTGGAAAACTCACTAAAACAGAAAGATACAATATCCAAGAAATCTCAACAGCAGAGGCAATATTGTCCAGAAATAAACACTGAAGTCAAAAATAAACATACGCACGGTCCTTATTTCTGCATTTATCCAACAGCCACAGATAGTGTAATTAGCAAGATACACACAGGAACACAGGCACACACACACTACGAACATAGTGGCACTAATTCAAGAAGAAAATGCGTGCTTTCTTCTGAATTTGGTTTCAGGAGCGCTCATTGCATCTCGATGTATATCATTTGAAACTGCCACCTGCTCTCCTTTAAAAGCAACTCGTAGAGTGTACTGCGCTGAAGTTGATGATTTCATACTCAAAAAATACCTTCTTGTCTCAAATATTCATAAGTGGAGGAATCATGTTTTTCCAAAGTTCTACAACTTGTCTGTAGTTAAGTCTGAGGCTCCATCCCACTTCACTTTTTAATAAAAAACAAACATTTATTTGTCAGGATTTTCTGTCTGAATATGCTGTGACTCTCCCACAGAAACCAAATCTGCTTGGCTAGCATCTAGGTTTATTCCTTGAAAAAAAGGCAATTATATGTTGTTTTGATCCATACTAAAGGTCAGTATGTTTTTTAAAATAATATTTTATGGAAACATAATAATAACGGCATTTATATAATTATATATATTAAGAAGGAAATGGGATAGTTAAAAAAATGAGCATGAGGTTTGGTTTTTTTCCATAAATGTGCAATATTTCACAGGGAAGTTTGGGACTCTGAACAGAACTCCTCGTGTGCGCCTTTACTTGGCTTGCTAGCATGACTTCTTCCTCTGCTTTTCTTTTCTTATTTCCTGTTAACGCTTCCTTACTTATCACTCTCTTTTACTTTTCCCAGGACAATAGTGTGACAGAGAGTTGCTTTTAACCTTTGAAAACACTAGTAGCAATGAAAAGATGGGGATAAACCTGCCCACTCTAAGCAATACTTCCACCCGGCAGATATTTTCAGACTTCACAGAAATTGAGTACTTTCTTCCTTTCTTTTTTTTAAAAACCTAGTCCAAACCTACTAAAACATTCACCATCTCTGCTGCCTAATACATTTATTCATGGCCTCTATATATTCTCCTCTATAACCTCTTCCTTCATGTCTTCATTTTAATAATATTGCTTATGTGAAAATTGCTGGATAAATTATTCAATTTTTTTCTATTATTCAGTATATCCGCAATAAAACTGATAACCTAGCTCTGTAAATAGATTTATAACAGTTTAGGTTAGTCTTCTCTACGTATTTGTCTGTCTGTCTGCCCGTCTTTCTTTGTCTGTCTCTTTCCACTGCATTCTTAAGCCCTTGGCTAGGATGGACTCGAAGGACTTTGTTTCTGTTTGTTATGTAATGAAGACAAGCTGTTAAGTAGATGCAGATGCTAATTCTGTAGTTACTTTTCATTTCACATGAAATTTCATTAGTGTTAAGTATGGAAAATTAATTACTCCTTAATCACAAGTCCACAGAACTTAATCACCAACTACAAATAACTATGTTAAAGGGTAATGCTATGGATTAACCATAAATCAACAAAGCAGGCCAATTCTACAGTAAGGCCAAAATCCAGGTGGATACTCATGACCTCTACTTGCTAATAAAGAAATAGGTACAATCTCTTGTGCTAGAACAATATTTTTCAAGTATTTATTCTTTTGTTCAATGATTGTTTTGTACTTTCTTTGGGCCAGACTCAGGGGATAAAAGAGCAATAAAATAATCTCTGCTTCAAAGAGTGTGCAGTTGACTAGGGGAGTTGGACAAGTAAAAAGAGAGGGAGATTGACGCTTTGATGAGCGGTCTTCACAAATGTTTTGAAAGAGTAACAGAAGGAGCAGCTCTCTGAGCCTTAGGGTTATTTGTGAAGGTTCATGGGACCAGCAGACGTTAAGCAGAAACTCTAAAGTCAAGATTTACTCGTATCTCCCCTTACTTCTCTTTTCTCTGTGCTCTTCAGGGGGGGTCTTACATTTTTTTGAACGCCCAAAGCAGGGATGTGCTGGAGCCTTCATACTGACTGGCAGCTGGTAAGAACCCACTGTTAGCATCTCTTCCTAACTCTGTATTCAGCAACATCATATTTGCTTGAAGTTGGTGATTGTAGTAGTGTTTACACCATGGGAATTGGTAAATGCTACAAAGCAAGGCTAAAAAAAATTCCTCTAGAGAGCAGGTTCTTAAACATTTACCAGCACACCACCTGGCCAGGGAATGTAGTATTCCTTATAGTGAAGGATAATGAGACAGGATAGTTTTTCCAATATCAATAAGGCACAGTCCCTGATAAATCACAGATTAGAACTACAAATAAGACATTATCATTGCTTTTTTAGAAATTATGATAGGGAGGATAAGATAAGTCATCAATTACTGTATCAAAACCAAATCAGTTTAAAAAGTTCAATGGAGGGGCTGGCCCCGTGGCGGAGTGGTTAAGTTCTCGCACTCCACTTGAGCAGCCCAGGATTTCGCTGGTTCGGATCCTGGGTGTGGACATGGCACCGCTCATCAAGCCATGCTGAGACAGTGCCCCACACAGCACAACCAGAGGTACTCACAACTAGAATATACAACTGTGTACTGGGGGGCTTTGGGGAGAAGAAGAAGAAGAAAAGATTGGCAACAGATGTTAGCTTAGGTGCCAATCTTTAACAACAACAACAACGACAAAAAGTTCAATGGAAGAGAGTAAGGCTGGAAGGACTGATCTAAAAAAAATACATTTCAGTGGTTTGTCTATGGATTGTTGGGTTATTAAGGCCCCACAATTACTGCCATGTAAAGTTTGTGGGTCACTCAGATGAGTATTGTTGTTTTGGGAAATGAAGTTTCTGGGAGAGTTTTATTAACCTGCCATCCTTCTGTGGGCATTCTACCCAACATCAGCAATAGAAAGAGATAATGTAACATAACATTTAAGAGCGTTAGCTTAGGCCTCTGAGTGCCTTGGTTCAAATACTCCATTACTATGCAATACTGGGAAAGTTACATAAACTCTCTGTTCTTCACATTCCTCTTCCTTAAAATTGGAATAGTAACAGTACTTAACTCATAAAGTTTTTTTGAAGATGAAATGAATTAAAGATGTGAAAGCACTCAGGACCTGCTTGGCACATCACGCATATCTGATGTGGTCTATTGTCTTCATTAACACTTTCACAGGGAGGCCTGGCCGCTTCCACAAAATGGGTCCGGCATCATCTGATCCTATCATTCCGAGCACTTCTAAGAATCTCCAGAAGTCATTGCTAATCCTTGAGCTTGACAAATATGAAGATTAACCAGAGAATTTGGAGCATTTGCCCAATTTCTCTACAATTAATTCTGAATATTTGTGAAACTGTCTTCATCTTTTTCTAGTACTATAAACAGATACAGTAGATATGATTTCTCTTTACAATAGATATTATTTCTCTTATATATATAGAGTTAGATTTACCTAATCAAAGAGAGAGAAAAATCACAGATCTGAAAACACAATGAAGTTAGCCTCATAAGATGATGTTTTCAAGAAAGACAAGGTTGAAATGTTTTTGGAAAGATATAACACTTAGGAAAAGACGTAAGACTTTTCCTCTCCCTTACTGGTCATGGAATTATTCACCACCTGTCAGTTCCTATAAACTCGTTATTTAAAAGCAATAGAGAAAAAGTGCCCTTTCAAGACAGATCCCTTACTTCACTTACAGTTCTACTTCTGGTGTTCCAGGAATCCCATTGTAAGGTCTTGCTCATGGCCACAAATGTGACATGAGCTGTAATCATTTCTAAGATATAATGCAGGCATTTATGGTGATTAGTTAATCACTTATAAAATTCCTTGAAAATGAAAACCTGCTATATGGGGCCTAAATCCATAAGACCCAAGAACTATAAATCACTCTTTTAAATAGCTTAACCATACACTAATTCATGGAGCGATGCTTGTTTAGAAGATGGGAAGAAGAGGAAGTGAGCAGAGTTCTCTTAAGGGGTTTTAAAAAATCCTGGACTGTTGCACTAAAGCCAAATTTTGTTATTGTTAATGCTGTTGAGTTGATTCTGACTCTTAGTGATCCTTTGTGCAGAAAGTAGAACACTGCCCAGTCTTTTTGCACCATCCTCTCATCTGCTTGTGCTTTATTAGACAATGCTCTGCTGCTATTCACAGGGTTTTCATGACCAATTTTTTGGAAGTGGGTGGCTAGGTCTTTCTTCCTAGTCTGTCTTAGTCTGGAAGTTTTGCTGAAATCTGAGCACCGTGGGTGACCTTGCTGGTATTTGAAATACTGGTAGCATAGCTTTCAGTGTCATAGCAACACACAGCCACCACAGTATAATAACTAACAGATGGGTCATATGGTTCTCTGACAGTGAAATGAACCAGGGCCACAGAGGTAAGAGTGCTGAATCTTAGCCACTAGACCTAGGAATATACATAGATGTCACGGAACAAATACTAGTGTGAAAAAGAGAAGACCTGTGTTCTGACCCTAGCACTACCACTAATTTGCCAAGCCATGCAAATTACTGGATCTCATTTTCCTTTTTTTAGGGCATTGGGTTAGACGCAATGGTTTCCAAGAAGTCTTCAGTAGTCCAACAGAATGGTGTCAGGGATGGCATTGAGAGGTGCCAACATCAGCACTTATGAATCCAGGCTACAGCTCCCTAGGCCACTACCACTTCAACCACTCAAGACAATAACACTTTAATCAGTTTTATGGATTAAATATTTATAAGTTTTCCATATTTGCTATTAACAAATTTTGCTTGAAAAAAGATCACTGGTTAAAGTTGAAAACCATTAAACTGGCTCAGCCTTAAAGATTGGAGACTCTACGGTTTCCCCATCACTAATTTAGGAGGTGATACCTCATGTAATACTCAAAATTAGCTCATACCACTTAGATTACTTAGACTCGTAATTACTTTGCATGTAGATTACTATATAAAACACTGATGAAATGCAAATAGGGGATTCATATTCAGTAGGGTTGAGGTCTTTTCAACACTTGAAAAGTTTCCAGTTAACAAAGGAAAAACACGATCTCCCATTAGTGTTAAGGCATCTTTCATTTAATTCCTTTTTCCGTCTAAGATGGTTAATCACAGAATTTTATACTGGAGACTACCATAAGGAATCTATCATTTTACAGATGAGTGACCAGAGGGTTACTCAGAGTTGCTTGAGGAACTGACTGTTCCATGTCCAGGGTTCTTTCCCCTGTATTCTATGGTTTTTCCAAAGAATAAATATATAAGCTACCAGAAGCAATCATCTGGAGATTCTTAATCACACTTTTTTCTTTCTCTTTGTCTCTGTCTCTCTGTGTCTCTCTGTCTCCCTGTCTCCTGCTCTCCCTCCTTCCTCCTTCAGTTTCTTTTCTTTTTTCCTTCTTCCTTCTCTTTCCTTCTTTCCATCCTTCTTTCCCTCTTTCTTTTTTCTTTTACTCATTCACTAAACAATTTTTGAATCTCTGCAAGGAGCCCAGCACTTACCAGCACTGGGAAATGGCAGTTATATAAGAAGATCTTGTACTTGTCTCATGGAATACATAGTATGGAAAAGGAATAAACCACTTACATGAGTATAGAGTGCTAGGTCCTTTGGGATAAATATTCCATGGTGCTTTTGAAGTAAGTGTATTTTGAAGAATGAGTTGTAATTGTGTTGACAAAAGTTATATATGGGCCTGTTTGTGTGTGGGTATGTGGACTGTGGAGGGAGTATTCCAAGCAGAAGAAAAAAGGCACAGATGCCTAAAACAGATGATGCAAGAATTCGCATGATCTGCAAGAATATCAGTAAGGCTGGATGGAAGAACGCATGTCAGAAAGGAGTGTTGGGAAATAAGAGCTATAAGGAGCAGAAACATCGTAAGGGGTCTTATGAGACAAAGTTTATGAGTCTGATTCTTGTCCTAAAAATGTTATGACACAACAGAGGGCTATAGATGAAGGGGATGCCATCAGCAGACCAGCATCATAGAAAACAACTGGCGGGACTATGTGGAGAGACTGGCAGAGGCCAGTCCTGAGATGGCAGAACCACTAGGATGAACTTCCAGTAACCCAGGAGAAAGGAATGAGGGCCATGATGTGTGCTGGGGAGTACTGATATCAGGAATAAATCTATGACAAATTACTTAACAATTAACCCTGACTTTACCTGAAGGGGCCTAAGAAAAATATATGCTAAGAAATAGATTATTTTGGTTCTCCCGGCGACCTGGCTATACTTGACAGTAAAGATCGAAATCCTACTATAATCCCACACCTAGTGAATACTCCCACAGATATTTCTATGACGTTAAATTCAGCCTTCCAAGTCCCATAAGTTCACCATTCAGCAACTGTTTCCAGGAGAGTTAAATATAATATCATGCATGGTTTGTTTGGTTTTTTGGACCAGAGTAACAAGGTAATTGAGATGCTCTGACCTTGAGTTTCCTCTCTGGATGGTGGGTGGATTTTTGTCATTCTGGAGTCAGTCCGATACTATGTAAATTCAAAGGGATAAACTAGTCTTTTCCAAACCTCCCTGGAAAAGAGTAAAAATTAGCTCAGGAAAGAGATTCACATCTATCAGATTGATCAAAGTGGTCGATGTAGTTGTTGCTTAGAACCAGCTATACATGCTACAGTGAAATAAGGGGGCAGGGTGGATATGGATGTGGGAAAGAAACTATAGTGTAAATTATAGAAACAGAAACAGCTTATTTTGTTACATCCAATGGTTACACTATCATAGGCAAAGTGGATCAAAACATATTTTTATTTTATTTTAATTTTACTGGGAAGACTCGGTTTGAATCACAGGGCCAGTATTTCTCAAATTGTGGTGCCAGGATCAGCTGCATCAGCCTCACCTGGGAACCTGTTAGAAAAGCAAATTCTGCAAATCCACTTCAGACTTACTGAAGCAGAAACTCTATGGAGCGGGGAAGGTAGTGATCTGGGTTTTAACAAGCCCACCGGGAGGTTCTGATGTGCGTCAAACTTTGAGAAGCACTGTGACCGAGCTATTATCGTAATGGTGAAGAGACTCCAGAATCCAAGCAGTGAAGGGACTCTAGAATCAGGCAGATATTCTGGCTCATTCCAAATTCTGGCTCTGCCACTAAATGGATGTGATCTTGGGCAATTTACTTAACTTCTCTGAACTTTAGTTTCCTCATTTGTAAAACGGGGATAAACATATTTTCTACCTCACAGGGTAGTTGTAGAGACTCAACGAGATAATGCGTTCATTGATTCATTCATTGATTCTGTACTTACTCACTGGCCATCTGCTTCCTCCCAGGCAGTCTTTTAGGCACCGGAGATTTAATGGTGAATAAAAGAGACAAGATCCTTACTTGGGAGAAGGGGAGCTACTCGTTCTAGTGCATTACATGTTGCGGGGACTCAGCATCAAGTCTGTCTGGGGCACAGTAAGCTCTCAATAAATATTATTTGTAATGAGTATTAGCTAATTGTTTCTTTGAATCAGAATTAAAAAATAATGCCATTCTCAATTTTCTCAATCCAGCTTTTGGAAACATTGTTAAGATCAATAGAGGTCTGGCTGGAGCAGCACTTTAAAAAGACAACCACCACACTGGCTCTTAAAACAGAAGAAACCTGGGGGGCTGTAATTTATGAAAATGAAACTACCACGGAATCTAAGGACAACATTTCATTCTAAAGAAAATGGAGATAGACTCAAGGGCTACTGTTTAGTCCAGTACGAAATATCATCATCTTTGTCAAGGATTTAGAACCCCTAAAAGTTTCTGTCCTAGTGCCTGCTGAACACAGTAAAAAAGTGGACTGTTCCATTACTAAATGATGCCTGCAAGCTCTCTGTGTTTGATGGAGGGGAGCAATCTTCTGGGTGTCCAGGAAAAGCTGCCACAACTTTCTTAACAGCCTCTCCCATCTGGTGATGGAGGCCCAGTCATTTGAATAAAAAAAGAGCAGAGAAAACGCTGAGAGGCAGTTTGATGTAACTCAACCTTTTCAAATGACTACACTAATTTTAAACATATGAATTTAACTGTATGTTTGCCCCTCTATAAACAGGGCGAACAAACAGTATATCATTTTTACACTTGAACTGTATTATGATTTTAATGCAGGCTCAGGTGAGGTGAGGTCAGAAGATACAATTAAATGGATCTGGTACCAGCTGGAGATTAGGCTCTCTTTAACCATGGTTGGGTGATTTATCCATCAACAACTCATGTACTGCTCCATAAAAATTGATATCTGTTTAAAAATAGGTATTAAAATACAGTGTACTTTTAAAATTAGAGACTAAAATATTGTGTAGTTGCCAGCAGGTAGTTTATTTAATATTCATGTGCAATATGAAACAGAAAGATTCCTGTTCTTGGAATAAATATCTATTAGAATAAATTTGCCCTCGTTGCTGATATACATGGAGCGTCTGTGCTTGGTCAAGTCCTTGGAAACAAATGCGGAAACACACTTTGAAATCATTTACAACCCCCCAGCACGTGGAATGGTAATATGTAATTACCTCACTTGTTAACTAGCTCTATCTGTTCCTCAAGGATTTATTTCGATGTTGTTCTTTCATGAAAGGCTGTTTAAAAACAAAAACAACAACAAAAACAAACAGAAATGCCAAGTAAATGTATTTATTAAGGAGAAACACCAAATCTTGGTGCTTTTATATGTTATACTGTGGACTATGAAAGGTAGGCTTCAATCTTGTGGTTGAATTTGGTTCATAATAGATGTAAATTCAAATATTTAGATTTTCAGCATCTAAAGCCAACATGGAGCTCGCAGTAAAGGGCAATCATTTGTTTACTAATATGCATATCAAAAACTTAAACAAATGAGCATTTAAAAGTAATATTTGATTAACCATTCGCTGAAAGAAAAGTAATTCTGCCTGTCTAATTCAGTAATTTATATAGTTTAGTGATTTGCTTGTCAATAATGAACAAATTGCCCTAATATATTACTGTAATGCTTCATTTTCATTAAGACATCTGCCAACTTTTCAAAAAACCTTTTCCATTTGGGACTTGACTTATAATTGTATAGTCCCTTGGGGGAGTTTCAATATTATTCTAATCAATTTTATCCACAATCCGCAATATGGATGATTACATTGCAGTGTAATTTCCAAAGTTACCTTCTCGCATTAGTCATTTGCAAAGAGAGGAGATACTGTCAATGTCTCCACAACATATTTTAGAAAAGAAACTCACTGCAGCAATGGAGCAAAGAATATTTTTCATCATTTGAATGTATCACAGCATGAATATGTATATGTACAGATATGTTTATATAATTTACAACCACACTTCAAAGGTTTATGGTCTATAACATTTATATGTTATTTTTATGCAATCAGATGATAATGGATTTTACAACCACAAGATTCAAAAGTTGAAAAGACCTCTAAGATGAACTTCCTGAGTGTGGACTCCTGTGATAATGCCATGGTCTTCTTGTTGTTTTTTTTTTTTTTTTTGGTGAGGAAGACTGGCCCTGAGCTAACATCCATTGCCAATCTTCCTCTTTTTGCTTGAGGAAGATTGTCCCTGAGCCAACATCGGTGCCAGTCTTCCCCTATTTTGTATGTGGGGCACCGCCCCAGCATGGCTTGATGAGCAGTGTGTGGGTCCACACGAAGGGTCTGAACCCACGAGCCCTGGGCTGCTGACGTGGAGCACATGAGCTTAACCGCTATGCCACCAGGCTAACCCTTTTCTTCTTTTTTATAATAAGGACAGGTGGATCATAATTCTAGGGATCATAATTCATATTTTTCAGAATCATAATTCTGACAAAATAAAAGTGGTCTTAGTCTCACTCCAAGTTGAATCAAGGCTCCGAAAAAGTCATTCAACTTGCCTCTGTTCGTAAGTGTAACATCTTGGCTTCCATCTTTACTCTTTATCTAATTTTTAAACTTCTCCTAACCCAGGTGAGGAAGAGCTATGCTACTTGTTGAGAGACCACTCCAAAACCCCCCACATCATCATCATTGTTGTCTTCCCGTGGTCATCGAATCTATCTTTAACAGCATAAAGCCAACCCATAACACGTCAGACAAGCTTACCTTCAACTTAGCAGTGAGTATTCAGGAGCATTGAAGAGGAGATAAATAGGTCTAATAAGTATTTTAGACATATATAGAGAAAAGGAAATCAGAATAATGAATAGTAAACCTTCTGATGAAGAGTAAGTCAGTCATAGTATGAGGAAAGTCTAGTTTTTTGGATTTCTTGCTTGTTTTTACCAAGTTTTTCTGTCCCCATCCCTCCACCGCTTTAATGCACCAGCAAAGAGAAGCAAAAACAAACCCCAATTCTCAGGATTCTACATCTAAGGCTCTTTCCTATTTTTAGTATATTTACAAATTGTTTCAACCAATTGTTGATTTTAAAGTTTTTTTTTAACTTTTAATCTTACTATTAGGTTGATCAATTAAAATGAACAACATTGGCTCCTTCCCAACCAAAACAGGCACTAACTCATCATTAACATTAATAACATTGCTATTAACAAATATATACTAAGTACTTACCAAACACAAGGTAATTTCTTAGAACATATATGAAGAAAATTGTAAAATACTATCTAGGGACTTGAAAGTCTGAAAAACTAGAAAGACATATATTGTTTGCAGGTAAGAAGATTTGATATGCTAATTATGTCAGTTCTATTTAAATTAATTTAATCCTCATCAAAATAATCCTGATCAAAATATTACCAGGCCTTTTTTCTTAACTTGAAAAAATGAGCTAATCTGGAAAAATAAACAGGATACACTGAGTAAGGGGGAAAAGTATTCCAAGCTGGGAAAATGGGTGGACCAAGTGTTATGGGCAGCAATTTGGAAAAGATGTTCAGAAGATGATCAATGGACGCATTTGATGGAACTCGGAGTTCACATAGGACAGAGGAGGATTAGGTTATAAAGATAGAATGGACCCAGATGGGGAGAACTTTTTATTCTGCACTAAGTATAGGGACTTTCTTCCAAAGGGAAATAATTTAAAGGTTTTGAGCCAGGGAATTACACTTAGAAAGAGCTACTTAAGGGCAGCCTAGCTGCAGTGTACTTGATGGATTGGAAAGGGAAGAGACTCTAAGCAGGCAGAATAGTTGGAAGGCTATTGAAATAATCTATGCATGAAACGGTAAAGGCCCGGAATAAAATCACACAATTTATAAATGGAAGGACCTTCAGATCACCTAGTGCAGTGGCTTTCAAGCTTATTTTAACCATGAGCCATAGTTAAGAAATGTTTTACATAAACACACATACATATAACACAAAAGAAAGTTTATCAGAAAATATTTATCCGTAGTATTTATGATAATATTTGCCATTTTTGGCTCTATTTTTAAATTTTAGAAAATGCTAACGGGAACACATTCTACTTATTTTAAGATTTTCTAGCAGGTTGTGACTTGTTGTTTTTGTAAAACATGGATCAGGTCCAGCCCCTTGACTTTTCAGGAGAGAAACTAAGGTACCAAGAAACCAAGAGACTTGCTCAGGGTCTCACCGCTCGTGATTAGAGGCCAGGTCCATGAATTCCCATTATGCCAGACTATGGTTAGTGTGATAGCATAGTAGAAATAGATCTGAGTCATTTGAGAGGAGAAGCAAACAAGACAAAGTCACTGACTGTGAAAAATCAAAGTCAATTGAGGTTTTATTCTTGGTTAATCTGGTAAAGAGATTTGTGGCAGAATTACAGATGTGTGGACAAGGAACTGTCTTGGGAGAAATCTATGAGTTCACGTTGAGGTTAAGAGGGCAGAGGAATAATCAAACTGCCCAGCAGGCAGGGAGAGCTGCAACAGTAGGTATTCAAATGAAAAATCCTGTAGGTCATCTATTTGGGAATGGCCAGATGGCATTCAACATGATAAATGCATATTGAATACTTCTCCTAGTCATGGCCCTGTTATAGGTATTATAGGTACTAGGTTTTACTCAAAGATGAGTAAAATCAGGCCTTTGTACATGAAAAGCCCTTATTCAAAAGTTTGTTGAGAGTATTACACTTCCTTAGAATTAAACCTATTGTTGCTAAAAATCCACTGAAATTAATTTTCGAAACTTTAAAATTCATTTTAAAAATCTTAAAATTTTTAATCTTCTACACTTTGATCTAATAACACTGGCCTTTACACCAACTTGCATTGTGTTTTCCAGTAAGAATTCATTTGTGTGTGTGCATGTGTGTGTGTGGCATGTCTATACTTTTGACATCCACCGATGTTCTTTAAGGTGGCAAGTTGCCTCTTACCAGATTACCTCTGAAAAGAAACAGCTTCTGACAGGGAAATGAGCAGCTGGGTGGCAGCCTACAGCAACTCTGTTATTTTGCATTGATATAGCATTTTAATATAAATGGCTGAAATGCAATCTGAAAATAGTTTTCATCACAAACAAACTCCACAAAGCTGGTTGGCATTTAAGCTGTTATATTTGCGGCTTGATTTCTTTCTAGGTGCTTCCCTTTTTTAATGATAATGGTGGTGATTTCACATGGCCCATTTGAGGGAGGAAGAAGGGGTGCCGAAATCAAGGTTCAAGCATGGTAACGTCGAGAAAAGTCTGCAGCAGAACCGAAAGAGAGTCCAGGATCCCTGATACCAAATCCATTTGAGCTTTTTTTCCATTTTATCTAAATAATTTAGAGTTTTATACTTAGGGAAAATGAAACAGAGAAACTACCTGGCCATCACAGAGTCAGTTAACAGTGGTTACATATAATTCCTGTTCTGGGATTTATTCCAGGTTCAGAAATTCTTGTTATTTTGAACTCTTTAAGTTTGTATGGTCTTTGAACTGATAAAGAGGATATCCCGCTTCCTAACATGTCAACTTTCCAGTCCTTTGGAGAAATTTTCTAGTTATCTTTCTGCTCTACTGAAGGGATCCTTGACTGCTGCCTTTCCTCACAACACTCCACGGGGCAGTCTTGCCAACTGACCCCCCTGGTGAAGTAGTCAGCTCATTTCAAGTTCGTTTATCCAATCACTGAAGTATGCATCCTATCCTTGCTACCTAGCATATCCAACAAAAATGGGCATCCCAAATAATCTGATAGTATGAGATGGAGAGTTACACAAGAAAAACAGAAAGAAAGAGAGAAGTGGGAGCGACACAGAGAGGAACAAGGCAGTAAAGCAGGATATTTTGAAACTCCCATTTTGATGAGGTTGTGTCATACATTTTGTGTGTGTGTGTGTGTAGGTAATGAGCAACAAATATTTTAATCCTTCATCTCATACCTGGGAGTTACTTCATCTTTGATGAGGTGAGATTCAGTAAAGGATGAGATTAGAGGTGGAATAAGGGTTCTAATGTGGTTCAGAGATCTGATATCAACAATAATTTATGCTTTTTTTTAAAAAAAATATGTTTTGTAAGTGAGCTTTTCATGCTGCATCAAAATGTCATACATCAAAAAAGACTAAATAAAATGGCTGTGCCAGAATATCTTTAGTGTCAAAATGGTTGACTTAAAAGAAATGTGTAACTTAATGTGGTTTAGTATAGTTCCTCCCGCCATGGGACATTTGGCAATATCTGGAGGTATTTTAGACTGTTACAGCTATAAGGGGGCTGTTTGCTACTGGCTGCTAGTAGGTAGAGATCAGGGATGCTGTTAAACATCCTAGGATGCACAGAAAACTCCCTCCCCTCATACCCACCACAACAAAGAGCATTAAAAGGTGATGAAACCCTGAGTTGGAGTGATAAAGGGAGAGAACTTAGAGATTGGCTGATGTTTTTGAGGGAGAATAAATGGAAGAAGAGAAGAGAGAGCAACATAGATAGATTGCTATGCCAAAGACTTCTTTTATACTCATTTTAGTTTTTCATACACAATAAACAACTTGTCTTGCCTTAGCAAATCTTCTACTGAATTCTTGTCTACCACCTGACTCTGATCCTGACCTAGTGAGCCCACTTCTGGGAATTTATCTTATGGAAATAACCTAAAAGAAAGACACAGTGGATGTTCTTTGCAGTGTTATTCATAACCTAAAATCTAACCCTATCGCAAGATAAATGATTTAGAGGTCATAATGCAGCATTCGAGAGAAAATGTAGATTCTGCAATCAGAACTGAAATTCAGGAGAGAGGTCGAAGCAGATAGTATAAATTCAGAGTATTAATGTTGCCCTAAGATTCAACATATCTATATCTCAAATGAAATTTAATCTGCTTCAATTTCTTGCCTGTCTTGTTAGCGGAAAACTCAATCTCAGTTATTACTGAGTGTTCCTGACCCCCCGCCTTCAGTATGGTTGTAAAAGCATCCGGAGCTTACTTGGGGCTGGAAAACTGGGGAGGAGCTAAGCTCTTAATTTGAGAGAGTCTATATCTTCAATATTGCTTCTTTTATTATCGTGATATTGCTCTTGAGCCTGGTACCCACAGCACAAATGCACTCAGAGATGCCCTCTCAGCATTCATCCTCTGTGCCTTCAGTGGGGCTGGGAAGAGGATGCCAACTGGAATCAGAGACCGAGCCTAGCCACCCCAGCCTGCTTTGAGGTATTTCAACTTCCTTCCAGTCAAATCCTTCTCCATCTGCTTCTCCCTCTCAAAAAATCTCTTCTTTGTGAGCTGGAAACACCAAAGTTCCTTTATTCCCTATTTCTCTCAAGGCCAAAGGAGATATTTAGAAACACAGTAAAGCTCTTTCCTGGATTTGGCAGTTAAAAAAAAAAACTCCTAAGTATTGATTTCTTTTTTAATAGCTTGCTTTTTACATTAATAGAATACACATAATAATTAAAGATGTGGAGGCTAGTTGAAAACTATAAGCAAGAAAAATTATTACATGCCAGAGAGTTGAAGAGCCCTTGTATGTAGTGAATGTTAATAGGAAGAGAAGCCAATGAAAAGATAGAAAATTATAATCAGAGAGATGGGATAATTTTCCAGGAAGCAGGAGAGGTTGGTTATAACCAAATCTCCCAGAAATTCCAGAAAGATGGAGGGTTACAAAATCCAATAAATTATTTGAATTTGGTCACAAAGAGATCACCAAGACTATGAAGTCTTCAAGAATGCAATTTCAGGAGTGTAATAAAAGTTAAATGAGTATACACGGGAATGAGAGGGTAATTGGTATACAGAGATGAGGGCAGTCAGGTTGGTTTAGAATCCGGCAGTGAAAACGAGTTAAGAAACAAGACCTGTCTGTGAAGGTACAATACAGTGAAAAAGACACCTTGTTGGATAACGAGATCCTCACATAAATTTGTAAGCAAAAATAGGGAATCTCAGTGAACAAGGAGAGCTGGAAGACAAGGCAGAGATGGAAAATTAAAGGGGAAGAAACTGAGCAAAAGGGAATGAGATAAAGAGCACAAGTGGAAGGGATAACCTTTGAAAAGAGGGGGGGATAAGTCTTTGAGACCAAAGAGGGGAGGCATATAAAGTTATTTTCAAGTGAAGCAGCTGGAACATGAGAAAGATTTCCTCTAATAAGCGCACCACTATAGTAAAGTATAAGGAGAGTCCTTGTTAGAGAGGGCGAGAAACTTGGGGACCTGATTCAGATTCTGATGATTTGCAGAGGTGTTTTCCCAAAGTAAAAGTTTAATATAGTTCATTAAAATAAAATTATGGTGAAACAAGCTTAGCTTTGTGTTAATTTTTTTGTTTATATGCAAATTCATAACCACCACCTAACCTCCTTGTAAATGCCAGGACACACTACTATAAAATCATTCTTTTTAAAAAATGAATTATGATCACATCCAGAAGCGCAACCCATGCATCAACTTGGACTGACACTATTGTTTTTATTTCTAATAAGGGTCTTCATTTACTTAAAATGTCGCTCCCTAGGTATTCTATTTCTCTTTTAAACGTGTAAGACCATTGCTGTAAAAGAAGGAAATTACGCTGAATCAAAAGCCATTGAAAGTATTAGTTGGAAACTTGATACGGCTACATAGAATCTTAATCTTGAAAATGCAGTAAAATTTGACTCCATCATAATAACCACAAGAGGCAGATCAATATGACTGAGTTAAGGTCTGTTCTATAAATCATCACTTGGTGAATGAATTAGGAGAAAGATAAGCTGTAACCAAAATGGTGAAGAGTGAAACGAGAACACTCCTCTCTGGAATTAGCTTCCAATAAAGTTCAGCTTGGGGCTGCAGTAATGGAGAAATCTATGTTGTGCTGTGGGCAATGGGACACCGACTGACCAGACTAACCTGGGCACAGGACCTTGGGTTTTGAAGACAGGGTTCTCACTCTTTGTGTGAAATAATAGCAACAAAAACAAAATGAAAAACATATATCACAAACATAAGCTGAAGCTGTGTATGTGACTATTAAGTGTGAAGTTTGGCATTATCCATTTATGGTGTAAGGACTGTGCATATGTTAGTGATTTTTTATTGCCTAAACTGTCCAATTCAGCTAAACAAATATTTGTTTCACGTTGACTACAGACCAAGAACTGCCTAAGAACTGGAGGTAATTTAAAGACTGAAGAGACAGAGCCTTGACTTTCAATTGCTTAGAGTGTAGAGGGTGGAATAAGACAAATATTTTTTGAAATTGTGCACAGCAGGAAGGCTCTGTTCAGAATTATTATGAAGGTTCAAATAAAATTTATTGAAACATGACAGAGGAAATGCTTACACTCCCATTAGCTTTATAAAAATCTAGTGTTAAGGTAACTTTTTCAATGTTTTTTTCTTTTCATTATTATAGATTAGCATAGTACATGCCTGATGCAAGTTAGGCTTGAAATAATATTTGATTAAATAAAAACTGAGAGGAAGTATTAAAAGCTTTTAGAGAGAAAACAAGATTCATTGATTTAATAGAAATATTTATGAATTACTTTCTACTGAAGATATAGCCCTTGAAAAGATGGTCACATAGTCACAGGCTGTGTCCTCATGAAGCTTCTAGTCTGCCAAAATTTGAATGTTGAAGGCTTTCAATAAATTTTAGTAAATGTCATATGATAAAAGTTTGAAATTTACAGATGAATGGCTTATCACAAGCATGAGTATTAAATGGGCAAAGGAAAAAAAAATTTCAAAAATAAGAGACAGTTTAAGCATGACAGAAACAGTTCCAGGAGTCACTGTGAAGCGTTTGACTAAGATCTAGTCTCATATTACCATAGTTAAAGAGTCAAGTGTCATGCTGGAGAGGGGACAAAAAGGTATCTAAGAGACAGAAAAAAAAATCCCATTTATGTTCTGCTTATGGAATAGAAACTTTCCATGGATACCAGTCAATATTTATTCCCTTTTAAAGTAGTCTTTTTTTTTATGACAGAGGTAGAGAAGAAAAATAAATGATTACAGGATGCTAAGTAGGTGAGTTTGTTGGAAACAGAGTTTAAGAGTGAAAGTGCGGAAATGCAGTAACAAGAGAAAACTTAAAACAGACAGTCTCAGGTCAGATCACGAAAAGCTCTAAATGCAATGCTAAGGAGTTGGCACTTGATGCAGGGCACGACGAGAAACTAAGCTCCTTGAGCAAGAAGATGTATTGACAAAAATACGGTTTGAGCAAGATTAGTCTGAAACTCTTGATAGGATAAGAGGTCAGTCAGAATCATTTAGTATCATTCCAGTACCATGAGAGTACAAGTTCCATGGGAGTGTTGGCCATGTAGCATGCAATAAACAGTTGTTGAATGAATGAATGATCATGTTTTTCTTATCAGGAAAGTCTGTAGTTATCAACTTTAACTTCAAAACAGGACTTTTTGACTAGGAGTTTTACAATTTATGTACTAACATTATTTTCCATTTAGAATGCCTTGGGAAATTTCAAGGCTATTTATAAACCATGATGTCAGTGAGAAGAAAAAAACCTAATTTTCAGCCATTATTCTACCGCATGAGTGGGAATAACACATATTAGGTTATAGGCAGCAAACATGTTGATAAGGGAAAAAATGCAAGTCCTAAAGATGAATTGTGGCTCAGCACTATTCTTAGGCTCAATAAATATAGTCTTTCAGGATAATTCAGTATACTGAATTGCTATTAAAATAGTGGGAAAATTTGTATGTTTTCTAATATTTTGCAAATAAAGTAATCTTTTTTAACTTTATTAAGGAACAATTGACTAATATAGTTGTATATATTTCAAGTTTATAATGTGATGATTTGATATATACATTTACGTTGTGAAATGATCACCAAAATCAAGACAACTAACATACGTATCACCTCACATAGCTCACTCTTTCTGCGTGTGTGATAAGAATGGTTAAGATCTACTCTCAGTAATTTTCAAGTATATAATACCATATAATTAACTGTAGTCACCATGCTGTACATTAGATCCTCAGAACTTATCCTTCATATAGCTGAAAATTTGTACCCTTTGTCCTACATCAACCCATTTTTCCCTCCTCCCAACCATTGATATCCACCATTCTAGTCTGTCTATGAAGCCAGCTTGCTGTTTTTTGTCTTTTTCTGACTTATTTCACTTAACATAATGGCCTTGAGATTCATCCATATTGTTGCAAATGGCAGGATTTCCTTTTTTTTTTATGGCTGAATAATATTCTATTGTATATATCTCTCCACATTTTCTTTGTCCATTCATCCACTGAAAGACATGTAGGTTGTTTCCATATCTTGGCTATATACGAATAATGTTGCATTGAGATATTATCTTTGATGCACTGATTTCAATTTCTTTGGATATATACCCAGGATTGGAATTGCTAGATCATATGGTAGTTAAATTTTTAATTTTTTGAGGAAGCGCCATACTGTTGTCCATAGTGGCTGAAACAATTTCATTCCTACCAACAGTGCACCAGGATCCCTTTCCTCCACATCCTTGCCAATACTTACTTCTTGACGACAGTCATCCTACAAGGTCTGAGGTGATATCTCACTGTGGTTTTGATTTGCATTTTCCTGACGATTAGTGATGTCGAGCACCTTTTCATATACCTATTGGCCATGTTTATGTCTTCTTTGGAAAAATGTCTATTCAAGTCCTTTGCCCATTTTTTAGTTGGATTGTTGCTTGAAGTATGAGTAAATAATGAGTTACATGAATTCTTTATGCACTTTGGATATTAACCACTTATCAGATATATGGTTTGCAAATATTTTCTTCCATTCTTTAGGCACCTTTTCAATTTGTAGATTGTTTTCTTTGCTGTGCAGAAGCTCTCTCATTTGATGTAGTCTTACTTGTTTATTTTAGGTTTTGTTGCCTGTGCTTTTGGTGTCTTATCAAAGAAATCATTGCCAAGAGCAATGTCAAGGATCTTTTTTCTATGTTTTTTTCCCCCCAGGATTTTCATGGTTTCAGGTCTTACATTGAAGTCTTTGATTCATTTAAAGTTAATTTTTGTGAGTGGTGTAAGATAGGGATCCAGTTTCATTCTTTTGCCTGTGGCTATCCAGTTTTTCCAACACCATTTATTGGAGACTATTCCTTCTCCATCTTGTGTTCTTGGCACCCTTGTCAAAAAGTAGTTAACTATATACACATGGGTTTAAGTCAGGGTTCTGTATTCTGTTCTACTGGTATATGTTCCTATTTTTATCCCAGTGCCATATTGTTTTGATTACTGTAGTTTTGTAATATAGCTTGAAATTGGCAAACGTGATGCCTCCAATTTTGTTGTTCTTTCTTAGGATTGCTTTGGATATTTGGAGTCTTTTGTGGTTCCATATAAATTTTAGGACAGTTTTTCTATTTCTGTGAAAAATGCCCTTGGAATTTTCATAGTGATTGCATTGAATCTGTAGATGGCCTGTGTTAGTATGGACAGTTTCACAATATTAATTCTTCCAATCCAAGAACACAGTATATCTTTCCATTTATTTGTGTCTTTTTAAATCTCTTTCATCAAAGTCTTGTTTTTTACCTCCTGGGTTAAATTTATTCCTAAATATTTTATCGTTATTGATGCCATTGTAAACAGGACAGCTTTCTTAATTTATTTTTCAGGTAGTTCATTGTTAGTGTTTAGAAGTGCAACTGATTTGTGTTTGATGATTTTGATTATTGTTAGGCCCAATAGATAGAGTCTTTCAAGATAATTGAGTACACTGAGTTGCTATTAACATAGTGGGAAAAATTGTATGTTTTCTAAATTGTTTGGGAGAGGAAATAATCTTTTTAAGGTACTTCTGTTTCATGGGTTTGAACTTTGTTCCCTCAGTAGACTGATAGCTTCTAGAAGGAGTCATGGTGTCTTCCATGCCTCTGTATAAAATATATAGTGCCAACTAAGTGTTTCTTATTAATGTATAAAATACCAAAGCATTCCATGTGAAAAATTCAAAATCTTTTGCCATCTGATTACTTCTTATATTTGGAAAGGCCATATTTCTTTCATCGTTGTGCCTATTTGTAAAAATAAACTCCAATTTCAGAAAAACCCAACAGAAATAGCTAACATTTATTAAATGCTTACTAAGTGCCAGTCCCTGGTTTAAGTTGCTTACATAGATGAACTCACCTATTCTTCGCATCAATTATGAAGTAGGTACTCTCATAGCCCTGTTTCATAGACGAAGGAACTGATGCAAAGAGAAGTTAAGTAAATTGTTCAAGAGTTCACAGTACTAAAAATGGTGAAGAGGAATTTGAACACGGTCTGATTTTAGAGCCATACTCTAAACCGGTGGTTGGCAATTTTTTTTTTTTTTTTGTAAAGGGCCAGATAGTAAATATTTTAGGCTTTGCAGGCCATACGGTCTCTGTCACAACTACTCAACTCTGCCATTTAGTGCAAAGCAGCCATAGATAAGATGTAAATGAATAAGCTTGGCTGTGTTCCAATAAAACTTTATTTATGGACACTAAAATTTGAATTTCATAAATTTTCATGTGTCACAAGATAGTATTTTTCTTTTGATTTTTTTTCCCAACCATTTAAAAATGTAAAAATCATTCTTAGCTGTGGGCCATACAAAAATAGAGACAGGGGGCGACTGGTTTGGGCCCACAGGCTGTGGTTTGCTGACCCTGCTCTCTACCACAGTGCTATTTGGCCCCTAGGGAAGGAACACAGACCCACCCGAGAATCTGCCTAGACGCCACCACTCGTGAAGGGAATTGGGAAGTTTTTATTTTTCTGCCGAATTGAGGAAGAATATAAGAAATTGCTGAAGAAAGGATTTGAAATAGACCTAAAAATAATTTATTGGACTAAATAGTAACTAAACACCAAAACAAGTTCCTGAGGATGATTGTAAGATCTTTTATGCCCATCATCTATTTGCCGCAGGAAACACTATTCCTTGGAGAGATGACCCTTTCTTGGGATTTAGTGAAACAAGGATTCTAGACAAGGGATCATCTAAGCCACAGGTTGACAAATCAGGGGTGGGCCAAATCTGGCCTGTTTTTTGTACTGTCTGTGGGCACGAATCCAGTGAGCCAGCACTAAGCATTGTGCTTAGCCAGCCCAATGGCCAGCACTAAGAGCCACTGAGACCAAGGGCCAGGTGGGAGGCATCGGGGGAGGGAGTTACTTCCCCATTCTGCCTCCACACCCAGTAACTGCTTCCCCACTCACACCTTGCCTGGGTTCCTGCTAGGTGCCACCCACACACTGAGGACTCTGCTATTGGCAGCTGATGGCACCAAATGTCAGATCTCAGTTCAGGATGGGGCCTTGCCTCAGGGCTGCTGATCCAGTTGAAATGGCTGCACTAAATTTGAGTGTCACTGGGGCAGACAGTGAAACTGACCACGGCAGCCACCAACCCTGTTACCTGCTAGGTCCTTCTCCCTTGGTCTGATCCATCATCATTCTGAGAAAATTTTCTTTAGACAGCAACTGGTCTCAAAGCATCTCCACTACCTGGAGTGGCCACCTCAGGCAAAGAGGGCAGGTCAGGACAGGAGTTTTCTCTCTTGTTGTGTAAGTACCTGCATTATCCCCTCAGTTCTGCCTCTTGACTCACAAAGCCTAAAATATTTAATATCTGGCCTCCTAAAATTTCCAGCTCCTGACCTAGATCATGGCAGTGACTACAGAAACAAAAAGGAAGAGAGAGTAAGGAAAAGTTGTTTTGAATTAATAAACGTAAGATGTGGCCACAATTTAGCTGATTCAGTATTACACTTGATAAAAGGCAAACAACTGATGCTTAAGTCAAATTTGTGACTAGAAAGTGATGGGACTAATAGTTTCTCTCAACAATTGTGAGTGACAACATGTGATTGTCTTTCAAAGTGACCCCTTCACGAACCTCTTCGTGAAATTTAACAATGCTGCCATTTCTGTAAAACATTTTGACACGCTTCTTTTGGAGTTGCCCTCAGAATTTACAAGTTGCAAAAGATAATCTCAGAGAGGTAATGTCATGTGGAATTTTAGAGCTGAAAGGACATTTGGGATCAGCCTCAGTGTTTTATAGTCACACCCGTCCTTGTGATGTTCCCACTTGATCACCCTTCTTGTTAGTAATACTTTCCTAAGTTTGACTGTTTTCTAAATTAATTGGTTATTCTAATGAAAGATACGTTTCCATCAAGGATAGTGAAAGTAGTCAACCATATGTTGTGAAAGTCATTTTACAAAGAGTAAAATAAAAAATGTCGTGAGTGAAAAGGCTTATTTCTGACAATGATCAATAATTTGTTTGCCTATATAAATTCTGGTGAATTTTCTCTTTTAAAAAAGTCATGTTACTCTATGATCAAGCAAAATTCTTTGAGTTCCTTAATATTCAAAAGTTTTTGGGAGGCTGGCCTGGTGGCTTAGTTGTTAAGTTCGTGTGCTCAGCTTCGGCAGCTCAGGGTTCACTGGTTTGGATCCTAGCCACGGACCTACACAGCACTTATCAAGGCATGCTGTGGTGGCATCCTATATATAAAGTAGAGGAAGATGGGCATGGATGTTAACTCAGGGTCAATCTTCCTCAGCAAAAAGAGGAGGATTGGCAGTGGATGTTAGCTCAGGATTAATCTTCCTCAAAAAGACATTTTTGGGGGCTGGCCCATGGCAAGTAGTTAAGTTCACATGCTCCACTTCGGCAGCCCAGGGTTTGCCAGTTGGGATCCTGGGCACAGACCTACAGAGTGCTCATCATGCCATGCTGTAGTGGCATCCCACATAGAAGAATAAGAATGACCTACAACTAGGATATGCAACTATGTACTGGAGCATTAGGGAGGAAAATAAAAGAAGGAATATTGGCAACAGATGTTAGTTCAGGGCCAATCTTCCTTATGAAAAAAAAAATCGTACTTAAAAAATAAATAAATAAATAAAAAGTTTTTGGAGTTTGGTAACTTTCAATTACAAAATAATTGTTTATCTTAATCCATGTTTTCTCTGAGTATTCTGTATTCCCCAACAAAATACATGTTTTAAGATGAATACATCAGTATTAGTATTTGCCTAATTATAAGTCAGATTGATTTTTAGTAAAGACAGACAAAGGGGGAATGTCATTATGATCACTCTCTTATTTTAGTTTATGATTTTTCTTAGACAAGAGATAAAGACATTACATTTTTTTCCCCACTGCCAGGATGGTAGCTAGGCTTTTTTTTTTTTTTTTTAATTTCACAGAGATGTGCCACAGAGAACAACCAAATATAACAACTCCCTTTCACAACCATGTGGAAGCAACTTGCTTCCTGCCATTTCTCTCTCTTGTGATATTCCGAAGTGAAAATGAAATACAGATACTATCAAACTGTAGCTATGACAGATGAAAAAAAAAGATATTTCTGTTTTACTGAAGTGCATTTGTTTTCCTCCTCCATTCTACAGGAAGCATCACAAACCCACAGAGTCCCTGAGAGATGGATTTTACTGGGAGGCAGAATGCTAACTTTGCTCAAAGATGTGTAAATGCCACGTGCCCAGATGGTCCTTTTGCCTATTCATAGGGAGAGGCTCAGAAACACACAAGCATCTTTCTGTGGTCAGTCATAACAGATTTGTTCTAAATAAGCCACACTGTTTTGCAAGATGGCAGGGAACTGTCAGGCTGTATTTTAAGCACAAATGTTTCTGCCAGACAGACACAGCATATACCATGTGCTTCAGAAGCACACACACATGCGGCATTGATCTGAGGACAGAATACAGACCTTGTGTTGTCATTTCACAGCTCAGATCAATAAGCCCAAGTTGTAATTCCCGCATTGACTTTCAATTGACTCAAGGATTTCATGGCAATCACCAAGTATATAGATAGAGAAAGATAAGTAGACAGACAGATGGATAGAAGGACAGATATTCTTACCCTTTACATACTGGTGTCCCTTTGCCAAGCCTGCTTCTGTACATTGCCTTTAAAGGAATCATTGGGTTGGTGGGAGGTCTAGAAGTCTCTTACCTAGTTCATTTTTACTATAGTCCTTCTTTTTTCCATTGAGTCACTTTCCATAGACATTTTAATAAATGTAGAACTTAATAAGCAACTATTTACACTTGACGTTTTGTATGTTACCAGGTAGACTTTAGCCCTTGGAAATTTACAATCTAAAGTTGATATTCTAAGATAGAAATCTTTAACTAACAGAGATTTATTAGAAAAAAATAGAAGCAACAATTTGTTACAAAAACTGGCTTTCAGAGGTTAACTGCAATTTGAGGTAGGGAATAAGGAAACTTATATAACTGAGTTGGTGACCAAATTGGGAAAGAACCCCGAGACTTCTAGTTCCGGTATCGTGAAACTGGTGACTCCCATCCACTTTGTCTTGACAGGTATCCTCAATCAGGTGGGCAAGCCAAAACCAGATTACGGGAAGACAGGACTAGATGTGAGAAACAAATACCTGTTCTAAGAATTTTGCCACGGCTGGCTTGCAAATTTGACTTCACGCTTTCTAGTAGCCAAACAAGAGAAAAAAAATCAGTTGCAAGTTCCACAGTGTTCAACCAGTAAAAATACACCAATTTCTTAGGTTAATACCAGTTATTTCTGATATGCAGCCTCAGAGAAATTTCTCTCCTGGCCATCATAATACATACATCGCTGTGATATAATAAGCAATATTTAACAACATGATTGTGGAAAAAACTATAAGTTCTGTTAGATTTTTTTTAGATATAGACATAACCCCAGAGTACAGTTCAGCAAAAGCAATTCTGTTTCAGACTTTAGTGGCCCATTATTTAAAAATAAAGTTCAGTACTTAGAGGAGTGGATGAACATACAAGATTCAGACAATTCCCATACATATGATCAAATTTTGATTATTTTCTAACAAAAGCCTAAAGTGTGGATGTTCTATTTGGAGATTAAGGGCAGATATCAGGCAAAATTAGGGGTAGGGTTCAACACCTTTTATGAACTTACGTGATGCCAATTAGAACACACCATTCACATATCTGAATAAAATACCACGCACTGTCATGACCAAGATTTTCACTAGCAAATAACATCACAAGGACAAACGACCATGTGGGATTTTAGTATTGTAAACAACTTTAACATGTTTTGACTGTTTCAAAGAAAATGTGCAACATGACAAATGAAACCATTTCTATTATATCACTGCAATCAACATGGTAGGATGGAAAACCAGGAATCGAAATTTGGAAATGTTGGGTATACAGGGCAGAAATTAAAATATGACATATGAATAAATTATTTTAATACCAATCAGAAAATCCAACAGTATATTTGCAGCCTGTAATGCTAAGATCAAACCAGGCCTAAGGCATTTCCTGGGGGATTAATGACCAGAGGGAATTAATGGCCCTTGGCTTCACCTCAGGCCATCCACTTTCGCAGCCAGTCATTAATCCTAAGAAATGTCCCGAGCCTCAATCATTACAGCTTAATTGAGATGTCATGAAAAGGGTTAAAGAAGTTTTGACTACTTTACTACATGAATACCAGCAGTGAAATGCATTTAGAATCCCTGTTTAAAAGACATGTAATTGCCTCAGATTCTTTATATTATCATAACTCTTCAAAATTGATTGGTTTTAGGTTTATGGAAAAATATGCAAATGTACAGAGGATATGACACACATTTCTCATTGTGGGAATAAAAGCAGTTCACACAGAATTCATTTGATTGAGTTTGATTACTGAACAAAATCTAATTATTTGAGATACACAATCAGACTTTTTTGGAGATGCATATTGTAGGAAAGAAGTATTTGCAATGTGTTATTGTTTGTCAGTTCAAATGTGTCATGTTAAACAATGGTTACTTGGAGGGTCCATCATTTCTAGGAAGCATTGCTGTCAGGAACTACTTATTCAAAGTACACAAAATGAAAGGAAGGACTCCCTTCTTGCTTGCTCAGATTGAGCATACAATTAGCCTATGTGGGGCGAGGTGATGAGGGAGGGGGGCGAAGACCAGCAACTTCTGTCTTAGCATTTTGCAACTCTTATTTCCTAAGCAAAGTCTCTAATCAACTTACAAGGATGCTTCATTTGCATAAGCATCTGATGATACCAGACAAAACAAGGACAGCTGAAGAATGGACAAATAATGAGAGTGGCCAATCAGAATAAAAGAACAATTAGACAGAATCCCAGTAGGGAACCACTTGTATAGCATGTATGCTTCCCAATGTAGAAAAGGAAAAAAATTCACCAGAAACAGATCTTAAATACACAATTGACTATACTCCTTGAGGCTCTGAACCTGGCTACCTGCCAGCCAGAGAGGTCGCTTTCAGATTCTGATCCTTAGTGACCACGTTTTACCCAACAAGCAGATCAAGAGCCCAGGAGTTTGCAAAGCTTTCACATCTTCTATTTTTGATTCTCAGGATCACGGTATAACCATTTTTTCAAGGAATAAGTGTGTCCATTCTACCATATTCTTGAAAACTAATTGTCTGAGGGTGAGGATGGTGGTGGTAGTGTGTGTATATGTGTGTGTGTAAGCATATGATCAAAGAATGAGCATTGACAGTGGTGTTCAGCATTGCTCTTGACAAATCACTTTCTGCAGCGGCTCTAAGTCAGTTAGTTGCCCTTTTGGTGTATCTGTGTTTCGATAACACTATTTGCAAAGATTTCAGAATTTTAATCTTGTGTAGTTAGATACGTGTGGGATTCTTGTTGCTGCCTTGAACTGCCAACTTGGGCCAAAAGTTGAGGACAAAGAGATGTCATGTATCCACTGCTCCAAAGAAAGCTGACAACAGTAGTGGCCAGCCCATTCCCTCAGGGTCTATTATTAAGAGATCTATGGGCTAATTTTGATATCTCCATCCAACACTCAGCACCCCAGCTCCATCCAAGGCTATTAAAAAGTAACTAAAAGGCAGGGTAGAGGAAGAGGCAAGGGGTGATCTGGGTCATCAGGAATGCTGTGATCCCACCAACACCAAGCCCGGGGAGGAGGAGAGTCCAAGAGAATCTTCTCCCCAGAGACTGAAGGTACATGCGAGGCTGGCACCCCATTCCCCAGGAACACATCTGCTTGGTCAGTGGACTTATTGATCTACTCTGGGCCTAATGAGTAACAGAAAAGAGGACTGGAGAGAAGTGGCAGTGCAGAAGGAAGTGCTGAGATGTGGTAAGAATGTAGGAGGTTCTCTTTGAGTTAAGGGATGCTAAAGGAGACAGATTTTAGCTACCATCTTCCCCTAAGATTGTGGTGTGAACTACTGGTGGCTGGTGACACATAGCCACACACTTGCCAGGAGGCAGCTGATAACGTGAGAAGTAAAAGCTTTGAGTCAGATATGAGGTGGAAATTTTCAATTGGCCTAGACTGGACTTGGAGTACATGAAATGGATAAGAAAACAATGGATCTTTCCAGAATACTTAACTAGTGTGGAAGGGAAATTCAACAATATTTCATGCTTGAACTTCAGAGTTGCCATAGTTCAATAGATTGGTTACTCATGTAATAGACCCAGGCATGCTTCATGATGGTCTCTCTATGTGTCCTGGACTTCTATCACTCTGTCAGTAATTCGTTGCCATGAGTTCTTGTATTAACAGAATAGTTAGACTGTGAAATCAGAATACCAGACAATTTATTAAAGGATTTATCTGGTATCCTTTGCCAAGAAGATTCAGTTAGTGATCTTTATTTAATCCTTAGCACATTTACTAGTATACAGAAGATCCAGCAGTATAATTAATTTTAGCTATAACAAATGAAATTATCAAAGTCATTGATTATTAATTAATATTATTTGTTAATTTTTAAAGTCATTAATCTTGTTCTTTGAGTTACTCCAGCTAAAACAAGTCATTTTTTAATATTTTTTTCTTCTGTCATTCTTAATGTCCAACATATCAATAAACTCTGTTATTTTGTAATTCAGCTACTTTTTCCTTTACTCGCTCCACTGTTATCACCCTGGACCAAATCACTGGTATTTCTTCCTTGGATTACTGCAAGAGATACTTAGCTGGTCTCCCTGCTTTTACTCTCGCCCTCCTACGGTTCATTTCCACCCAGCAGTCGGAGCAATCATGAAAACCTAAGTTGGATCGTGACACCTGTCTTGTTAGAATTCTCCAGTGTCTTTATGCTCAGAGTAAAGGCCACAGTCCTTACAATGGCTTTCAAGGTCATACAAAATATGCGTACCTGCCTCTCCAACTCCTATGCTCTCCTGTCACTCTCCCTCCTTGTAGTGACCCCCCACTCAAATTCGGAGTATTCTGAAAACAATAATAGCCAATATTTGTTTAGCACCAACTACATGCTAGACACATTCTAAGTGCTTTTTTCAACATTGTACGGCTATTAAGCAATGGAGGTGCAATTTTACCATAATCAGACTGAGCCTAGCGCCTCCACGTGCAAAATCCTTACAATCTACTGCCACTCAGTATGCATCTCTGGAATGATGTGTGTCTAAACAGTCAGTGTTTCCCAGTAACTAACACTGGGCTTTGGAGTTAAGTGGAACCAGGTTCATCTCCTGGTTCCTTCTCTTTTCAGCAGTGTGACATTGGCCAATTATTTAACTTCTCTGTACTTTAATCTCCTTACCTGAGGAATGAAGGTAGTAATAACTCCCTCACAGGATGATTGCAAGCATTAAATAAGAATATAAATAAATATATAGGAATATAAATAGTGCAGTCCTAGACAAAGAATATGTGCCCAAGGCATTGTAAATTATTATTATACTTATTTAAATATATATTTCCAAATAAAATTAATTTTCCCATTCTCAAGGCTCTTAGAATGCTTCAAATTTAGACATTTGGGAATCCATATTAAAATGGCTTATGCTCATATTAAAGGTTTACAGACAATGGAATGAGTCTACCACATTGTCAGACTGAAGGTCAGGAAAGAGGAGTAGTTATTTTATTTGTAATTCTTCAAAGGATGTCCAAGATTACAGACTCCTCATTTTACGCATCTTTGGCATTGTTTTCTAAAATAATAGTTTACATTAAAGCTGACAAACATACACCAAAATTTTACCTTGATGCAAATTAAAGGTGACAAGTTATAATCTGGTATAGCATAATTTATAATGGAAACAGCTACTGAACCTCAAATAGGGCCTTATGAACTCAAAGCTGGGTTTTCTTTTTTAGAGGGGAAAAAGTGGTTATAGGGGTGACTCAGGAGGCCAGCACGGGTCTGTGCACCTGAATGTCATAATTATAGCTGAACATTTGTCATGTTAGAGTCAATGGGAGCTAGTTTATCATTATAAAGCATGATCTTTAAATGTCTGAAATATAGTATTAGGTAGAGCCTCTTTAATTTTTGTTTTACCTCAATACTAGCATTTTCTTTCAGTTCACAGTTGCTGTACTGCCTAGGCAAAAAACCCAATTTCAGGTTCATAGGTGGTCCTTTGCCCACCTTGAAATCTCTGTAAACTTTGATTACATTGTGGATGATTTGGTAAATAATTGTGGATTAATTGCTTGGCTCATGGACTAATAATATAACATTGCTCACAAATATTAGTATCTCTGTCTCTAGATGTCTAATAATCCACATACATATATGCCACTGTTTTAAGCATTTCATGTATATTAGCATATAATAACCCATTTAATCCACATGAAAACCTTCAGAAGTAGAGAGCATATTATCTTCATTTTAAAGATGAAGATATGAAGGCAGAGGGAAAGTAGGTGACATGTCTATGTCACATAGCCAATATGTGTCTAAACTGGGATTTGGATCTGGAAAGTCTGGCACCAGAGACCACGTTTCTAATCACTAATCATGATGACAAAGCAGTGCAGATATGTAATTATGGCCAAATATCAAGATTGATATCTATCTTGGCAAATATGTCTTCCTGAACACCTATTATTTTTTAATTTTTTGCTGAGGAAGATTCACCCTGAGCTATCATCTGTTGCCAATCTTCCTCTATTTTGCATGTGGGCTGCTGCCACAGCATGGCGACTGACAAGTGATGTAGGTCTGTGCTCCTAACCAATCCCGGGCTCCTGATGCTGAGCGCACCGAACTTAACCACTGGGCCACCCAAGCATTTACTGATATTGCTGATGCCTGGTGCCATAAATGCATGGATGACTATTGTTTTTCATTTCTTTGTTTTGTTTTGACACAGCCTCTTTCTCTATTTCCCATTTGATCCCCTCCACTGGACTGTTTTCTATATTCCTTTCCATCCCCAACATTTTCCAGAAGGCTCTTTAGCATGCAAGCTGCCTTTTCATTTTATCACATGACTTGATGAAATCTGAATATTGTAACGTTTTGTTCCCATCACTGTTCTTTTTGAAAGCAAAGTTATATAGGATTATATCTTTATACAGTATCAAATTATATTTACTAAACACTAGTATTGCTTTTGGCTATTATTTAAATCTTTAAGGATTTGAAGGGATTATCCAACTCTCTGAAGGGCCTGAGAGCCTATTTGCTTAAAGGTAGCAATAGGATATAATATTTCCATAGCACCATTCTTTGAGAGCTCTGTAATTCATGACATTGATCCTTAAAATATCCCTGCTTGGTATGACCAGCAGTATTCATTTTTGCTTCTGTAAAATAGCGATAATGAGGCAAAGAATGTAAAAGTCCCTATCTTATAGTTATATCCCTAAACTCAAACTGCTCATTTTATTATGAAGCAATCAAAAAATATATCTTTATCAGGAATAGGGAATGTTGATTAATATTTTAGAAAGTTACATAAAGAATAGTATCACCTTGTAAAATATCTGCTCCTTAATTATCTTTGGGCAAAAAAATGGAGATGCCTAGAGACCACGGTCGCATAAACAGGATCTACATGGCTACTGTGACTTAGAGAGCCCATCCCTTTATCCTTCAGTGACATAAGCATTTTGACCTACATCCTCAATTTCTTTAAGAATATTGATGCCTGATTGACTTTATGCTTGTTGATAGAAGCTTTATAAAGATAACGTTATATTGGCACACAAATAAGTGTCATCTTTCCTAGTGCACACTTTTCTGGATCCCTTTCCTCATTTCTATTGCATTTACTGTTAACAAGGGCTAAAATGGGTTAGAGCAATAGAACTTCCCTTAGAAATGACTCCATTTAACACAGCATCTGTTAGATGACAAAATAGCTGGTTAAGAAGTGAAAACCCTCCACTCTCACCCACTGTTTTATTTAGGTGATTCCAAATAACTAGTTATATTGGTCAAGTAGCTACTTTCTTCCTCAAATTAAGTGAATGTATAAATGGAATCAAGTATTAGCTCAGTTCAAGTTGGGTTTAGAATATTTTGATTAGAAACATCCATAATATTCTAATTTAAATGAGTTCTCTAGTGATTTATTTGGCTTAAAGTGAACAAAAATGAATAGCTGGGCTCAGTTTGCTCAGTTTGTGTAGCAATTTTTGAAGTTTGTTTTAGTTTTTGATTTACAATTTTATTCTGCCCCATTCATTGGACTTGACCAGACTGCTCTTGTTGGTATTTCTTCTTCTTAATACATCCTTTTCTTCACTTATGATTTGGGATAATTTTATTTGCTTATTTTTTCAGTATATACACAAAAGTTTTAAAAGAGATTAAGGGTTTTTTTTAAAAAGTCATTACAGGGCAAAGTTGGCGTTCTTTTTTTTTCCCTTCTATTTTACTCAGTTGCAGATCAGCTGAAGAAGCAGATGTTTGGTGCCAATGATTTTTAAAAAAGAAATTCTCACTTAAAGGAGTATTTTATTATAAAATATAAGATGGAATAAGATATTTAACCCTTTCCATATTTTCTCAATTATAGTCTTATTATTTATGAAAGTTGACAAATTGAAATTTATTGCTTTGGATATATTTTGTTTCTTCTTATTTAATGAAGGATAGATTTAATGGATCAGAATACAAAACTCCTTAATTCTGATAGATAGGCATATTGGTTTCTCGCTCTGTTCCTGTTGCTCAGAGAAAGTCCTCCTGAACCATTCTTTAATTCTGTAATCCTGTAAGTTCATTAAAGATGTTTAACTGCACATGCACTTTGCAGTTTATTTTGGTTTATTATTACTTAATAAAAGACTAATAAATAACATAATTCAAACAAAATATATGTCTGAATCTTAACTATTTTTTCTGTCAAAATTCAAGTTTCTTTTCAAATTAGGGGAACAATCAATCAAATTATTTACTAGATTATTTAAAAATGAAATAACCAAAACCAGCCCTGATGGCCTAGTGGTTAAAGTTTGGCACTTTGCTTTGGCCACCTGGGTTGCATTCCAGGGAGCACAACCACACTACTCGTCTGCCAATAGGCATGCTGTGGCAGTGGCTCACATAGAAAAACTAGAAGGACTTACAACTAAAATATACAGCTATGTACTGGAGCTTTGGGGAGAAAAAAAAAGAGAGAGAAGAAGATTGGCAACAGATGTTAGCTCAGAGCAAATCTTTCCTAGCGAATAAATAAATAAATAAATAACCAGAAGGAGAAATATATACATATATATATATATGTATGTATATAGTCACATGTTGGTTAATGACGATAGGGACATGTCCTGAGAAATGCATTGGTAGGCAATTTCATCATTGCATGAACATCATAGAGTGCGCGTACACAAACCTGGATGGTATAGCTTACTACACACCTAGGCTATACGGTACTAATCTTATGGGACCATGCTGTATGTGGTTAATTGTTGACGAAAACATCACTATGCAGTGTGTGACTGAAAAAATACATATATTCATTTTTATTTTATTACATAAATATGTCCATGTACATATATGTATTTTTAAAGGCACATATTAAATCTTGTGTTTCTTCAACAATAAGGTGGTACATTATCACAATGGCATATTCATGAGTCCTCACACTGACAAAATCACGGAAATTACATCCTTCCTCCATCCAAGTAGCAAAACTTGCTGGCTTGAAATGTACTAGTTGAACTTAAACACCATAAACTACCTATACATTAATTTGGACTCTTCTCATAAGTGCCCAAACCTCCCAACATTCAGTGGAAGAACTCACAGAAGTCAACAAACTTGAGTCCTAGATGACATTCTCAGAACAAGACTAAAACATAAACTATACTTCTCTTTAGTGTTAAAATTACATCACTGAGAATAAAACATTGCTATAACAAGGGAAACTGTTAGATGTAATCATTACTATTTTTTTCTACATGATATAAGTGTGCTGCTTATAGAGTTGATTTGAATGTTTGGGGCTATCACAATATCCTCTCAACAAGGAGAAGCCCATCACAATCTTGTCTTCCAAACTTTAAAGGAAATTCAAGGTGAGCTTGCATTGCCTTTTCCTCTTATAGATTATTTTATTTCAAGTAAAACAACCACCAGAACGACAGCTCAAGCCAGCCAATATATTAACCTTTTGTACTAAATAAGCTACACCAAAAACTAATGAAATATCCTCCACTTAAATACAAAGAAGGTTTTATATCTACCTACACCATTTCTGACAGTGAACCCACAGAAGTTAACCTCTGCAGAAAATTGCTTTTTTTGTCACTCAACATACAAGTTGTTTGTTTTCATAGAAAGGAGATATAGGTGGAACAAATGCAAAATCACAGATGGCCTAAGGCATGAT
Organism: Equus przewalskii; assembly: GCF_037783145.1. Classification (NCBI taxonomy): domain Eukaryota; kingdom Metazoa; phylum Chordata; class Mammalia; order Perissodactyla; family Equidae; genus Equus; species Equus przewalskii. The sequence goes on from NC_091847.1 coordinate 37,458,759, forward strand.
CATTCTGTGCTATGATTCATTCAACAATAATCCAACATTAAAGTTTCATTATCAATAAATATGATTACCAAAATTTTATGGATAACTTAATGATATTTCTTTTTTTGTTATCTAGTTTGGGAGAAATCTACAGAAAAGAGGTAATTTCAGCTACTGGTACTAATCAATATTCATCAATCTTTCAAAATTCTTGACACTAGAATTTTATAAAGAAACAATAGTACATCCAATCCTATCTATTTGTTGAGTGTTTATCTGAATATGGTGCTGTTCTAAAGGCTTTGCAGAAGTTAGACTGAAAACATAGGCTTTATCTTCCTTTTAGAGAAACTTATTTCCCAAGAGCTTAGAACATCTTCCTGTCCGAAGGAAATTGCCTCACCCAAGTGAAGCATCATTAATTTCTTCTCTTATATACAATTTCTTCTGACTATAAAAGTGGTATGTGCCCTTTATGGAAAACTTGTAAAATTCAGAGAAGTCAGGGAAGAATATGCTTACTCATAATAGTCCCTCTCAGAGGTAACTGCTGTTACTATTTTGGGAAATGCTTTCTGCTTTCTTCTTTCCTCTTTTTCTCTCCTCTTTCTTCTTCCCTCTTCTCCTTCCCACCATCTCCTTCTCCTTTTTCCCTCTTCTTTCACCTCTCTACATATAATGTTCTCTTGTTTTCAGTTAACTTTCTAGGTTGTTTACATGTTTTTGTTTTACATATTTTTAAATGTTGCATAGTAGTACATCAAGTAACCATTTTAACTTGTTCCAGGTACCAGAACCATCTTTTCAGTAGCCATGGCACTGTGATTCTGGGGTAGCACATCACTGACAGAGACTATTCTGGATTAAGAATCTTCAGGAATTTTTGTGATCGCATGATGACTGACTGGACCATGGAAACTAGGCTATGGATAGCTCCTAGCTACTTCTCCACTGAAGTGGGTATCATGGCTATCTCTCAGAGATGAATACAACGACTTTTGGGACATGGCATCTCCTTGTTTTGAAAAGGGTTGAGATTGTCTTTGAACATATAGAGAATTTATTGAGTCAAAGAACAAAGTGGTTTCTATCATGATATTGAAGTCAAGTTTATGTAGAAGAGTGTATATGGGTGCTGGGTAGCTGAAGTCTGGACCATAGTGATTATTATACTACTTGTGTTTTAGCTTCAAATCCACACTTCTCTACTCTGCTTTTTTCTTTTTTTTTTTTCTAATGTAAGTGCTGTTTATTACTTTTCACCTTTTAGAATCAACCTACAAACCGTTAAAGACTTAACTAAGGTTCTAAAAGATTCAAAATGTTACCAACAAAAAATTGTTACCAACCATAACAATGTTACAATAAAGGTAACAGGACATAATGTGGCAGGTGGAAGAGGTTGGGAAGCAAGACAGCGACAAGGGACAGTGTGTTCTCATCCTTATCTCTCAGGGAAGGGAGAAACACTGTCAGGGGCACTTTTGCTTGGTCTGTATTGTTTCAAATTTTTGTAATGTGAGTGTACTTGTATACTCTTTGTGTACTCAATAATAAATTAAAAATTTTTTTATTAAGGTTATGAAAGTTAACATCCTTGTGAAATTACAGTTGTACATCATTATTAGTCATGTTGTAGGTACACCACTTCACCCCTAGTGCCCTCCCCCCAACCCCCTTTCTCCTGGCTACCACCGATCAGTTCTCTTTGTCCATATGTTAACTACCACCTATGAGTGGAGTCATACAGAGTTTGTCTTTCTCTGTCTGGGTGATTTCACTCAACATAATACCCTCAAGGTCTATCCATGTTGTTGTGAATGGGATGACTTTGTCCTTTTTTATGGCTGAGTAGTATTCCACTGCATATATATACCACATCTTCTTTATCCAATCATCAGTTGCTGGGCACTTAGGTTGGTTCCATGACTTGGCTATTGTGAATAATGCTGTGATGAACATAGGGGTGCATGGAACTTTTGGAATTGCTGATTTCAGGTTCTTAGGATAGATACCCAGTAGTGGGATGGCTGGGTCATAAGGTATTTCTATTCTTAACTTTTTGAGGAATCTCCACACTGTTTTCCATAGTGGCTGCACAAGTTTGCATTCCCACCAACAGTGTATGAGGGTTCCCTTTTCTCCACAGCCTCTCCAACATTTGTCACTCTTGGTTTTGGCTATTTTTGCCATTCTAACAGGTGTAAGGTGATATCTTAGTGTAGTTTCAATTTGCATTTCCCTGATTAGTGATGATGAGCATCTTTTCATGTGTCTATTGGCCATCCGTATATCTTCTTTGGAGAAATGTCTGTTCATGTCCCCTGCCCATTTTGTAATTGGGTTGTTTGATTTTCTATTGTTGAGTTGTGTGAGTTCTTTGTATATTATGGAGATTAACCCCTTGTTGGATCCCTAACTTGTGAATATTTTTTCCCAATTAGTGGGCTGTTTTTTTGTTTCAATCCTGTTTTCCCTCACCTTGAAGAAGCTCTTTAGTCTGATGAAGTCCCATTTGTTTATTCTTTCTATTGTTTCCCTCATGTGAGGGGTTATGGTGTCCGAAAAGATTCTTTTGAAGCTGATGTCAAAGAGTGTACTGCCGATGTTCTCTTCTAGAAGACTTATGGTTTCAGGCCTAATCTTTAGGTCTTTGATCCATTTTGAGTTTATTTTAGTAAATGGTGAAAAAGAATGGTTGATTTTCATTCTTTTACATGTGGCTGTCCAGTTTTCCCAGCACCATTTGTTGAAGAGACTTTCTTTCCTCCATTGTAGGCCCTCAGCTCCTTTATCAAAGATTAGCTGTCCGTAGATGTGTGGTTTTATTTCTGGGCTTTCAATTCTGTTCCATTGATCTGTGCATCTGTTTTTGTACCAGTACCATGCTGTTTTGATTACTATAGCTTTGCAGTATGTTTTGAAGTCAGGGATTGTGATGCCTCCAGCTTTGTTCTTCTTTCTCAGGATTGCTTTAGCAATTTGGGGTCTTTTGTTGCCCCATATGAATTTTAGGATTCTTTGTTCAATTTCTGTAAAGAATGACATTGGAATTCTGATTGGGATAGCGTTGAATCTGTAGATTGCTTTAGGTAGTATGGACATTTTAACTATGTTTATTCTTCCAATCCATGTCCATGGAATGTCTTTCCATCTCTTTATGTTGTCGTCGATTTCTTTCAAGAAGGTCTTGTAGTTTTCATTGTATAGATCTTTCACTTCCTTGGTTAAATTTATCCCAAGGTATTTTATTCTTTTTGTTGCAATAGTGAATGGGATTGAGTTCTTGAGATCTTTTTCTGTTAGTTCATTGTTAGCGTATAGAAATGCTACTGATTTATGTATGTTGATTTTATACCCTGCAACTTTGCTGTAGTTGTTGATTGTTTCTAATAGTTTTTCTATGGATTCTTTGGGTTTTCTATATATAAGATCATGTCGTCTGCAAACAGCGAGAGTTTTACTTCTTTGTTGCCTATTTGGATTCCTTTTATTTCCTTTTCCTGCCAAATTGCTCTGGCCAAAACCTCCAGTACTATGTTGAATAAGAGTGGTGAAAGTGGGCACCCTTGTCTTGTTCCTGTTCTGAGAGGGATGGGTTTCAGTTTTTGTCTGTTGAGTATGATATTGGCTGTGGGTTTGTCATATATGGCCTTTATTATGTTGAGGTGCTTTCCTTCTATACCTATTTTATTGAGGGTTTTCATCATAAATGGATGTTGGATCTTGTCGAATGCTTTCTCTGCATCTATTGAGATGATCATGTGGTTTTTGTTTCTCATTTTGTTAATGTAGTGAATCATGTTGATTGACTTGTGGATGTTGAACCATCCCTGTGTCCCTGGTATAAATCCCACTTGATCATGGTGTATAATCTTTTTGGTATATTGCTGTATTCAATTTGCCAAAATTTTGTTGAGGATTTTGCATCTGTGTTCATCAGTGATATTGGCCTGTAGCTTTCCTTCTTTGTGTTGTCCTTGTCAGGTTTGGGGATCAGGGTGATGTTGGCTTCACAGAATGTGTTAGGGAGTGCTCCATCTTCCTCTATTTTCTGGAATAGTTTGAGAAGGATAGGTATTAAAGTCTTCTTTGAATGTTTGGTAGAATTCTCCAGAGAAGCTGTCTGGTCCTGGACTTTTATTTTGGGGGAGGTTTTTGATTACTGTTTTTATTTCTTTACTTGTGATTGGTCTATTCAGATTCTCTATTTCTTCCTGATTCAGTTTGGGGAGGTTGTATGAGTCTAGGAATTTATCCATTTCTTCTAGATTGTTCAATTTGTTGGCATACGGTTTTTCATAGTATTCTCTTATGATCCTGTGTATTTCTTCAGTATCTGTTGATTGTTCCTCTCTTGTTTCTAATTTTATTTATTTGAGACTTCTCTCTTTTTTTTTAGTGAGTCTGGCTAAGGTTTGTTGATTTTGTTAATTTTTTCAAAGAACCAACTCTTTGTTTCATTGATCCTTTCTACTGTCTTTTTTGATTCAATATCGTTTATTTCTGCTCTAATTTTTATTATTTCTCTCCTTCTACTGACTTTGGGCTTTGTTTGTTCTTCTTTTTCTAATTCCGTTAGGTGTCATTTGAGGTTGTTTATGTAAGATTTTTCTTGCTTATTGAGGTGAGCCTGTATTGCAATGAAATTCCCTCTTAGGACTGCCTTTGCTGTGTCCCAAATCATTCAGTATGGTGTGTTTTCATTTTCATTTGTCTCCAGATAATGTTTGATTTCTTCTTTAATTTCTTCAATAATCCATTGTTTGTTCAGCAGCGTGTTGTTTAGTCTCCACATTTTTGGCCCTTTCCCAGCTTTCTTCTTGTAGTTGATTTCTAGTTTCATAGCATTATGATCAGAAAAGATGCTTGATATTATTTCAACCCTCTTGAACTTATTGATGCTTGCTTTGTTTCCCAAGATATGGTCTATCCTTGAGAATGTTCCATGCATGCTTGAGAAGAATGTGTAACCTGCTGTTTTTGGATGAAGTGTCCTATATATATCTATTAGGTCCATCTGATCTAATTTTTCATTTAATTCTATAATTTCCTTGTTGATTTTGTGTCTGGATGATCTGTCCATTGGTGTTAATGGGGTGTTGAGGTCCCCTACTATTATTGTATTGCTGTTGATGTCTCCTTTTAGTTTTGCTAATAGTTTCTTTATGAATTTTGGTGCTCCTGTGTTAGGTGCCTATATATTTATAAGTGTTATGTTATCTTGGTGGAGCGTCCCTTTTATCATTATATACTGCCCCTCTTTTTCTTTCTTTATCTGTTTTGCTTTGAAGTCCACTTTGTCTGATATAAGTATGGCAACACCTGCTTTCTTTTGTTCATTATTAGCTTGGAGTATTGTCTTCCATCCCTTCACTTTGAGTCTGTGTTTGTCTTTGGGGCTGAGGTGTGTTTCCTGGAGGCAGCATATTGTTGGATCTTGTTCTTTGATCCATCCTGCCACTCTGTGCCTTTTGATTGGAAAGTTCAATCCATTCACGTTTAGAGTGATTATTGAAACGTAGGGGCCTACTGTTGCCATTTTATCACTTGTTTTCTGGTTCTTTTGCATTTTGTCCTGATGGAGAGCTGTTACTTTGTGTTATTGTCCTTCTACTTATCTCCTTTGTTCTGGATTTTGTAACCCCTTTCCTTTTTTTGATTTTTCAGGAATGAGGTTCTTCCTGAGCATTTCTTGAAGAGGAGGTTTTTTGGCGATGAACTCCCTTAACTTTTGTTTATCTGGGAAAATTTTTATTTCTCCATCATATTTGAAGGATATTTTCTCTGGGTAGAGTACTCTTGGCTGCAGGTTTTTGTCCTTCAGAGTTTTGAATATTTCATTCCAATCTCTTCTAGCCTGTAAGGTCTCTCCTGAGAAATCTGCTGATAGCCTTATGGGGTTTCCTTTGTAAGTTATTTTCTTCTGCCTGGCTGCCCTTAGTATTTTCTCTTTGTTGTTGACTTTTGCTAGTTTCACTACTATATGCCTTGGGGTTGGTCTTCTTGTGTTAATAAAGTTTGGAGATCTATTGGCTTCTGTCATGTGAAGTTCCATCTCTCTTCCCAAGTTTGGAAAGTTCTCAGCTATTGTTTCTTTGAACAGGCCTTCCGCCTCCTTCTCCTTCTCTTCTCCCTCTGGTATACCTATAATCCTTATGTTGCATCTCCTAATTGAGTCGGATAATTCTTGGAGAGTTTCTTCATTTCTTTTTAGTCTCAGTTCTCTCTCCTCCTCTGTCTGCAGCATTTCTATATTCCTATCCTCCAAATTGCTAATTCTGTCCTCCATATTATCGACGCTACTGTTCAGAGAGTCCAGATTTTTCTTAATCTCCTCCATTGTGTTCTTCATCTCCAGTATATCTAATTGGTTCTTCTTTATAGTGTCAAGCTCTTTTGTGACATAGCTCCTGAACTCATTGAGTTGTCTATCTGAATTCTCTTTTAACTCGTTGATTTTTTTAATAATGGCAGTTTTGAGATCATCGTCATTTAGGTTATAGATTTCATTGTCTTTGGGATTGTTTTCTGGGTGCTTATCATTTTCCTTCTGTTCTGGAGATTTAATATATTTTTTCATACTGCTTGATGGCGTGGACTTGTGCCTCCACATAGAGATAGAGTTTAGTCGCTGCTTCCACTTTTTGTGACTGGTGTGTGTGTGGGGGGCAGCTATTTAGACTGCACCAATCGGGAACCCTGTCAGCTGTTACTGACTGGACCTGGACCCGTCCTCGTAGTTACAGTGGTCCTGTGGGATCCCTTGTTGGTTGTGGGGGCAATCGCAAGGGGGCCTCAGGCTGCTGATGCCTACTGTTGCAGCCCACTTAGATGTGCTCCCTCCTTGTGGTCTGCAGTGGTGTTGTGGGCTTTCCCAGCAGCCAGGAGCAGGATCATCTATAATCGCCACTTTGTCCCTAACAGAGCCCACAAAATCACACTTGTCCACTATAGGTCCCAGCAGAGCTATGGGTATCTTCTGCAGTCTGTTGTTAGCTCACCTAGCTGTGCTACTTTTGCCCCAGGGCCTTCCCACCTTGCAATTGCCAGTCGGGACCTCTCCACTAGTGCTGTGCAGAGGCTTTCGCTGAGGCTGCTATAGGAACCTGGAGTTCCCCCTGGGCTACGTAGCCGTTTCACCAGAGCTCCACTCTGCCCCACTCCACTCGCACGGGATCTCTGGGAGCCCCTTGCCTCGTCTGGGAGACAGCCAGAGTCCATGGGCCTGATGGTGGCTTGTAAGCTGCTGCCTTGTGGGGAATTCTGCTCTAGGGAGCTTCCTGGTGTTCCAAATGCTGGGCGGAGCCTCCCTGCCAATGGCAAGCAGAGGCCCTCCCTGCTGGGGGGGGGGTGCGGAAACCTGGAGCCTCCCCCTGGGCCGCAGAGCCAGGCGCTGGAGCTCCAACCGTGTCCCCAAGCACGTCTACGGGAAGTCCGGGCGCCCCTGCACCAACCAGTGTGCCGGAGACCGTGGACCCAGCAGCAACTTGCGCTCTGGTGCTGTGCTGGGGAATCCGCCCGCCGGGAGCTTCCCTTTGTTCTGGATTCTGGGCAGGACCTCCCTGCTAATGGCGAGTGGAGGCCTTCCCTGCTGGTGGGTGCGGGACCCTGGGGATGCCCCTTGGGCTTAGGTGTAATCACGGGGGGCTTGAGTAGGGCTGTTGTCACCTATTTCCATGATCGCTCTGCTGGTGAGTGCACACTCCCGCCCTTGGTGTGTGGTGATGCTATGGGGGAGTCCGCTGGAAGAGAGCCTCCTTCAGGAACTAGGCTGTCCTGGGGTCAGGGGTCGGGGGTCGGAGAGTTTTCACCTATTTCCACCTCCTCCCGGGGGGAAATCCGTCCACCTTCCAATGTATAGTAGTGTGAGACTCTTAGGCATCTTGAGATGCTATCTGGATATCCTTAGGTTGGCTCCCGCCTGGCCAGCTGAGAAGCTCTGCTGCTCCCAAAGGTGGCATTTTTCCTCTCTGGCCGGAGTTACTGCCTCTTCTGCTTTCGTCAGGACTGTCCCTTGTTGTGGGGGTTCTTTTTATCCAGTTTTCAGTTTTCAATCCAGGGCGATTCTTCCTAAAATTGTTGTAACCTGGTTGTGTTTGTGGGAGGAGGCGAGTTCAACGTCTGCTCACAGAGCTATCTTGACAAGAACTCCTCTACTCTGCTTTTCGATACTGAGGTTGAACTCATTTATACTTTGCCAGTTTGTCCCCCTTATGCTTTGCCAAAAAGAGGCACTAGAGAAAATCTGGAAGGCTGGATAACTAAAAGAGGACTTGCTCCTTTCTGTTTGCTTCCAACTCCAGTCAGGTGATAGCTTTGACCCTGGCAGTGACAATTGATTCCACAAGCAGCAGTTCATTGCAGTTTGCAATTTTTGCACGCCGTTAAAATCAGTCTCATTCTACTCCTTTCAGAAAACTCAGCCTCAGTCAGACCATGCTTCATTCTTGGAAGACTGAGCACCACTTTGGTGGGATTTCTCCATCAGGCTCTTAAACACCGGTACTAGCTGAGAAGTGCTCTGTTTTCAGAGGTCTGAGTCCCAGCTCCACAGGCTCTCCTCGGAGCCCCTGGGCTTTAATGATTCTCTTTGTTCCTTCAGCCTTGGTTTAATAGTATAAAGTGTTCCCCTTTTGCTGTTTTAATTTTCTAATAGCCAGTTAACAATTCTGTTTAATTTTTTTCTATTAAAATAATTGTTGTAGTTTCTGTCTCCTCAAAAAACCCTGACCTATACAGTGGTAGTTGAAGATAAAGAAATGTACAGCATGCATCAAAATATCTGCATTTAACTAAAGTATTTATGAGAAATAAATAACAACAGTCATATCTGGACACCTGAATAACAGATGAGTGAGGAGAATGCATGGACACCTGGTATTCACAGAGATCTTAAGTAATACACTACATTTCCTCAGGCCAGGGAATGACAGTTTTGTTAGTCTTATACAGATATTAAAGAGAAAGTGTGACTCCAGTTGACATCAGAATTATACATGTAGGTACTCAATAAAAATATTTGAATAGTAATAATGTATTATATTTATTGAGCATGTATTATACCCTAGGCACTGCACTGAATACTCTGTATATATTAACTCATTTAATTCACTCAATGACCTTTTAGGTAGGTACACACTCTTATTATCTTAATTTTACAGGTGAGGATATTGGAACAGTGCTGTTAAATAGTTTTTGCAAGGTTGACTAATTTAAATAGCTTATAGCTTATAAGTGGCAGAGCTAGGATTCGAACTCTAGCAGTGTGGCTTGAATAAAAAGAGGATTCAGAAAAATGTAAAAGAGGAGATTCTGGAAATGTATCAACAAACTTAAGCAAGTGATTACTATTTTGTCAGCTTAAAATATCCTTTAGGTAAGAAATAGCTGAAAAAGAAAAGCATGCCATGTATTTTTCAACCCCATGAATATAGCTTTTAGAAAATTCTTGACTTAATCTATTAGACTGTTCTCAACTGCAATATGGGGATTAAGAGAAAATTTGTGTGTCCATTATTGGATGAACAGACTCAAAGGAGCTGCACCTCCTGAGCCTGAGTAGTAGTGGCATAGTAGTTAGTGTGAGGTCCCTAAAGTGAAAATCAACATCGAAGAACCAGAGTTAGGGCAATAGGAGCCTAATGCTCTTTCCAGTGTCCTTTACCATTTTGGAAGACCTGTATTAATTGTATTTAAGGGAATGTTATTATGTGTTCTCTGCCTGAAACATCAGTTACAGAGTTTTGTCCTTATCCCTGATGGCTATAAAATTTAGAGAAATGAAAAAGGAATCTGCTCATACCCACTATACAGCGTACACTTCTTTGGGGGTGGCTGAGACTCCCAATGCCCATTTTGCTGCTGTGGCAGTTGTTCTGAATCATTCATTGACAATCTGTGACTTGTGATCATTGACATACTCCATTTGTCTGAATTTAACACACATGCACGTATTTGGTTGCACATAGAGTGAACTGGGCGACTTTGGTGAACTAAATAAATGAAGACCTCATTGAGCAACATACCCCACAAGCAAGCATCAAGCTGATTCTATTTGCTACATTCTTCTCACTCCCAACACTCTCCCAAATTCCCTTTGACACACAAACTACCTTTCATTTTACACATGACTTGATAGAACCTTAGTATATCCTTCATTCCCTTACTGCTGTTTTCCAAATTATTTTTGAAAACTACTTTACTATTAGTATATAATTCTCATTATAGAATTCTTCCATATCTTGAGCTATAATTTGTCTCTTATTGGTCATTTATTAGTTCTAGTTCTGTCCTTTGAAGCAGTATGGCATAGACTATTTCCTTTTTCACATGACAATCTTTTGAATGGTTAAATTCTTAAAGTCAGACATCTTACACCACTCCATTTCCAGTTTTTCTTTTATGTAGGCTAAAATACACAGCTGTTTCAATCATTTTTCCTTTGACAGAATTTCCTAGAACATATGCCATCTTGGTTAATTTATTTTAAACATTGGTAATTCTTTGATGCTGTTCTTCAAGTGTAAAGTCCAGTAAACTACACAAACCTTCAGGCATGATCACCTGACTGATGTTGTGTGTGTGATAGGATTATTGCCTTCCTTGGTATGGATATTATGTGTCTATTGACATAGCCCAAGCCTTCATGTTGGTTTTTTCCTTCCTTTTTTAAAACAAGTTAACCACGTTATTGATTGCTACTGAGATTCTTATTCACAAACACTCTGGATCTTGTATATGTAAGCTTCTACTACAAAGTCAACTCTCTCATTCTTTATTTGTGAATATTTTTTTAAACATAGATGATGGATTTAATGTTGGTACTTCATAAATCCCATTGACCGATTTTAATCCACTGTCCTATATTAAGGTAGCCTCACAGGATTGTGAAAAACCAATTTGGGTGAGATAATTTCCATGTTGGAAGTCCAGCTCAGCAAGAGAGATGAGATGTCTTTAACATCTCACTAAAATTGTGAGTATCCATCAAAGACAGCAAAAAGCCCTTAGCTAAGAACCCTGTCATATTCCCATTCGAACAAAGACTAAAACAAGCAATCACAGGACCCTCAGGGGAGACAGAATTTGCAGGTTAAGTATTATGAAATTAGAAGGATGTGGGGAAAAAATTTTAGATTTTTGTAGATTTGCCTTAAAGAAGTATCAGAAAAAACATCTATGCAATATTAAGGTAACTAGCTAATAAATGAATTTCTTGTGATAACAAAAATCAACACTCTTCAGATGAAGATAATAAAAACTAAATCTAAACAACATGTCATCAACAACATCCAGTACACAAGAAATTCCAAAGATGTATGGTGCATGTGTGCATAAATTGTCAAGAAAAAGAAAAGCAAACAATAGAACCTAAACTTGATGTGATTCAGATCTGAGGTTAGCAGACAAAGAACTAAAGAAAAGTATGTGCACATAATAAAAAGAAGATACTATCTTAATAATTATACAAATGAAGAATCTCAGCAGAGAAAAGGAAACAATAAAGAAGAACCAAATAGAAATTCTGTAGTTGATAAGTATAATGTCTGAAATAAAAGTTCTGTGGATTGGTTTAAAAGCAGAATGTAGATGGAAGACAAAAGAGTCAGTGAACTTGAAGAAAATAGAAAATTTACAAGCTGAAGAACAGAGAGAAAAAATATTAAATAAAAATGAACAAAAGCTCAAGGATATATGGGACAGTGTCAAATTGTTTGAAGAATTAGTGGCAGAAAAATCCCTAAATTTGGTAAAAATGTAAATTTACATATCCAAGAAATTGAGTGAAATTATCGAACAGGAAATTTATCAAGAAAATCATGCTTAAGCACATCATAGTTAGATGGCTGAAAACTGCTGAAAAAATAAAGAAAAATCTTAAAAGTTACTAGAGGAAAAATATATTATATATATGTAAAAAGAGAAAGCATTATGTTCACTTCTCATCAGAAACAAGGGAGGCATGAAGATAATGGAATGGTATCTTTAAAGTGCTGAAAGAAAAAAATTGCAACTTAGAAGTCTGTATACAGTGAAATTATCCTGGAAAACTGAGTGAAACTTGCAACTATGAAATTCATAAAGAAGTAAGACGGTTTGATGAATGGATAGAATTCCGGATAGATGGATACACTATAACAAGGATGATAACATGGTAATTGTATAATATCATTGATGGGTGTATGAATATTCACTGTAAAGTTTTTTCAACTTTTCTTATGTTTGAAATTTTCCATAATAAAACATTTAAAAAAGAAAAAGTATGGGTGAAATAATGACACTTTAAAAGACGAAAGCTTAGAGAATTTGTCATGATAAGACCTATGCTATAAGAAATAATAAAGAATATTCTTCAGTCTGATGGAAACTCAAAACCTATAGGTAAGAAAGTATATGAAGAAAGAATATGACCAGTAATGGTTGGTAAGTAGGTAAATATAAATAATCCTTTGTTTTTGTTATATCTTTAGAAGACAGCTAATTATTTTAAAGAAAAATAATATATTTATTTTTTACTTTTGATATTTTATTAAGAAAATATTATAGATTCAACCCAATTCCATTCTGCTCTTCCCATCCTTGATCACGCCTTTGATGCTTACTCTTTCCTGCCTATGATTTTTTAAGATAAAAATTGTATGTATTTAAGGTGTACGACATGATGATTTGATATACTATACATAGTAAAATGATTATTGTAGTCAAGCTAATTAACATATCTTCTCTCTTTTTTCTTTATTTTCGGATGTACATCATAATATATTTCAAATTCTGTGTAGATTACATCATGTTCACCACCCGAAAACTAATTATAGTCCATCCCCTCACATGTGAGCCTAATCACCCCTTTTGCCCTCCCCCCTTCCCTTATCGCAACCACTAATCCAATCTTGAATGCTATATGTTTGTTTGTTGTTGTTTTTATCTTCTACTTATGAGTGAGATCATATGGAATTTGACTTTCTTCCTCTGACTTATTTCACTCAGCATGATACCCTCAAGGTCCATCCATGTTGTCACAAATGGCCGGATTTCATCAATTCTTCTGGCTGAGTAGTAGTCCACCGTGTATAAATACCACATCTTCTTTATCCATTCATCCCTTGATGGGCACCTAGGTTGCTTCTAAGTCTTGGCTATTGTGTATAATGCTGCAATGAACATAGGGGTGCAAGTATCTTTATGCCTTTGTGTTTTCAAGTTTTTTGGTTAAATACCCAGCAGTGGGGTAGCTGGATCATATGGTAGATCTATCCTTAATTTTCTGAGGATACTCCATACTGCTTTCCATAGTGGTTGCACCAGTTTGCACTCCCATCAGCAGCGAACAAGGGTTTCCTTCTCTCCACATCCTCTCCAACATTTGTTGTTTCCTGTCTTGTTAGTTATAGCCATTCTGACAGGAGTGAGGTGATACCTCATTGTAGTTTTGATTTGCATTTCCCTGATAGCTAATGATGTTGAGCATCTTTTCATATGCCTGTTGGCCATCTGTATATCTTCTTTGAAGAAATCTCTGTTCAGATCTTTTGCCCATTTTCTAATTGGATTGTTGGTTTTTTTGTTGTTGAGCTGTATGAGTTCTTTGTATATTTTGGATATTAGCCCCTTATCTGATATGTGGTTTGCAAATATCTTCTCCCAATTGTTAGGTTGTCTTTTCATTTTGTTGACGGTTTCCTTTGCTGTGCAGAAGCTTTTTAGTTTGATGAAGTCCCGTTTGTTCATTAGGAAAATAATATTTTAAGGTGAGATTTATAGTGCATGTAGAAGTAGAAGACATAAGAATAATTGCATTAAACATGGGGTAGCAGGTAAATGCAAATATTCTATTGTAAGGTTGATACATTTTGTGGATTAGCGCATACTTCGTCCTATCAAAAATGTTCATTGAGACATTTGGTCCACATCAAAAGCTTCTTGAAATTTGGTCTTATCAAAAATGTCTACGAGCATATTTGGTCCATGCCAAATGGTCCTTGATATTTGGTCCTGTCAAAAACATCCATGAGTAGAAAATGTCCCTGAGTTCAAATAGCTCATAATGTTTATTATGTTTTTGGTTTACAGGATTAACAGATAAAAAAATACTATCAAGTTTTGTTGGTTCAATAATTGTATTATGGCTGTATTGCCAATAATAACCTTTCTTGTTTCTGTAGCCCAGCTGGAAATGGTCCATGGGATTAGGTAGATGGGTAGGGGCTCAAATCTTGCAGATGAGCAGGATTTATATTAACTATGTGCACTGAGGAAGAGTCCTACAGTTAGAGGAATGCACAGAGAACAAGTTGAGAACGGGATCTCTGGATGCACAGTGCATTAATACATCCCTGGGAATTTGGTTGGATGTGGCAGTGTCATTCAATAAGGACAGAGTTTGAAAGGAGGAGCTTGGTCAAGCCATGATATAAAAAAGGCAGCAAAACAATGTATGTAAACAATTTACAGAACATCTTGCTTGTTTGGGAGGAGTGAGAACGGGTATGACTCTCCTACCACATAGTGGTCAGGTGCAATAGGTACCATGAGGGGGACACCAGGCATCTAATTAACCCCCCTACAGCTTTCCCATCGCCCAGGGTTAATGGGTGACATTTCCCTTGATTTGATGTCCTACACAGGTATAATCGAGGTAGACCGCAAGAGAGTCTGCTGCTATGTGGAAAGATTTTAGTGGGTGTGATGTCCACATCTACCTTTCAGTAATGGAGGAATAGAGATATGAGACATGTAGAAGCAAATAGCAAAATGGCAGATGTAAATCCTATATCATCAGTAATTGCATCAAATGTAAATGCATTACACATTCCAGTCAAGAGGCAGAGATCAACAAAATGGATTTTTAAAAAAACCAGCATGATCTGACTACATGCTCTCTATAGGAAACACACTTTAGATGCAAAGATACAAACAGATTTAATAAAAGGATGGAAAAGATTTACCATGCAAAAAGTATCCAAAAGAGAGCTAGAATGGCAAAACTAACAACAGACAAAATAAACTTTAAGACAAAAATCACTACTAGAGAAAGAGGACGTTTTAAATTATGTAAGGATCAATTCATTAAAAAAATACAATAATTATAAACAGATACCGAAAATATATGAAGCAAAAACTGACCAAATTGAAAGAGAAATAGATAATTCAATACTAACAGCTGAAGACTTTAATAGCACACATTCAATAATGGATAAAACATCTAGGCAGAAGACAACTAGGAAATAGCAGTTTTGAACAACACTATGAAGCAATAAACTTAGACATTTATCCAGCATTCCACACATCAACAGCGGAATACACATTCTTCTCAAATGTACATAAAACATTTTCCAGGATAAACCACACATTAGACCATAAAATGAATCTTAATAAATTTAAAAAATTTAAATAATACAAGTGTGTTCTCCAAACACAATGGAATAAAATTAGAAATCAATAACAGAAGAAAATCTGGGGAATTCACAAGTATGTAGAAATTAACATATTTCAAAATAACCGATGAGGCAAAAAAGTCACAGGGAAACTGGAAAATACTTTGATACAAATGAAAATTAAAACACGCTTACAAATCTATGGGATGCAGTTAAAGCAATGCTTAAAAGGAAATTTATAGCATATACTGCCTATGTTATATGCCTATGTTTAAAATGAAGTTCTCAAATCAATAAACTCCTTTCACTGGAAGGTTAAGACACTGGAAAAAGATGATAAAACTAAACCTAAGGCAAGCAGAAGGAAGGAAATAATAAAAATTAGAGTGGAACTTAATGTAATAGAGATTTAAAAATTAATGAAGAAAACCAGTGGAACTAAAAACTTGTTTTTTGGAAAGACCAACAAACTTGACAAACTCTTCACGAGATTTACCAAAAATGAAAGAGACAAGATTCAAATTTCTAGAATCAGAAATGAAAGAGGGGACATTGCTACTGACTTAGCAGAAATAAAAAGGATTCTGAAACAAGAGTATAAACAATTGCCTGCCAAAGAATTAGATTACTTAGATGAAATGGACAAATTCCTAGAAAGGCACAAACTAAGAAAACTAACTTGAGAAGAAATGGAAAATCTTTATAGACCTCTACCAGGTAAAGAGATTGAATTAGTAATCAAAAAACTCCCACAGGGAAAAGCCCAATCCGATACAGCTTCACTGGTCAATACTACTAAACAATTAATGAATTAACACCCATCTGTCACAAATTTTTCCATAAAATAGAAGAAGGGAAACATTTCCCAACTTGTTCTATGAAGCCAATATTACCCTGATACTAAAACCAGACAACAACATCACAAGGAAACTACAGACAAATATCATGAATATTTGAATAGAGATGTGAAAATCCTCAGCAAAATACTAGCAAAGTGAATCCAGAAACACATAAAAAGGATTAGGCAAAATAACCAAGTGAGATTTATCAGAAGAATGTAAGGTTGAGCAACAAACAAAAAGAAATCAATGCAATATACTATATTAATAGACTAAAGGACAAAACCCACATTATCTCAATAGTCTGAGAAAACACATTTGACAAAATCCAACTCCCTTTCATGATGAAAACACATTTGATAGATAGACTAGAAATAGAGGAGAAATTCCTCAACCATAGAAAGGGCATAGACAAAAACCCACAGCCAATATTATACTTAATGCTGAAAGACTGAAGCTTTCTCCCTAAGATCAGGAATGAGATGAGGTTATCCACTCTCCCCACTTCTATTCACCATTGTGCTAGAGGTTCTAGCCAGAGCAATTAAGCAAATAAAGAAATAAAAGGCATCCAACCTGGAAAGGAAGAAGTAAAACTATCTCTATTTGCAGCTGACATGATCTTGTATGTTGAAAATCCTAAAGAATCCACAAGAAAACTATTATAGCTAATAAGGGAGTTCAGCAAGCTTGCAGGATATAAGATCAATCTACAAAAATCAATTGTACTTCCATACACTGGCAATGAACAATTTGAAGACGAAACAATTTCATTTTCAATAACATCAAAAAATAAAATTCTTAGGAATAAATTTAACAAAAATAGTGTAAGACTTAGAGGACTCACATTTTCCAATTTTAAAACTTACAATAAACCTACAGAAATTAAGATTTTGTGCTACTGGCATAAGGATAGATATGCAGACCAAATAAATAAATTTGAGAGTAGAGAAATAAACTAACGTATCCAGGGTTCATTGATTTTTGACAAAAGTGCCAAGACAATTCAATGGAAAAAATTATCTTTTCAACAAATGGTACTGGGAAAACTTGATAGCCACATGAAGAAAAAAAAAATGAAGTTGGACCACTATCTCACACTGTATATAAGATTAACTCAAAATGAATCAAAGACCTAAATTTGAGAGCTGGATCTATAAAATTCTTTAAAAAAACATACGTGTGAACCTTCATAATCTTGAGATAGGCATTAATGTCTTAGTTTTCACACCAAAGACACAGGCAATGAAAGAAAAACTAGGTTAAATTGGACTTCATCAAAGTGAAACCCTTTTCTGCTTCCAAAGACGCTATCAAGAAAGTACAAAAGCCCACAGAAGGGGAGAAAATATTTGCTGATTGTATATATTGTAAAGGTCTTGTATCAAGAATATATAAAAAACTATTACCACTCAACAATAAAAGGACAACCCAATTGAAGCATGGGCAAAGCGTTTGAACAGACATTTCTTCAAAGAAGCTATACAAATGGCCAATAATCACATGAAAAAAAAATGGTCAACATCATTTGTTATTAGGGAAATGGATATCAAAACCCTGATGAGATACCACTTCATAAACACTAGGATGGCTACAATAAAAAAGACAGACAGTAACAAGTATTGGCAAGGATGTGGAGAAATTGGAACAGTCATACCTTGCTAGTGGAAATGTAAATGGTGCAACCACTTTGGAAAAGTTTGGCAGTTCTTCAAAAGGTTAATTGTACAGTTACCATATGACCCCACAATTCCAATCCTAGGGATATATCCAGGAGAATTCAAAACGTATCCACACAAAAATGTGTACACAAAGTTCATAGCAGCATTATTCATAACGTCAATAAGAGGAAACAACCCACATGCCCATGAATTGAAGAATGGAAAAGTAAAATGTGGTATATCAGACTATAAAATATTCAGCCACAAAAAGGAATGACATATTGATCCATGTTACAACATGGAAAAATCTTGAAAGTATTATGGTAAGTGAAAGAGGTCAGGCACAAAAGACCACAAGGTATATGACTGCATCTATATGAAATGTCCAGAATAGGCAAATCGATAGAGACAGAAATTAGATTTGTGTTTGCTGATGGTTGAAAGGAAGAAAAATGGAGATTCACAGGATTTAGGGTTTCTTCTTGGAATGATAAAAATGTTTTGGGATTAGATGGTGGTGATGGCTGCACAACCTTGTGAATATACTGTAACATACTTTAAAAGGTGAGTTTTAGGGTGTGTAAATTATATCTCAGCTTAAAAATTTTTGAAGTAGACTGATCAAGGGATTTTTCAGTTGTTACCTATGTATATTTGAATAAACTGGTCAGTTCGTTGAAGAAAACAATATTAAGACTAAAAAGTTAAATTTCTCTCTTCACTTTAGGTAACCCTTTATTCTTCCCTAGCTATATTACCTCATTAGTCTCATTATAGTCTAGTCTCCACTGTTACAAAACCATTACAACTACAGCAGCTGCAAATTAGAAACAACCCAAATGGCCATCAACAGGACAATGGGACAATAAACAAATTATACTCTATTCAATGAAATGTTACTCAGCAACCAAAAAGAATCAACTTCTAGTTGATGATGGATCACAGATCTCAAAAAATTCTGTTGAGAGAGAGAAGTCAGACACAAATGAACTCATGCTGTATGGCTTTATTTATATAAACTGTAGGAACCAGCCAAATGAGTCTTCAGTGATAGAAATCAGAAAGCAGTTTCTTTTAGGGGAAATACTAACTAGAAAGGGGAAAAAGGGAATTTTATTTCATTTTTAAAAAATTAGTACGTAAGTTATAGGGTAAAAGAGAACTTTCGACAGTGATGGTAATTTTCAATATTTTAATCTGAGTAGTGGTTACATCAGTACGTACATAAGTCTAAAATTATTGAAACACATATTTAAGAGTTGCACATTTTTATATTTTTCAAAACTTTTATTGTTCTAATTGTCATAGAACATTCCATTAGTTTCACATGGACAATGCAATGATCCGATATTTGTGCACAGAACGTTGTGAGATGACCAAGACCTGCACGTTTTGATGCTCGTGCCTCCTCAATGTGAGAAAAGAAGCTAGAACAAACGAGAAAGTGTAACCCAAAGTGCATAAAAGAAAAGAAATAATAAAGACAACAGCAAAATCAATGAAGCAGCAAACAGAAAAACAGCACAGAAAATTAACCAAACTCAAAGTTGGTTTTCTGAAGAAATTACTAAAATTGATTACGTTTAGCAAAAACTAATCAAGAGAAAACCACCAATATCAGGAATCAAAAAAGAAAATATTACTACAGATCTTACAGACATTAAAATGATAAAGGTAATATTCTGAATAACTTTACGTCAAAAAGTTAAATAAGATGAAATTGCTTAAAAAGCACTAATTTTCAAAATTGACACAATAGAAACAGAAAATCAGAAAAGCTGTATATCTATCAAAGAATTTGAATTAAAAAAATTTTCCATAAAGAAACTCCAGGGCCAGATGACTTTGCAAGTAAACAAATCAAAATTTTAAGGAAGGAATTATAATGATCTTTCATGAACCCTTTGAGAAAAAGCGAATTCTTCCTTCATTTTATGAAACCAGCGTAACCTTCATACCAAAACCTGACAGACAATACCAGAAAAGATAATTACCATTATTCCTCATAGACATACACACAAAAATCCTCAACAAAATATTAGCAAATTCAATTCAGCAATATATAAAAAGAAAAGAATACACCATGACCTTATGGAGTTTATCCCATAAATTCGAAATTGGTGTGATATTTTGTAATTATTCAAAACAATAAGATCATCTCATTAAATGCAGAAAAAGCACTTAACAGTTTCATAATGAAAAAAGCTCTTAGGAAATCAGAAATAGAAAACAACTTTCTCAAACCAAGAAAGGGCATCTATTAAAACCTACAGATAACATCAAATTTAATGTTAAAAGACTGAATGCTTTACTCCTAAAATCAGGAGCAAAGCAAGAATATAGCTTTTACCCACTCTATTCAATATATACTGAAGGTCCAGGACCCTAACACCAAAAGAGAAAAAAAAATTAAAAGCTTAAACCTTGGAAAGGAGGAAATATAAGTCTCTATTTGCAGATGACATGATTGTCTACATAGTAAACCCCAAATAATCTCCAAAAAACTATTAGAATTAGTCAATGAATTTGTCAAGATCACAGTATATATGGTCAATATACGAAAATCAATTGTATGTATCTAATGGAAAGAATTGCAAAATAAAATTTAAAAACAAAACTATTCAAAATAGCATCAAAATCATAGAAGGCTTAGGAATAAATTTAACTAAGGATGTGCAAAATCTCTACGCTGAAAACTAGAAAGCATTGCTGAGAAAACTGCAAAACTAAAAAATAA
Source organism: Equus przewalskii (assembly GCF_037783145.1). Taxonomy (NCBI): domain Eukaryota; kingdom Metazoa; phylum Chordata; class Mammalia; order Perissodactyla; family Equidae; genus Equus; species Equus przewalskii. Next base: position 37,479,352 of record NC_091847.1, read on the forward strand.
AGATATATTTTATGTTCATAGATATAAAGACTCAAAGTTGTTAATGTCCATTCTCTCCAAAATGGTCTATAGATTCAGCACAATCTTAATCATAATCTCAGTAAGCATTTTGTTGAAATTAAGAATTTATTGTAAATTTTATATGGAAATGCAAAACTTCTAACCACCTTGAACACCATAGAGAACCATACTAAATAAAGAACAAATTTGGAAGTCTTTTTTTTAAGAGTTTTTTTTTCCTTTTTCTCCCCAAAGCACCCCAGTACATAGTTGTATATTCTTCGTTGTGGGTCCTTCTAGTTGTGGTATGCTGGACGCTGCCTCAGCGTGGTTTGATGAGTAGTGCCACGTCCGCACCCAGGATTTGAACCAACGAAACACTGGGCAGCCTGCAGTGGAGCGTGCGAACTTAACCTCTTGGCCACGGGGCCAGCCCCCTGGAAGTCTTTTAATATCTAATTGCAAGGCTGGAATGACAGAATTCAGTGAAATAGAAAACAGAAAAACAGTAAAGTAACAAGCAATGGCAATCATGATAGCTGTGTATTGGTATAAAGATAGATATATAGATAAATATAGATAAATAAAAAGTCCAAAAATTCACCCACACATCTATGGTCGATTTGTTTTCAACAGAGGTGCTAACATAATTCAACAGGTGAAATTATAGTGTTTTCAACAAATGGTGTGGGAACAACTGCATATCTATATAAAATAAATGAATCAGGATTTCCACGTCAGATTGTGCACAAATATTAACTCAACATAATAGATGGGGCCGGCCTGGTGGTGCAGCAGTTAAGTTCCCACGTTCTGCTTCTCAGCTGCCCGGGGTTCGCTGGTTTGGATCCTGGGTGTGGACATGGCACCGCTTGGCAAAAGCCATGCTGTGGTAGGTGCCCCACGTATAAAGTAGAAGAAGATGGACATGGATGTTAACTCAGGGCCAGTCTTCCTTAGCAAAAAGAGGAGGATTGGCAGTAGTTAGCTCAGGGTTAATCTTCCTCAAAAAAAAAAAAGAAAAGAAAATAGATCAAAAGACAACACCAATAAGACGAAAAAGCAAGCCTCAGTTTGGGAGAAAATTTTTCAACATATGTATCTGACAACATACGTATATCCAGAATATCAAGAGAGCTCACACAACTTAATAATAGGAAGAACTACTACCTCTCCCACTTTCCTGAAAATGGGCAAATGACTTGAATGGAAAAACTTTAAGGAAGATATTCAATGGCCTATAAGTACATTAAACAATTTCAAGATCATTAGTTATCAGGGGAATTCAGATTAAAAGCACAATGAGGTCCCATTTCACACTCAGTAGAATGGCTGAAATTAAAAAGCTAGTCAATAGCCAGTATTGACCAGGCTAAAGAGAAACTAGAACTCTCAGACATTGCTGGTGGGAGTGTAAAATAGCACAAATACTTAAGAAAACATTTTGACAATTTTTTATAAAGCTAAATATATACTTATCATATGACCTAAAAATCCCACTTCTAGCTATTTATTCTGAATAAATGAAAAAAAAATAACAAAAAGACTTGTGCATAAATATTCATAGCAGCTTTCTTCATAATAGCTAAAACCTACTAACAGCTCAAATGTCCATCGATTGGTAAATGGATAAGCAAAATATTGCATATTCATATAATGGAATATTACTCAGCAATAAAAATGAGTGATACATTGCTACACATAATTATCTGAGCAAAAGATCCAGACAGAAAAAGTGCCCACCTATGATTCCATTTCTGTCGAGTTCTAGAAGAGGCACAACTAATCTACAGTTACAGAAATAAGAGTAGTGGTCGCCTGGGTAGTGGCCTGGAGTGGGTTGACTGCAAAGGGATATGATGGAATTTTTGATAGAAATGTTTTATATTTTGATAGGGACATGATGACACAGGCTGTAGGATACATACATTTGGCAAAGTTCAATGAAGTCTACACTTAAATTCAGTATATTTAATTATATATACATTACTCAATGAAGTTGATAGAAAAAATTGAAGCTATGGAAAACAAGGCCATCTTTAATTATATATTTAATTGTATGTACATTATTTTACAAAAAAGTTGATAAAATCATAGAAGTTATGAAAGCCAAAGCCATGTGTGAACCTGAAATATCTGAGTCTTCCTCTGTCATCAAGGTAAACGAGTCTGGTCCTGAAATCTATTCAGAGAATGGAGGCTCTTTGCTGTTGTCCTTAGTGCTACCACTGCTGAAAATAATTCATTAATGTCTTCGTTCAAATAGTTCATGGACTATCTATTTCATATGCAGTGCTGTGCTGGGTGTTGAGTTTAGTCCTCAAAGAGTTCACATGCCAGTTGGGAAGACATACGTAGACAGATAAATTTCCATATAAAACGTTACAAGAGTTAAAGCAACAGTATGGCCAAAGTGCTGGGGGAGCTATGGGAGCAAAGCAACTAACTCTACTTGGGGAAGACAGAAAAAGCTTCCCAAAGCCACACACACTGGGATCTTGAAGATGAGTGGGAGTTTTCTAGGTAAAGAAGGAATGAAAGAGGTTCAGGGTCTGTTAGGGAGTAAAGTGTATGCAAGATATTTGGCCGTAGAAAATCATGAGGTGTTTCAGAAACAGAAAGATTCCAGGTGGCAAGGGCATAGGATATATAGGAAGTGTTGCAAAACACACAAGGAGAAGGAAGGTGAAGCCAGATACGAAGGACCTTTAAACAAATCAAAAACATAAATACACCTCATACTTTTACCGTGAAATAGGCACTGTTAACGAATTAACCTTCCATTTTTTACCTGATTATTGCATATCTCAGCTTCCCTGATTCCACTTCTACATCTTAGCCACACTGTGTGAAATCATCCCCAGGAAACTATTTTATTTTTAGATATAAAGATAAAATAATATAAGATCACAAGTTATTTTAAGATATTTAGAAAAGATAAATATATAAACTCAAACTACTACCATGGATCTCTTTCTTCTTTATTTCATTATAGGGTCGAGGAAAGCTATGTACAAGCATAACAATAGGTGATGTATATTATCATTAGTATCATTATACTAGTCTGTACTTTTGTACTCCAAGTATCTTCTTGTCAAGAAGCTCTAATGCCTTTACAAATGACTAAATACAATGTCCTCCAATTTTTTGTACATATAATTGAGATAACATGAAGCAGTGGAACAGAGTTGAACTAGACAGGAAGGCTTTGGAATAATTCAGAAGAGACCACACAAACTGAACAGAAGTTATTTGAGTCTGTTCTAACCTTTGGATCATATCCCTCCCAGAGGAGATAAAGAAATCCATCCAGTGCACACTGAAAATACTGATCACACTCTCCAATCACTGCTGTGTTAGGAATTATTTCCTCTGCACAGTACACACAGCCAGAGCGTTCAAGTCAGACACAGTGAGTGGAGGCCAGACTTTTCAACACTATTAAAAGTACTTTTTGGAATATTACAAATGCTAAAAGACTCTAATATTTTGCTTTTACCAGTTATTGCATTCAACGTTTAATCTAGAACAGTTGCCTGCTTTCTTTTCATGCCTTTATATTCCATGTAAAACCTCACAATAAACTGCTGGGTGATTTAAAATACTGTTTAAATAAAAGCTTTTTAAAAGATCTTATGAGGAGCTGAACTGTGTATTTGAGGGAAAGTTTCCCCACCTGAAGCCAAAGACATCTATTTAACTGCTGTGGTCTCCAGGCCGTGCATATTGACTGATTTACTGTCACAGATAACCAGCTCTCGGCCAGAAGCCATTTCAGTTTAAGGGCCTGTGGTTTGGCAGTCAGCATTGCTTGCAATAATGTAATAAAACAGAAAGAAATCCATACCTGGTTGTGAAAGAAAAGAATCTATCTCTTTTGCCAGAGGCAGGTGAAATGGGTCTGTGTGATTTAGTGATGGGTCAGAGCAGAGCCATATAAAATAATCCACCATGACTGGTATTTCTGAAATGACCAGCATGCTTCAGAGTTCCGAACTTCTGTGCACTCCTGGAAGGGGTGTGGGCAATGGTTACTAGTTTTATTTGTCTTCTCAGGCCATTGGTTTATGATGGTGCTATTTCCACGTATGGTGGTTCTGGTCAAGGTTCTTTTGGTTGCAATGATCAGACTGCCATGTGAACTCACTCAAATCACATAAAATCAGAGGCCAGGAAAAGAAGTAGAAGTAGGCTTCAGATAAGACGAAACTGAGGCAGAGAGGCTGTTCCCTGTCTCTAAGGGCTGCCTGACTTGCTCCTTGCTGCTCCTCCCAGCATATTGGCTCCATTCTTCTCTTTCAGCATGTTCCTCTGCTTGCACGTAACCCCAGATCACTTCCATCTCCCACTTTGTCCTCTTCTGTGTCGCAGCCTTTATGCTACAAGTCCATTGCTAACTAATGGAGTCTCTTAATGTCTTATTTCCAAATTCCCAGGAAAAGAATTGGATTGGACCAGCTCATTTATGTTTTGATCAAGGTCTTTGCACTAGGTGATATCATGGGTCTCTTACCAGGCGCTGAATTGACGCCTGAAGGGTGGTTTGAATAGGGATCCTCGTCACGTGATCTACTGCTCATTTAGCTTGGACTGTGGACAATAAAGGCAGTAGGAGGCATATCTGATTTAACAATGGCTTCTAACTTTATTAAAGCTAGATATGTCTACTTTTATTAAAAACTGTTGAGTGCCTATAATATGCCACTATACTAAGTACTTTGCTAAATTCTCAACAGGCAACTGAGAAGATGGAGAATCTCTGTTCTTCCCTCATCTGCCCTGCCATGTCATCCTCTAACATCCCTTAGGCCCCTTCAAGCAAGTTGATTCAATGTGTCCTTTATTTGGGCTTTATAGTATCACCTCTGAGTCTTCTTGATGTTCTGTATCCCAAAGATCCTAAAACGATGTAAAGCCTACTTCTTCCACAAAGTCTTTTCACTTCTCCCTATATCAAAACCATTCCCAATTTCCCAGGAGTCCCTCATTTGACCTTTCTGGTGTTTATCACATTAATATGGCTTTCCTTTAGTGGTTAACTTCTTTCATTCTCTCAGCTCAGGGCATAGCCAGGAACTGATTAGAAGACTTTTGTTGAAAGAGTTCAGGCCAAACCATCCCATATATATGCATATTTACTTAAATTAATTTTTGTAACCTAGACTTGAAGAAGGAGCCCTTAATATTTACAAATTTGCTTTTACACTGTAGAGGATGTGAAAGGCATTCTGTGTCATGAAAGAAACTGGCTAAATAAACGTGATTATCTTGTGATTCACCGAGCTGGTGAAAATCCAGGTACACTATTGTTTCTTCCTGTAGGTACTTTAACAAACCAAGTGAATAGCCCACTGGAGAAAAGTTGTCACTTTCACTGATTCATCAACACTTTTCCCAGCAATCACAGTACCTGTGCCATCTGCGTTTAGCACTTTACAAAAAAAAAAAAAGGCTCTTCGCGACCGCCATACAAATCAGGGGCACTAACAAGGTCACACAGAAGGGAATTTCAGGACTCTGAGAAGATGTTCTCCTGCATGGCAGTAAGCAGTAACAGCATCCTACACAAGTTCTCCTGCATCCCGGGCTGCTCGGCCCCAGCCTGGAGCTGCTTCAAGTCCATTGGGAAATGTGTATTATGCCTGGGTTAATTTGCTGATTAATCTCTAGTCAGTGGTTTGTGCTTTCCCCAGATGGCCAATTAAAATTTACAACTGGCAGAACAGTGTCCTGTTGGCAGGCTGCTGAGGGGCTAAAGCTAGAGGCAGTGACAGAAGGCATGGGCCCATTTTTGCCTTCTTTTCCCCTCCCCTTTCCTTTATTTCTCTCTCTTGCTCTTTTTAAAGCTGCTGGATTTATTCAGAGGAAAGTGTAAACCGGGCTTATGCGGTAAGTGTGAGATGTGTGGTGTAGTTTACAACTCTGCTGCTATTTACTCTCCAACACTCCCAGGGCTGCTCCAGTATTCCAGGCATCAACGATTTTACCCACAGCAAATATAGCTGACAAAATCAGCCAGGGGGCACAACTGATTTAACAGCTTCTGAAATGTAATAGCCTTTTTTTTTTACCCCTGATTTGCAGTCCCCATGGATTGATGGTCTAATATCATTCACTTCCTCACAAATATATAAAACATTTACAGTTGTTTGCGTAAATCAAAGGCAAAGTGCTATGTGTGAAGCCGATAATAAGTAATGCTGTGATATATATAAAAGATAACATACTTTTACAGCAATAGCCCCCAAAATTAACTGTTACTTTTTATTTAGCATTCTATACATACTGCATTGCATACACGTCTGAATAAAACATACAGCAAGGAATTTAATTAAAGAAGTGAAATTTGATATAATTCTTTATTTTATAGTGAAATATTTACCATGTGCTTCAAATATGCATGAGTCCTCTGGATTGGAAATTCTGAAGGAAATTGTTAATCAAGGACCATTGATCTTTAAATAAGCCAAATGTAGTAATGATGTATTGTATTATGACAGTTTGTTATTTTCACTAAGTTTTGATAACAGTTGCCAATCATATAAAATAAATAAGTAAAATAAATATATTCTTTGAGGTGGAGAAATTGTTTGTAAGGTGAATACTGCATTATTGATGGTAAAAATAATTTTGGGGACAGAAGACAGGAGGCATTGTGTAAAATTACCTTGGTGTAAAATACATAGAACTTTAGCTTCCGTTTTTATGAATAGAATATGTCATAGACCTTACACACTGGACAGCATGAGTCTCTACTAGACTCTAAGATGGGAGCTCAAGTTCATGGATGGCACTCTGGGACTTATTTTCACTATAATATATACCACAGCAAATACGTAATTGTTAAATTTATTTTTATAAAATAAAATTTGAAAATGATTGGAGACCCAGTAAGTTCCTATGGACAGTGACTGTATTTGTTGAGCTTTGTCCTCAGCACCAAGAACACTATCTGGCAAAGAACACCAAGAACAAAGGTATGACTATAAACTAATTTGCCCAACAAATAGGAAAAATTCGATTTATTCCCTGCAAGGCTTTCCACATCAACCTCCATTCAAACAAAAGATCTTGGAATATTTTTCAGAAAAGGGTTTCCCATATGTTCTGGCCTTGAATTGTTCTCATCCAAGAGATCATAGGACCCCTCGTGGCAGGCATCATGCATCCTCCATCTTTTTTTTTAATCACCACAGAGCCAGCACCAGTGTATTTGCTCAACAAATGTATGCTGAATTGAATTCAAGGTGCTTCTTGAGTTACTGCTGTACTTTGTAGAAATAACTCAATTCCATCCATAAACTTTCCACATTACAAAGCAGACCTCGACTATGCAGGATTTCTGTGAGTGTGAGTGTAGGCCACTCACACTTGTAATCGTAAATGGGATATCTACAGACAAGACATAATTGCAAAAGGAATATTTCTTAGTTTTATACTAAGTTTTTTTATCTAATATGGACTACAAGTTTTCTTTGGGGTAAATATTTTACCCATAAAACAAAGCACTTTTATGTAATAAATGTGTTGCTCTGAGGTATTTGGCAATACTTGAATTGTATTCCTTCTCAGCTGATTGGGGAGTTCGTGTCTACCTAGTAGCTGACATCCTTTGCATGAGCAAAGGTATAAAGATGGAAAAATATTAATTTAGTTCAGGGAGAAGAAATTGACAGAATGGATGATAAGGATGTGTGGGTGTGTGGATATGGGTACAAAATGAGGCTGAAAAGGTCAGTTGGTAAATCTGGGGTGTAGAAATTTGAAGCAAGTTTTTAATCAATGCAGAATCTTTAAATTTGCTGGGCAGGGAAGCAATCCTAGTGGTATCTGGATTTAACGATGAATAAGAAGTGGAAGTCTGGAGTAGGGAGGGAAGTCAGGACTATTACAATGACGTAAATAAGAGGTATGAGGGCCTGAACTACGATGAGGGTAGGAATGAAGAAGAGGACGAACGACAGAGCTATTTCTGATGCAGAATTGATAGAATAGGATGGCAACCAGGATATTGAAGGTGAGGGAGAGGGTAAAGTCAGAGATGGTCTCAAGTTTCCAGGCTGGGAACCAGAATGGGTAGCAACGTCCTTACAGGGAAAGAGAAGACAACTGAAAGATTATGTTTATAGAGGAAGAGAGTCCACTGAATTTTGGATTTGTTGAGTGTGAAGGATTGACGAGGTATCATTTTTACTCTAACAGATTGTTGGAAATACAGGCCTGCAGTTGGAAATTAATTAAAGACCAGAGGTGGAACCTGAGGAATGTGTTAATTGAAGGCATAGTAATGGATAAGATTGTCAATGGTCAGCTGACAGCCCACATTGGTGTTACCATGATGATTAAAATATTGAATTACTTCTATATTGTGTGTTAAATATAGCTGTACCAAGTTCTTCCATGTGCCCTCTGCCCTAGGTGTCCTGATCGTTTTGCAGAGATCTTTAAATCACCGCTGCATAATGGCAGGAAAAAAGTTAACATCTGTTCAGCATGAGGATTCCAGGACTCCGCTACGGTGCTATGGCTCTACCTGTTGTCATTGGTTGGTGCCTTTGCTGTTACTTTGCACTGTTAAGTAATTTTATTGTCACCTCTACCTATTGAAGGTCTATATAGCAAGAAAAGAAGCAAGCTAAGGAGTGTGCTAGATGAGATGACAGGTAGGAGGACGTGCTCATAAGGGACATTAAGGTCCCTCTTCTTTGTACCTTTCATATACTTTAAGCTAGTTGCTATGGTGGAACATATGGTGAGATAAATTCAAAATACAGTGTATAATAAGGTCCTAAATGTGTGGTGGTACAGACAATTAAATGGTATATAGAAAGATACTCAATATTAACTTTTAGCTCTGTTTTGTCATTTTAAAGGGCACATAGTTTAGCAATATGCATTTATGCTAGAGAAAAGAGTTGTAAATTACAACTTAGTGGCATTGGATGCAAACTTACAAAGTTTTATTCTATATAATCCTGCAGAACTGAATTTATGCAGTCTTTTGAACTGAGGGAAATTAAATTTCACTGGAATTATTATATCCATTGCTACATACAATGTTTGTCTACATTTTCTTTTTATAGATTGTACCTACATTTGAGAAAATTTAAAGAGCCATGATCTAGCAAAATGCAAAACAAGGAGTCCATAACAGAAACAATAGCTTTCAACTACTAGATCATGAATGTATTACCTACAAGCTTCAAATATCCTCGCGAATGTTTTTGTGCAATCTGTAAATTCTCGGATCTCAGGCACTTCTCTGATTTTTCTTTTTGTCAGGTAGAGTGGAAAGTAACAGATTATTCTAAGGCAAGATGGTTTGAGTTTTCCAGTTGAAAGGTCATGTAGCAAAATCAGTGTGTTAGCTGTAATCTTATCATGGCTTTCTCAGCATGAGAGAAATTTAAGTATTCATGATATTGTAATTACACATAGTGATCCCATGTTTCAGTAATGACCTTGGAAGAGAGTAAGAAAAGTGTGCTTTCTCTTCATCAAAAGAAAAAAATTTCTTCTTCTAATTATTTGCCATTGAATTTATGTTATATAATTTTAATAAATATTTTAATTTGATCTGACAATTAACTGGCCCTACAAATGCCATTTTTTCCTTTCATAATCTACTTTCTGAGAGAACAATTTTGAAGGCAGATTCCTAAGTTATTAACCAGTGAATTACATAAACCCTTAAGTAAATAATGAAAATGTAAATATTAGATCTATGGCCCAATAAGAGGTGGGTCAGATGTTAGATATTATAGGATGTGCTCAGCTCGTTATTACTGTTTTTACTCTTTTAATTGTACATGCCTATTAATTGTACACTTAAGTAATGAAGAGTGGGGTGAGCCCGTAGCCACTTTTTGCATAAATTTATCTATGATTATTTAATTGAAGGTCAAATCAAAGCAACCCTTGTCCATATTACAGTGATCCACAACACCTTCTAGTAAAGAAGATGCAATCCTTTTCAAAACTGCCAGGTCAGTAGCAAACGACATATACCTACCCCTCAGTGTTTCTGGTAATTATGACAATTTAGTTTCCTACCCAGAACTGGCGCAGATCTAATAGAGACATTTGAAGTGTTTGATGAGATTTTTAGATGGAAGTGTTTTTATTTTATATATTTTAGATAAATATTATATATACCTATATATTTTTAGATATGTGTGTGTAAATATATATTTTATATTTTTATTTTACCTTAATGCGAAAATCAAAATGATACAGTAAATCCTTGGGCCAAACACAAGTGAAAATAAAGCCTTCCATTGTGCTTCATTTTCTTAGTCTAAGACATGTGAAAACAAAATATAGAAACACAGAGAATATATTTACTAGTAGGAGCATCAATCATTATTCAGAAATTTAAATTAGATGAAATTTAAGGTGAAGAAATGGCTAGTCATCAGCATACTCATGCCATGCGCCTAAACTCTGTACTTTGGAAGATGACACAGAGACGGGGAAGTATTCTTTGCTGACTCCATGGTGCTGAGTGTAAGCTTTGTAAGTGGAAGGGACAGGTTAAGAGAGGATCCTTTTAAATAAAACAATATATATGCACTTTTATTATGATGCACTTTATTTATTACTTACATACGGCTTTATTCATTTCTTCATTCATTAAAAATACTTAATGAGCATCTGACACAGGGTAGACATAGCAGTGCATAAAATAGACACACCCCTACTGTCATAGAGTTTACATTCTAGTAGGAGGAGCTAGATAAATAAACAAAAAAATAAACATGCAGTAAGTGTGATGATCATTAGTGCCATGGAGAAAGGTAAGGCAGGAAAGCAGGTTAGGGAGTGCTTTAGAAGGGGACAATGCAATTTTAAATGAGAAGGTCAGGAATATCGTTAGGACGGGGACATATGAGCAAACACCTAAGGGCGGTGAAGAGCAGGCCTTATGGAGAGGGAGAGAATTCCAGCTGAGGTCCTGGTGTACCTGGCAAGTTCAGGGAAAAGGAGGAAGCCAAGGAGCCTGCAGGAGAGTGAGGAAGGGGGAAGTAATAGAACTGCGCTTCAGTGGTCAGAGGAGATTGCATAAGGCCTTGTAGACCATTATAAGGTGCTTTTTTACGTTTGATTGGATTTTTTTTTGATTTTTCAGTTTACACAGGGATGCCACTGGAGGTTGTGAGCAGAGAAGTGACAAAGAGACAAGGGCAGAAGCAAGGTCATCTATTAGGAGGCTATTTGCAAAATCCTAGACAGAGGAGATGGTGGTTTGATAGTAGTGGTAAAAAGAGTAAAAAGTGGTTGGATAATGATCCACTTCAGAGGTAGAGCTGGCAGCATGGACTTACCAAATGCGTGTGGGGTGTAAGAGAAAGGAAGGAGCCAAAGCTGACTTCAAGGTTTGAATCCCGAAGAGCTGGAAGAATGGAGTCACTATTTTCCTACATGGGGAAAGATTGCAAGAGAAGCAGAATCGGAGAGGAAGGTAAACAGGATTTGAACATATTTAAGTTTGAGATGTCTTGAGATGTTAAGTAGGTGCTTAGACCTATGCAATTGAAATCTGGGAGAGAGAAATATGGATTAGAGACATATATTTGAAAGTAGTGAACCACAATTACAATTAAAACCAAGAGACTGGATGAGTCTCACCCTTAAAGTAAGCATAGATGGAAAAGAGGCGGGTCTAAGGACTGAGCTTTGGGGGCTTCCAACGCATAGAAGCTGGGTGGGAGATGAGGAAAAACCAGCAGAAGAAATTGAGAAGTAGTGACTAGTGAGCTGGGAGTAAAACCAAGAGAATGGGTTGTCCTGAAAGTTAAGCAAGGCAGGTGTTTTCAGGATAAAGGAGTAAACAATCGTGTCAAATACTGCAGATACGACAAGTAAGGAGTGAAAATTCACCACTGGACTCAGCTCTTACAGATGCCCTTGGAATCACGGGCTATGATAGAAAGATCGATTTTCTCTCATGTCATATCGGAGCAAAGGCAATTCCAAGCTTGCTCAGCAAACTTTCCTTTCCATCCAGGACCTAAGGATCAGGAGGATTGGTTGCTGTGAATCCAGGGAAAGATTTCACCTGCACGATAAAGACAAAAAGAGAGTCTTCCACAAAGGCCCATGACAGCAAGACAATCTCAAGGTTCACAGTTTTCTAGAAGCAATTTGAAATGAAATATCACTCTTACAATGTTTGTTAATTCTGCATAATTCAATTCTCTGCATGGCTGCTTTTACCCATAACACCATGTGAGGGAGTGAGAAGGCCCAAAGAGGAGCTGCCACATAATTGGGAGATACCATAGAGGCATGTACGGTCTGGAGTTCCTCAATGAAAGGCGGCCTGAGCTGGACCCTCAGATCTACCTCTCGAGTCGTGTTGTATGGGAGGTATGTGGTGGGAAACACCTCCCAAGGGTCTCTCGGAACAGAGCCCAATAGGGTTTGGGTAGTGATGCTTGTGAGGCTTTATATTCTATTTTCATATCGCTTACTTAAACACAAAGTCGTTTACATGACGAATAGAAGCAAAGTTTAGTGACGGGAAGCAAAAATAATTGTTTGGAAAGAATTTTAGGTTCTTCTCAGAGAAAGCAGTGTCATTTTTGCAGTAGTTTCAATAACTGATCGACAGTGCAAAATTAGGTTTTTTTTTTTTTAAAAAACAACATTTTAAAGATACTGTTTCTTTCCTTTTTCTCCCCAAAGCCCCCTGGTACATAATTGTGTATTTCTAGTTGTGCGTCCTTCTAGTTGTGGCATGTGGGACACCGCCTCAGCATGGCTTGATGAGTGGTGCCATGTCTGCGCCCAGGATTCGAACCGGTGAGACCCTGGGCTGCCGAAGCCCAGCTTGCAAACTTAACCACTTGGCCACGGGGCCGGCCCCAAAATTAGTGTTTTTATATATCAAATACATTACATGTGACACTACCCAAATTTCATAAAAGCATCATTCACTTGGTAAATATTTTTATTGGGGATCTGCTATGTTCCAGGCACTCTGCTAGCACAGACAATACACACTCTGAGAGGATTTATAATCAAATTTCCTGTTAAACTTAGTCTCATCTCAGAAATCACGGAATATTATCTGGCTAAACCAGGCAGACTACAGTACTACATTCACACTGCTCTCTAGGCCCTGGGATGAACTGGAATATAGGACTGATTCCTAGAGCCTGGAGCTGAGAAAGGGTTTCGCATCTTCTCTTCTGTCGCACAGGCAAACCACAGCACTGCCCTGCTAGCAGAAGGAGAGAGCACACAGGCCTGCAGAACAAGGCTTGCCTAACCAGCCCACTTGGCTGCACAAATGGAGGAAGTGGGAGAGTGAGCGCTCGTGGCAGGAAGAAGAGAGAGGGCACTGAGAGCGTGTTGGCCTTTAAGGCACATTAGCATACGAGTAACATGTGGCCCAGTTAATGTCCTGAGCCAGGGACAACCACATTAACAGTTCTTCCTCCCTGAAGAGCTTACTAGTAAGGGGATGCAGAAACTGGTCAGAGCCTCCTCCCCAAAGACCTTAGTTTCTCATATATATAACGAAGCAGTTATTGTGAAATTCTCAGATTCCTTCCAGCCTAAAATTCCATGACTCCATGACTGTGTTAATAAAAACAGGATTTTGAAAATAACATAAAAATGAAAGGGGTGTTCCTGAATTTTGTAAGAATTGCATATATTTGCTTCTCAAGATGTAGTGGGTGGAATCAGTAGGATCAGCACCACATGGGAACTTGTTAGAAACACAGAATCTTCAGGCCTCCCCCCCCAACCCTGGGGAATCACAATGTGCATTTTAATAAGATCCACATGTCCTATGCATATTAAAGGCCACACAGAGACCAATCTTTGAGTAGCAAGCTTCTGGAGATAAAAAACCACAAGATGCCTGGAATTTCAACAATAATGGGTTAAACCTAAGGCAATTACAAATGGGCGGCAGCTCTCCTTGACAACTGTGGAAGATTCTATTCACTACAGATAGTTATGTTGTAACTAGTTAATGAAAAAATCTGTCTAATGAAACCTAGGTTTGTTATTTTCCATTTGGTGAAAAAAAAAAGGAAAAATGCCATCTTGGCAATTCTACATATATGTTGAACTTTTATTTAAACTTATAATATCGTTTAATTACACAGCCTTTATTCCTTCAATTGTGCTACTTTGAGATTACCGAAAGGTTTGCCTGCCTCCTTCAAATATCTTCAAACATCATTTTGAAAAACACTTGCTGAAGTTATCAGGAATCTATGCAGTTGTCAAAGGATTATTAAAACCGACCGCTTAGAACTCAAATAACTATGTATCTTGGCTTAGACTAAAACCTGCAAGAGAAATTTTAAAAACATAGTTGTACATGTCTATCAACATACTTATAGTCAAATTGTCTTTTTCCTCATTCAAAAGTATCATTTCATTTTATCTGGGTGAAATTAAATAAGCTGTATAAAATTTAAATTATTTGTTTATGTTTGTACAATTTCAAGACCCTTATTCATCATAGGGGCATATGAAAATGATTAAAAACTCTAGTATCAGTGTTATGAAATATACACAATATTTTATTCTGGTAATACACAGAATCTAAAGTTCAAGAAAATACCTAGAAGGAAACGGAACACGTTAGTGCAACCCAAGGAGCACTGATATGTAACAGTTACGACGTTTTTAGTTGTAAATATAAAAATTTAAATCAGTGTAATTGAACAATAAAGAAAATTTTGTTGTCTCAAATGACTTAAAAGTCCAGAGATAGTCTGGCTTCAGGTAAATATTGGTGCTACAGCTGAAGCCTTTTGATTAGGATTTGATTTCATTCTTTCCATTCATCTCTTCCTCTCCACTGGGCTCTATCTCCTTGTCATCCAAATTGGCTGCCACCAGCTTTTAGATCTAGGTGCTTTCTTGATATATGACAGCAAAGAAAAATAAAATGTTTTTGTTCCAGTATTTCCTGCAAAATTCTGAAATCCAGTCTGATCGAACCAACTTAAGATCTATGCTCACTGCTAAACCAGTGACTTGGCCAGAGGAGTGGAATACCCTGATTAACGTAGTCATGGTCAGGTCTCCATACTGGAACTGAGGATGGAGTGAACTTACTTAGAAGTGCATAAATGCTTTCTTGGAAATGAAGTTCCTTGGTGAGGGGAAAAGAGGAATGCATGCTGGGAAAGCCACCGCCAAACTTCCACTGCAGGGAGCCTGAAGGGAACTGAAGGAAAATAAGCAAGAGAAATTTTGTCTGGCGGTATGTGCATTTCCATATTTGCATAAAAATATGATAAGGGAAAAAAGTAAGACCATTCTGGAAGTAAGAATTAAGCTGAGAAAGGGAGACAGCTGAGGGTTTCTGAAGTCTAAAACCAGCCACGGTGGCTCAGAAAAATGGGAAGCACGCTGATCTACTTGAAAAAGATTTGGGGATTTAAAAATAAATTTAATTATACTACTACTCTTTACTAATTTTTTAATCAATTGTTTAATGTCCTTTCTCTATATTGTGAGTACTATTATATTTCTGAAGCAAAGTTACAATCAGATTTTGCTCTGATTAGAAACCATTTTGTGATGACGTTACTTACAGGGTAAAATCTAAACTCTTCAGTAAAGGAATTCTGCAAACTCCACTGCTAATATTCCCCCTCTCCCTCCTTTTTCTCCCCAAAGCCCCAGCACACAGTTGTATATCCTAGTTGTAAGTCCTTCTAGTTCCTCTCTGTGGGACCCTACCACGGCATGGCTTGATGAGCGGTGTGTAGGTCCATGCCAGGGTCCAAACGGATGAAACCCAGCCAACTGAGGCAGAGTGCACGAACTTAACCACTACACCCCCAGGCTGGCCCCTCCACCGATAATATTTCAAGCTTCCACTTCTCTCATTCTCCCCTGCACTTCATGTTCTTGCCTTTGTGAACTCTGCACCTTTCGTCTTCTGAGACCCATCGTGCACTTTCATAAGTCCCTCTGTTTTACTCACTCGTAGTTTTGCCTGGAACACCTCTCTTCTTTTTCGTTCATACTTACCCCATGCTCATATCCTATCAGGCCAGAGCCTCCTTTCTGCTTCTGAGCACCATTATTATACTCACCACATTCACATGATTATCACCTGTTGCCTCTTATTTTACTGTGAAGATTTTATTTTATTGAAGATTGTGAAAATGTTTTATTCAGCTTTGTGTAGTGGGGACTTAAGACACAAATATGTACAATGAATTGAATTTCAAGGTACACAGATATAACTGGAAACACTGCATTGAAGAAAAGATATTTTAAACATCAAGGATTATGAATTCAAACGAGTTGTTTGACACAAATCAGTGTAGACACACATACATTTGATAGATTTTTAGATGGAAACACAATTGTTTTTAAATTTTACTGTTACACTAAATGTTTACTCAAAAATTTCATATATTGGAGAGCTGTTTTCTTGAGGTGAACGTTACAGAAGGAATTATTTCTATGATTAGTGCGTTATTGAACTTATTAAACATCTAGCTGCTTATTCATCAGGCAAAAAGAGTTACATTCTAAAACAAATAATTGAATGGCATGCACCATTTTGGGGAGCAATTTCCAGATATTTGGGGAAATACTACATATTTGGATTGAGTACAACACATAATCTCACTTTTGAACTGCCAGTTGTCTATCTGTGGTCTTGGTGAGTAATGCAAGACACAAGTAGCAAGAAATATAATAAGGTCAACTATCAGGGAAATAACTGGGATATTCAATCTACCCTCTGGGTCTCAGTGTCCCAACTTACGAAATGAAAGTATTGAAATAAAAGCCAATAAATCTTGTTTGTTGACATTTTTTAATCAACTTACTAAAACTTAAAACTTTGGGTGATTTTTTTTCCCAAAACTGTTATCTTGCATGATTAAAGATATATTTTAATGATACTGACAGCATTCAAGGTATTTCAGAACATTTCTGTAATTTTCTTTAGAGACTAGAATATAAAATTTGAATACACTTAAAAATAGACAATCTTTATTTCTATTCATCTTTTTTTAATTTTTGGAACCGGAGAAAAATTACCTTTTTTTTTTTTGGTGAGGAAGATTGTGCCTGAGCTAACATCTGTGCCAATCACCCTCTATTTTGTATGCAGGACACTGCCACATCATAGCTTGATGAGTGGTGTGTAGGTTTGCACCTGGGATCCAAATCCACAAACCCCAGGCTGCCGGAGCTGAGCGCAAGAACTCAACCACTGTGACAAAAGTTATTTTTATTCAAATTCAATGAATAAAGTTTTTAACTATGCTTTGGAGATAACATGAAGGTGAGAATACAGTTAGACTTTCTAGAAATCATATATTTTGGAATATGTCTCAGAGGGCCTATCTACCATGGAATTTCAAGGATCTGAGTATAATTGAGGCAAGCGTATAGCCTTCAGAAATTTTTTGCTGCTAAGGGCAAGAAATATATGTATTATTCCTGCTTTGTAAAAAAAAAAAAAATTGGCTTTATTCTCTGAGACTGAGGCAGTATGAATTATGATAAGAACAAAGGTTTTGAAGTCAGATGTGCATTCAAATCTGAGATACGTAAAAAAGAAAATAATAATAGTCATACGATTATGAGGATTAAACAATGTATATTCATATATAACACAATGCCTAGAACACAGTCAATCTCAACAAATGTTTTCTATTAATTATTATTACCTTATAATTATCATATAAACAGATGACATAATGATAAATTGCTACAATTTGTTATCGATAGTAATTTATAATTTTGTCCTTAAATATTTATAAATGGTTTATTGAACACACATAGACCAAGAGTGAAAAACTGAAGCTGTGCAAAATTCAGCGGTATGGTGATGCTCCTGTAAAATAAGAATATTGCACTCTGATAAAACTTATCCTTCATTAATAAGGACATGCTTTGAGAATTGGAAAAAAGACTAGCAGAGTCTAGCTCATGTGAGGAAGATAAAAAACCTCAAATAAGAAGATCTTATATTTAATAATAGATTGCTTCATAAGTCTTCAAAAACTTTCACATATTATATCACGTGGTCTTCCTAAGAACATTGCATAATCATCAGAATAGGTTTAAATCTATTTTTAAATGGGGAGGAAATTGCCACATGGCTACATAACGTCACATAACGTCACATGGCTAGAATGAGGTGCAGCTGGGGTGATAACCTAGTATTCGTCCCCTCAGTGGCTCCTCTGTCTATTGGCATCACATTTACTGAGAAGAGGAACTCAATAAATCCATTTTTGTTTTCTGACATGTGTTTTATTGTTTTTTTTTTAAATAAGAAATTTTAAAATTACAGGTTATCAATCTTAGTAAAAAAAATCTCTAAATTATTTTGGAACATAAATGTTCTCTAAAATTAATTCCCCAGTTTGGTGTCTTGAGTTGGCTACAGTTGAGTTGGCTACAATCCAATCCTGAAATGTTGCTCTTCTGATGAGAGGCTGGGCTAATCAGGCAATGAAGGTGAGCAAAAGCACAAGCTACTTATGGTACTTTGTGGTGCTTAGAGATAAGAGTCACTACAACTCCCAAAGTGTCATAAGCTTTGACTTCTGTAAATGTGAAGGGATCCTGCATAAGGCCTTTCTAAGAGATTAACTTGATTTTCTAAGTGAGAAATGGAACCTCAGATGCAATAAATTATGGAAGTGTTGATGTTTGCTCTTAATCCAAATCAATAATTTAATCCCCATATAGATTTAAGAATCAATGTTTCACTTTATTTTTAATGTAAAAATCAATCTTTTGGGACAACCACAACCTTTACATGAATACTTTTATCTCCTGAAATACCGTCAAGAAGATATCTTTATAATCTTTAAAAGAAGATGTGAATTCTACATGAATGGCAAACTGACACTAAAAACACAAGGCTTCCAGTTTGCTCAAGACATGCAAATGGAAAATTGGCTATAAAGTAGAACTGGGCTAAATAATTACATGATACTTTGCAAAGGTTTTCAAGGGTGCCACAATTTTCCAAGGTCTATATTCATAGCAGTTAAACAAAAAGAGAATTATGCACACTGTACATAGACAATAGCTAGAGAAAGAAACGTAAAGTAGACAGAAAGCATATGTGACATTGCAAAGAATGAGTTAATGCAGAGAAACATCACAAAAGCAAAAGAAGTTAAGATGAAAAGAAGAGGTATGGGAAAAGGGTGAAACATCGAGTCTCTGTAATTTGGCTGTCTAAGGTTTGAATCCTGGCTCTACCGCTTACATCTTGAGCAAATTACTTAATCTTTCTGAGCTTCATCTTCTCCATCGAAAAATGAGGCAGTAATTGTACTCTTCATGGGGGTGTGAGGAGGATTAAAAAAGAGAATGCATATAAAGCGTTTCACATAGTTCTTGGTACATAGCAAATGCTCAGTGAAAATTACTTATTATTATTTAAACAAAATCACACATGGATTGAAAGATTTTGAATATCAGAACCAGAATAAAATGATATTCCCCAAATAGATGGGTTGCAATTAATATTGAGAACCTAACTGGTACACTTAAGCAATGCCCTTCCTTTTAAGTTAAGGAAACAAAACAAAACAAAACGAACAAAATCAACAAAAACTATGGTTTACTCGGTGAGCAGAATCACCTTTCCATAATCTGGCCAATTCTTTAACACCTAGTAACGTAATTTTGAATTAGAAGGGTTTTCCTATAGCACTTAAGAGGGAAAATTTAATTCCTAAAGTGAAGATTCAAATTTTACTCAAAGATTGATCATTTTTAAAATTCGTTATTCAATTAAATACAACATTAACTTATTGAAGGTATACAAAATGCCTATAATTTATTCATCAGACATTATTAAATTCATGGTGCTTTAAATTCAATTCCTGCAAAACACTATACAAAAATAGCTTTCATTAGAAACAGTTTATAGTGCTCACTAAATGTTAAGCATCCTCCTATTCATTTTTGTTCCTCTAGAACAGAGGCGAAAAGTTAGAGTTTAGCTATTTCAAGAAATAAGACCAGTTCAGAACGTAAACAAGACATCTCTGTGACTACCCTCAGCCTGGCACATAGCTTGGCAACAAATACTTTGCTGAAAATCGACAGAAAGAAAAAGTGGCCCTAATCACACCCACGGCAGCCCGAGTGACTACTGCCTTTCCCGGCTTCAACTGGTCATGGCCAGATAACGCAAGCCACAGGGCTGATTCCACGCAGTCACATGAAAAGAAAATTCCCTAACTGTCACCCAGGCTTGTCATTGTGACACAGCACCTCTTGCTCTGATTAAAGAGGGCACACAAGCCTGAATATTTTCTTTTGTTAAATATACATGTATACGTATTAGAACAAAGGGAAATATAAAGTAGGTCGTTTAAGACATTTTTTCAAAAAACTGTGAAATTTCTTTTTCTTTGATATTCTGCCAGTCAGAAATTTGGGTAGTCGTTCTGAGAAGAGAGATTTTTAGAAAACAATAATCAAACGATGCTAGTTCCCTCAGTTAACCTAGAAGTTAACATAACTATGCCCACGGCCCATTTAACTTAATGGCTTGTCTGTCCTGGAACTGTAGATAGGGCTTGCAATAACCAGCTTATGCCAGAGTGCTGTGGACCAGTTATTTATCAACTGTTTGGAAATAAGTCAATCCCAAACTCTCAGCTTCTCAAAGGAAAAGACAAAATGTTGGAAAAGATGACTGTATCCTGAATTGCAGAATCAGAAGGAGAAGCCTGATTAGGTCATCCGCTGTGACATACGGAATGATAATGAAGTTGGGGACTTAACATCTTGGAAAGGGTGAGAGGTGCTTTTTAGCATTAAACAAAGCAAAACTAAAGCTACCCGTGACCGAAGGCTTGCTTTGTAGTTTCAAAACAAAGTCTCGATTTTCTAGGCAATATGCACTGAAGACCACAGCACTCTGTGTGACGTGAAAATATTACCCACCTAGATTCGGTGTGGACATTATAAGCCAGTTTCTTTTTGTCTAAAAGGTAATGGAAAAACTATACTTCCAACAATAAAAAAGGAATTACATTTTGGTGAGGGAATAGTAAAGGTTTCCAGCACTTTCACAGGCCAACCAAATGTCTTCCTCTGCCATGTAAATGCAGTAAAAAGATACCTGCATTAAATTATAGGATTTATAGTCGGCAGAAAAACGAAACCACGTAAAGATCATTTTTGCATTAAAATTTGGTTTTCTCTGCTAGTATATATTTAAAAAATATAGGTGCCTTTTACTAATGAAGTACATCAAAGCATATTATGTTCTGCATTTTGTGAGAACTAGGTAATTTATAAATGCTATTCACATTTAATTAGTAGTCATTTCTTCTCCATAAGCATATTTACTCGGATCTCTTGTTCCTACGGCAACCCAGTGAGTACTACAGCTCCAAGAACAGCCTAGACTAACCTAAAAAAGGATGGAGATTAATGAGCAAGCTCAATATTAAGACTATAATGCAAAAGACCAAGCAATAAGATTGTTGAGAGGAGCATTACAAAGAAGCCTCAGATAAGAATCTCTTATTTCAAGGAACCTATTTACAACAGCACAGATTTTATTTATTCAAGGGTGCCTATAGTATACAGTGAATACCAGACGACTCATTTAGTGCTGGCTCTGCTTAATTGGCTATCCATTCAGGTACGATGTTACACATACACATACATATATACACACATGTATATAATTATAATCTGCTTACCACACTTATCAACAGACTACATAAACAATATTACACGCAGTTGTGCTTATGGATGTTTCTCTTAAATACCGCATTTGTTTAAAAATAGGGAGTCTTTAAAATTAGCCTTGATATAAGATGATGTCATTAATGTTTAGTGAAAAATGATTCTTAAATCTAAACGTTTATGTTCTTTTAAGGGTAATTCTTTGATCAGCTCTTTATTCCAGTTCCAATACTCAACTCTTATGAAAAGGTTGACGTAATAAACAATAACAGTGTCATTAAGGGAACC
Organism: Equus przewalskii; assembly: GCF_037783145.1. Taxonomy (NCBI): domain Eukaryota; kingdom Metazoa; phylum Chordata; class Mammalia; order Perissodactyla; family Equidae; genus Equus; species Equus przewalskii. Next base: position 37,501,318 of record NC_091847.1, read on the forward strand.
TGAACAAAAATCAACAGTTAACAGAAATTTTGCATATTCTTCTAAATTCTACTTACAAGTGAGAGTGCTTAATTTAAAGATTTAGGTGGGGGAGGTAGGTGTAAGGAACTGAGGCCTAAATATGTTTCTTTACAGAAGTTATAGAATTTTATGATGCTTATGAGAGACAAATTAGAAATAATTAAAAATTATTTAAACTCTGGAGAAAAATAAGACATAACTAAAAAAAAAAAAAAAAGCATCCAAACTCCTGGAGTCAAACTAATTTCACTTTGCAAGATGTGGATGGGTGGCAAATAATTACTGCACACTATTTGTCCTGAAATCTCTCTCTGTCTCAAAATAATATGTGAGAAAGACACTGAATATGAAGAAGGGCAAATTAGAAGTTATATAATTCTTGTTACCAAATTGTGCTTAGTAAAAGTGACAGGTTCTCCTCAGAGCTGGGCAGTTCGTTCTTGCTACAAAAATATAGAGGGAATAACATCGTTATCAAGCCTCGAAATTATCCTGCTTAGTGGCAAAAAGTAAAAATGATTCCTTCTGACCTTTCTACATTGCTTCATTAACTCTAACTTGCAAGCAACAAGTAAAAATGAGAAGCCTTCAGCAGCCCCCCCTGTTAGAACTGATTAAAAGGAGTAGCTGTTTGGCATCTGTTCAGGAGACTCTGGGTACCGCTCACGTGCTAAAACCAGTGGGTGGCAGGGACCACTTGCTATATGTTCGCCAATATTTATTTCCTATCAACCATGGCATTTCAAATTTATTACCTTTTAGATCTAGACCATAGTTGCAGATTTAAACAGTTCGTATACCTTCTCCTGAATTATTAGTCAATAATGAAATTATTTTATATGGCTATATAAATAAGAAAAGAAAGTAATATTTTATAAGAACTAGTCTGTGCCAATATTAATGGTCGATCAATTCTGTTGTGTCAAATTCAGTTCTATAATATAACATCAAATCCTTTTTAAAGAATACATAATAGCTTCTACCTGTAATTTTCCTTTGTGAAAATTCGCCTTTACCAGCAACTATTGTCTACGCAGTGAATTAATTATACTCAACAATTAAATCACAAGGCTTTTCTCTCCCACATAGTCTATGAATTTGAGTTCAGCATTTCTTCAGGTACTTTTGTGCCCGAATGGAGAGTATTTTAATAGCAAAGAACACAGCAACTTAAATGCCATTCCCTGGATTTTATGAAAAAGCAATATAGAAGAGTAAATAGGGCAGATACCAACAACACAGAACCCTTACTTTGAGTCAAACAATAAATGCAAATAGAAGAACTAAACCAGAGAAGAGAGGTAGGGGGTAAACACTATGGTCCGGGTATTCCTTCCTGAAAATGCTCGCCAGACTGTTTTAGGCAGGAATATTCCGTTATCCTAAAAAAAAAAAAAAAATTATAATCGACTATCAGTGAATCCTCTCCGCTCAGCTTCCCAGGTAGAATTAAAATGCAGTCCCAGAGGCACCGGGACATGAAAACGGAACCCCCTCGCCGCAGATAATCTGCCCAGAAGAGCAGCTAACTTCTTAAATAACCACAATTAAATTTCACACACTCTCCTCTCTCTTCCTGGTTTTCAAACTAGGGGTTATTTATCAGAGAAGAAAAATTGGAGGCTCCGTCTTTCTAAAGCAGCCGGGCATTCCTAACCTAATTAGCGTTAGCCACCTCTGAAAATAAATCCCTGAATCCTGCAGCTCAAAACTCACTCCCCGCCACCCCCATGCTCCTCCATACACACCAGCGCCTGGCCAGAATTGAGCAGCCCCATAGACAATAACCTTGCGCCCCGACCCCCAGCAAATAGCACTAAAGCGGCATTTGCCACTACCTGCCAGGAAATCAGGTAAAACAACAACACGGGGGGCGGGGGAGGCGGTGATGCAAGCGACTTGCTTTGTCTGTATTTAAATTTCATGCCCACGCCACCACAAAATACAGCCCGGAAGCTGCCCAAGCCCCAAAGCCTCGGCGCTCAAACAGAAGGCTCAGAAAAGAATGGAGATTTGCAGATCTGATAATGAGCCAGTTAATGACATAAATGATACCTCAAGAACCTCACTAAACCATCCAGGTCCTACAATTTAATCTGTAATAAATACTCCTGCATCATTGCGAGATGGCTGCTCATAATGGCAAATGAAATATGCTGGTATGATAGGTACAATAAATCTGGATTTTCCTATGGTTCCCTCAGGCTAGAACAATATGTAACCACAGTGCGCACTGTCAGGATGAGCAGATCTCAAAGCCATCATAAAATCTAAATGGGGACTAATTAGGAGGCCCTTCCCTTCCCGAGTTACTATTTCTATTGACATTTTCCATGCATGAGCCCCTCCATAACATCATAAGTCACCAAGATAAGAACTCCCTAGATTATAAGGAAAAAGCTTTAATGGAGAAGTTGAACTCAAAGGCGATGCATAAATTTTCCTTTTGATACTATGGGAAGTCTGTGTTCAGTACTTTCTTTACAAACTTTCAAGTCCTGAGCAGGGTACTTTTTAATCCCTCTGCACTCTCTCCTCCTGCCTGGCCGGTCCTAGGTTCTCTGCATTGCGAGCCTGAGTGTCAGGTGGTGCCCAGGGAGGATATTAAAAGAGAGTGGGCCGCTTGTAAAACTGACGGCTGTGGGTAAGGGGAGCAAATTGGCTTTTGGTTCAGGGTCTTTTGGCTTAGAAAGTTGGGATTTTCCTAAAGGTCACTGAAGATTAGACTTTTCCCAAGGCTCTTCCAATCAGATATGGAGCCGACTTCTTCAAACAGGCCTTTTCAATGCAGGGAAGTGAATTAATTCTTTTGATAAGCCAGGATGCCACAGGTCCTTGGGAAATGGTGAGGTGGGGTCTCCTTTATGCTTGGTGGGGGCTGGGAATGAGCTCTCTAGGCATCCTGAAGTGGAAAGGTGATGGCGAGAAACCAGGGTATTAGCATCAGTGAACCGTCTCTTTAGTTGTCTACCAGGGATGTAACAAGTTACTTAACTTTTCTAAGAAGCAAAATCCTCAGTTAAAATAGGAATAGAAATAACTAATCCCATAGGGATATTGGAAGAGTTGAAATATATGTGTGCACAACTTTTAAAATAGCAAGGAATATTATTATGGAATTTATTATTTCATTTCAAAGGAATAAAATTACGAAAATGCTGTGAAAAAGTGATGTACAACCCAATATACTCCTTTCTCAGGCTTTGTTCTATGCCAGAGGAAAACCCAAATATTGTTGGGGGTGAGTTGTCATATGATCTATGAAATATATGTCCTATATTAATGAGGCATGGTCCCGTTCCTATTTTAATGACTTGCAAGTATTATCTGACTTTTGGGGTTGTTAAGTATGTTTAGTTATTGCATGAAAAGCTGAGTAGTGTTGAGTGCAGAGCCAAGGCACCCCTGCTGAACTGTCCAAGGCAGCCCGAGAGGGTTCTACTAGCAATTTTGTAGCAGCCAAGATTTGAGACTGTAGCTGGCCTCAAATGTTTTCTATCCCAAGTGAGTGTCTGCAACAACCGGGGCCACCTACATCTGTGCATAAAAAGTGAATGACATACAAATCTCCATCATGGGAGGTAAAATCGGCTATATTACCCATTGATTTAGCCACTAGTGGAATACACTCTTTCCTGTTCTTGATCATCCTCTACTCTACTGTATGCAATAAATCAAATAGTCTGATAGACACCACTGTCTTCATGGGGCTTCCACAATATGGATCAGCTTAGTTCTCATTGACTCAGAGTTGATCCTAAGGTTTAGATGTTTAGAGTTACCGTTTACTCCCTCAGTAAATATTTATTGTATGTCTCTTCTGTGTCCAACGCTATTTTGGGTGGTACTGCATTGTACAAAACAGGCAAAAACCCTGCCTTTGTGGAGCTTATGTTCTACTGCGGGGAGAAGGACAATAACTATACAGGTAAATTCATAATATGTTTGATGGTGATAAATACTATGAAGACAAATGAAGCAGTGTTAGAGGGATGGGAAGTGAGGGATGCAGAGGAGAGCACTGACATTTTATATGGGACAGTTAGGCAATACCTGAGAAAATGACATTGGAGCAAAGACCTGAAAAAGAGGAGGAAGCTAGCCCTGTGGATATATGGAAGCAGAGATTCCAGATAGAAGAAACAGCAAGTGCAAATGCCCTGAGGTGGGCATGGCATCTTTAAAGAAGAGCCAGAAGTTTGGTATGGCTGGAGAGAAGGGAACAAATATGACAGCAGAAGGAAATAAGATCAAAAAGATAACAACTGGCCAGCTGGTGTACGGGCTGGTGAGCCTTTGTAAACATGTGGACGTTCATTTTGAGTGAGATGGGAAGCCTCTGAACAGAGGAATGAGAAGATCTGATTTACATTTTTAGATTATCACCCTGAGCTCTGTATGGAAATTGATCTGGGGTGCAGGAGAAGGGGCATGGGTAGACCAGGCAGAGGCAGGCAGACCAGCAAGGAAGCTACTGTGATAATTCAGGGTGGGAGCAGTGGTGCTAGGACCAGGGTAGTACAGCTTGGGGAAGTGGTCAGATTTTGGATATATTTTGAATAATCATCGCATCAGATTATTTTTTACATAGTTGTCAAGCTCCAAATGCTGGATGATAAGGTCCTCAAAGGCAGATACATGTGCTCTCACCTTTGTATCCCTAGCACTCAGTGCAGTGCCTGACGTACAGTAGACTTATAAATGTTTGTTGAGTGAAACTACTAGATTTAGATCTTGTTACCTTATTTGGAATCTGAATATCATAGCTTATATCTGGAGATGCTCAAAACAATGACAGACACAATAGAATTTTTGTGGTTTAGCTTAGAGGGAAAGAGTTGGCTTTCTGATGAATTGAAGCACAAGAGATGAATATTAGCTACTTTGGGTATTCTTTCTTTGCAGTCATCTCTAGACTGAAATCCAGTCTTGGGGAATGTACAGGGCCAGAATCCTAGTTCAGCTATCTCTCCTTAACCTTTGAAAATGTATGGGCTATGTAATGTCTTTTCATAGTAGTGTATTTTAGAAAAGAATTTCTGAGCTACAGACAAATTGCTAGGCACAAAAAGTAGTTTACAAAGTACTATATCATACTTTTAGCCTATTTATGGATATTTAGAAACAAAATGTGAAAAAGCAAGTGAACCCACAATAAAACTTACCCAAGCATATGCCAAAGATACATGCTCATACACAACAGGTTATCAAAATTAAAAGTCAACCCAGTAAAGACTCCTGGGCCTTTTAGGTTAAAATCATCTTCTTTGTGTTCATAAAATATTGGTATATATGATTGATCCAAGTAATTGTAAAACAAATACTTACTACCAGGCAATTGTATATATGATAGAGATATTCAAAAACATTAATAATTTGTAAAACAAATATAGTGGATAAATTTATTTTGAGGGAGCCTCACTTCCTTTACTGGTATAATGAGGTGGTTGGAATAGATGCTATATATGACTTTATCTTAATATCTTAAGAATCTATGACTAGGGGTACACAGACATGAGGGCACAATATAACAGACTGTCCAAGTTGCAGATTTGGGAAAATCAATAAAGAATTTCATAGAATTTTAAAAACATATTCATAAAGGATGGGAAGACCTACATTCAAAATAACAATAATGATCGCTAATTTTTATTGAAATGAAATAATTTGACTATGTACTAGTCATCAGTCTCAGCACTTGAGATGCCTTATTTTATTGAATCTATACAACAGCACTGTCACGTAAATACTGGTAGTATTCCCATTTTAGAGATGAATCTCAGAGAAGTTAAGTAATTTATCCAGGGTCACAAAGCTAACAGGGTTGAAAGTAGACAGTCTGCTACCAGTGCCCATGCTATTAACCGACATAATATTCTGTCTCCTATTGAGTATTGGGCTTCTTTTCCTTCTATGGCCAAACAATGCTTATTGATTTTTCTCTCAAGTCATCTCATGCTATTGAATTACAAATATGTAAGAACTTCTTTCAATTTTGTGATAAAATACCTATTTGATGGACTGTACTTAAAAAAGAAAAAGCACTGGCCACATCAAAGTGAGCAGGAAGTAGCACTCAACTATAAATTACTTTTGCTCTAGGGTCTTTTTTCTGGGTATGAAATTTTTGTTCCCCATTTGGGTCAAATTTATATTATTTCAGTTTGCAAGTTAATTTTTTTTCCTCAGATGGCCTACAGTATCTTATCCTAATGACAGCCATCAAACCCTCTGAATACGGCCTTCTGATGATTAACCTTTGGGATGCCTAGGGTCATCCCGATAGAAGGTTTAATACTTCAAAATGCAAATCTGGTCATCTGGGATGTCCAAGTGGATAATCATCACTTCTCAAAATTAATGACTCACGTGGAATTTTTTTTAAGAAAGTACTACATTTCTCCTCTCCTCAGGTTTATGGTTGAGACTGATTGTCATTTGAATATATATAATATATATATAATACATAAAATGATATACTATATACACACATATAAACGCACATTAGACTTCCAGCAAAGATGGCATAAGAACACACTTTAAAAGTCTGCTACTTAAAAAATCAGCCAAGGTGATGACTCAGAAGGAAAATGAGAGTTGGTGTTTTATCGAAGAATGGTTAGGTAATGCTTCTGTAGCAAACAACTCCAGGTTTTTAATGACTTAACGCAATGGCGGTTTAATTCTCAATCACACCGTACGTCTAACTCAGCTAGGTGTCTATAGCTGGTGGTGGTGGGGGCTGTACTCAATGACTGAGACAGATACATGTTTCATCTCAATATGTGCTTCAACAAAACCATGGAAAGGAAAGGAACATGTCGAATGGTGCACTGGCTTTTAAAGCTTTTGCCTGGAAATGATACTTATCACTTCCTTGTTCAATTCATTTGTCAAAGTCAGTCACTTGGAGAAGGATAAATTCCAAAGAAGCAGTTTAAAGAAAGTCCAATTCCACCATGGCACTGGAAGGAAGGAAGGGAGCTGAAAATATTTGGTGAGCAGCTGCATAACTACCACAGTATAGAAGTCAATTCTCTCTCTCTCTCTTTTGTTTTTTTGGTGAAGAAGATTGGCCCTGAGCTAACATCTGTGTCAATCTTCCTCCACTTTGTATGTGGGATGCTGCCTCAGCATGGCTTGATGAGTGATGTGTAAGTCCGTACCCAGGATCCAAACCCACGAATCCTGGTCTACCAAAGTGGAACAAGAGAACCGAACCACTATGCCATCAGGTGGCCCCTAGAAATCAGTTCTTAAATACAGGAATGATCTAACAAACTTCTAAAAATTCTAGCAGATGCAGTTTAAAATGAAGAAAGAGACTTTTGCATAACACAAAATTTCCCGTCAGGAGAAAGTAGAGAATTAGTACAGGAACACACTAATTTCCCCTAATTTCAAGAGACTAGAACTGGAATTGTGGGAATGCCATGGAAGAGATGGGAATTAAACAATTTTAGCTGGCAAATAAATTTCAATCCAAGAATATACAGGCAGGACTAAAAGAGGAAGAGTGTACAGGCTTACCTCCCTCTCATTCCTCTTCTGACTTCTTGATTGCATTATAGTTTTTCTCCAAAGTAGGGGAAGTCCCCCTGATTTGCAGAGGCAAGTGAGAACTGTGGATAGATGGCCACTATTCTACTTGGCCCTGTTTTCATAACTGTAGACCAACAGTAGCAAATAAAGTTGCACAGAGGTAAATAATTGTACTTTCACCCAAAAAAACCACTTTGGGTTTCCTATAATCTGTTTTCTCAACAACGTGGCTCATCTCAAAGAGAGGAATTATATACAGAACTGGAGGGAAAACCATGAAGTCAGGGCAAAGTACTTTTCAAATTTACTGGAAAGCAAATAAAAGGCAGTCCAAGTACACAATAGAAGTAGCTGAAAACTGGGTATAGACACTTATTCGTCAAGTCATATAACTGAAAAGAGACAGCTTCCCAGTGTAAATAAATGTAAAACATGGCAAATGTATGTGAAATTACCAGTTTTGTATGTTGGAAACAAGGAAGTACAGGACTGTAATCCATGAGGGAAGGGAAATAAGAAAGATGAATGCCATGACTGCCCCTATTTTCTACCTGGAGGCATTTTCTAGCCTGCAAGACAGGGAAGAAGAGCTCAGAGCATGGCAGTCTCACTGAATTGAGTAGAGAGGGATCAATGTTCAGGGCTCCTGAAGCGGTTGGAATTTGGGGGCAGAATAGCAGGGGAAAAAAGCTAGGCAGAGGAGAAACCCCAGAAACTTGTATAACGGTTTCTTGAGTTTTGGCATAATACCATGGTGATCATACATAAGGCAAGACTCCACAAGATAGGTCAAAGAACAACTACTAGGGAGAGAACAATTGCCAAGAAAAGAACCACCAGAACAGAGCAATGTTTAAATTCCATATAGCCAGAGTGCAGAGACATTATTGAATGCCTGGGGCATTCAGTAGAGACCCCAGAAAGGTCATTCCTTAGTACTGCAGCTATATTAGACCTAGAGAAAAGGCTATTCTAGACCTGCCATAGCAAATCTTACAAATAAACCTTAGAAGGATTGAGCTGATCCAGAAGTAAATTAACTACTCAATAGTGTAATGTTCATAATGTTCAGCACTCAATAAAATTTTACTAAGCATGGAAAGAAGGAGGAAAACGTGACCCATAACCCATAGAAACATACTAGAAAGACAGAGATGATAAAAATAGCAGTCAAGAACTTAAAAGAGCTAGTATTAGTATAGTCAAAGTTTCAAAGAAAAAATGCAAATATAATGAGGGTACAAATAGAGAATCTCAACCTAAAAATGGAAACACTTAAAAAAACCAACTGGAAATTCTAGAAATAAAAAATTACAATATTGAACATGAAAATTTCTATTGTTGTGTGTTCAATTTGATTTTACCTTCATTCTAGAGTCTCCATTCGTTTGTTTTTAAAATATCTTCCTTTTCAATCCTCATTTACTTTTATGTTTTTCTTTAAATCTTTTTGGATTTTTCAAAGTTTTTCTGTGCTAATTCCATTATATTTCTAATTTTTGTTTCTTTCTATTTCTTTCCTTCTTTTTATAAACCACATTTTTCTGCTTCTTCCTGTTTTTAGAAATTTTTGGTTGAACGTTGGGCATTGTCAGTGTTAAAATTTTGAGTGTCTGGATTGTGTTGTTTATCTTTAAATAATATTGAAGTATTTTTGGCAGGCAGTTAAGTTACTTGCAGAAAACAAAGAAAAAACCCAAAAGCTATATATATATATATATATAGATTAATTCACCTTATTACTATTTGGTACATCATTGACTGGTCTGGTGGAGTTTTACCCTGTTGACCTAAAACAAATAAATAGCCAGTTATTTTACTAGAGCAGAATGGGTTTATTCAGGAATGACAAAGAATTGCAATTTGGGATGTGCAGTCTATGGCAAACTACATACAAATCCAGAGAAACAAAGGAGAGAAGCTCTTTTAATGAAGTTAGAAAGGGCTATTGTAAATAAAGAGTCCATTTGAGGAGGCTGGGAATTTGAAGTGTGGTGGCTTTTCATCAGCTGAGTTATGGCAGTCTCTCAGTGGCTGAGCTGTTGCTGGGGTAATAAAGTAGTGTCACTTCCAGACAGAGATGCAAGCTACATCTCTGTGGGGGTCTGTAGTGTGTGTTGAGTGGCATGTGCATGAGAGTTCTCTCTTCTGGCCTCCTGACTCCATTTTAAATTGGGTTTCTGTTTATTAATTTTCACAACCCTAAGCACGCAGAGCTTAGTATTCAGCCATAGAAGCAATGGGACCCTGTTAAGACTTCTGGAGCTGTTTCTGTGCACAGCTACCTCATCTCCAGTACTTACTCTGCATAAAGGTCAATGTACAAAAATTAGCTGTATTTTCCTATACTTATAATTTACAATTGAAAAATAATATTTGAAAGATGCCATTCACAATAGCTTAAAAAAAATCCCATGATATACTTGGAAAATCAACAAATATATTTAAGACCAGTACACTGAAAATAACAAAACATTGCTGAGACAAATTAAATACTTAAATAAATACAGAGATATATCATGACCATGGTTTGCAAAATAATATTGTTAGGAAATAAATTTTCCTCAAATTGATCTATAGGTTCAATGCATTCCCAATCGAAATCTAGAAAGATTTTTGGTAGAAATTGTCATGGTGATGCTAAAATCTATATGGACTTTAAAAGAACCCAGAGTAGCCAAAACGTGTTAGAAAAGAACTAAGTTTGAGCACTTTTATCTGCCTAATTTCAATACTCATTGTAATCAAGCTATAGTAATCAAGCTAGTGTGGTACAGCAATAAAGAATAGAAAAAAATAATTGAGAAGAATAGAGGGTCCAAAAAATGACCACGCACTTCTATGGTCAATTACTTTTGACCAAGAAATCTGAACAATTCAGTGGAGAAAGGCAAACCAGTCACTTACATGGGAAAAAAATGAACCTCCATTCACCTCATACCATATAGAAAAATTAATTCAAAATAAATCATAGACCTAAATATGAAATGTAAAGCTATACAGCTTCTTGTAGAAAACATGGGAGAAAATCTTTTTGACCATGTAGCAAACAAAGATTACTAAGAACTGGATCCAGAAAACCCTATCCACAAACTAAAAAAATACGTAAAATGAATGTGATCAAAGTTAAAAGTGCCCATGAAAAGACACCATTAAAAAAATTAATAACAAGCCTCAGAAAATATGCGTAACATTTGTATCTGAAAAAAGAGTTGTGCCCAGAACATATATGTAAGTCCTACAATCCAAAGAACCCAATAAAATAATGGACAAAAGAATTGAACAGGAAATTCCAAAGGCAGACATAAGAATGACCTATAGAAACATTTAAAAATGTTCATCGTTATTAGCCAGGTAAATGAAAATAAAAACCACAAAGTGTTACCAGTACAGACAATTCAGAATGACAAAAATTTTAAAAATATTGACACAGTGGGGAAAGGACAGTCTTTTCACAAATGGTGCTGGGAAAACTGGATATCTACATGAAAAGAATGAACTGGGACCCTTACCTTACACCAAATTCAAAAATTTACTCAATATGAATCAAACACGTAAAAGTAAGAGCTAAAACTGTAAAACTCTTAGATGGAGAATCTTCATGGCATTGTATTTGGCAATGATTTCTTGGCTATAGCACCAAAAGCACAGGCAACAAAAGAAAAAAAAATAGATAACTTGGACTTCATCAAAATTACAAACTTTTGTATATCAAAAGTCGCTATCAAAAAAGTGAAAAGACAACCCAAAGAATGGGATGAAATATTTGCCAATCATGTATCTGATAAAGGATTAATATCTAGAATATATGAAGAACTTCATTCAATAACATCAAAACAAACAATCCAATTCAAAATGGGCAAAGGACTTGAACAGACATTTCTCCAAAGAAGATATATAATAGCCAATAAGCACATGAAAAGATGCTCAACATCCCTAATCATTAGGGAAATGCAAATCAAAGCCATGACATACCACTTTATACCCATTAGGATGGATGGCTATTATTAAAAAAAAAACAAAACCAGAAAATAACAAATGTTGATGCAGATGTAGAGAAATTAGAATTCTCATGCCTTGCTGGTGGGAAAATAAAATGGCACAGCCGCTGTGGGCAACAGCATGGTGAAAGGAAAAATGCTGGATGCATAGGTGGTATGTCTCTGAAGGCTGACTTGCTCCATTTCGTGATATCCCTACTGCAGAAATGCATTCCCTCTTGATGTTGTGTGAGGGCAGAGGGTGGAGGTAGCGGTAGGAATAGAATGGCAGCTCAAGGTTTTTTGAGGGTCTGGCTTTTGATCTTGATTGTTCTATTCACTGAAGCCAACCTGTAAGAACAGGAAGTAACCTTTCCAGTATATTTGGCAGTGACAAGGCCTTCGATCACGAAGTCCTGTTCTAGTTTGAGAGAAGCACTGCTGACAGAAGATATAGAGTTTGGAGAGAGTCCAGAGGCAATCAACAAAAATGAAGAAGTGGCTGAAAAATAGGACCTCTGAGGAAAGGTTAAAGGAACTGGGCTTTTTAGCCTCCAGAAGAGGAAACCCAAGGGTGATATAACTTTGGGAATACGAATGGTTATTGTAAGGATGATGGGGACCAGCTGTTCTTCCTGATCATGAAGAATCAAGCTGCAGGAGGTAAGCTGAAACTGCAGCAAGAAGGATTTGTGCTAGTTAGAAGGAAGAACTTCGCAGCACGTCAGGAAGTTAAATTCCAAAATAACTTAAAACTGCCTGCTCTGGAAGGCTTCCTGAATAGGATGGTTTAATTTGGGGATCTGATGAACTCTGTAGGTGCCTCCACCATTATTTTGTTTATATTCTCAATTTCTAGGCTTTAGCAAGTTTTGACTCCTGATAGTTCCAGGCGGTAACTGGAGGCTATGTTACATTCTTAGCACAAATTTAGCACAACAGAAAAGAAGTAGGTTTGAATCTTGTTCTTTTCTTAATACCAAAACAAGCATCTGTGTTCATGAGATTTTAAATGGTGCCTGAAATTAAAGACAATTATGACTTTAATAGAAACTTGTTTGTATAATAATGAAGAGGAAATGATAAAATTTTTTGGAACCGACATAGAATTTTCCTTGAAAAAGCGCAATGTAGAAATCTGGTAAAAGCATTGCTGTTTCCTAATTTGACGTATGTTAAAAAAAAGCCAGGGGCCCGCCCAGTGACGCAGTGGTTAAGTCCGCACATTCTGCTTCAGCAGCCCAGGGTTCACCGGTTCGGATCCCGGGTGTAGACCTACGCACTTCTCGTCAAGCCATGCTGTCTATGTGCAGGGGCTGACTCGGTGGTATAGTGGTTAAGTTTGTGCATTCTGCTTTGGCGGCAGACCCTGGTGTGGACCTACTCTCTGCTTATCAAGCCCTGCTATGGCAGGCGTCCCACATATAAAGTAGAGGAAGATGGGCATAGATATTAACTCAGGGCCAGTCTTCCTCAGCAAAAAGAGGAGGATTGACAGCAGATGTTAGCTCAGGGCTAAGCTTCCTCAAAAAAAAAAAAAAAGCCTATATGGAAACATCTTATTTCAAGCAGGGAGTACCTGGTATTTTGGCATTTTCCATGTCAAAAACACAGCATTTATTGTCCTTCTTGGTGAATTAGAGAAAAGAGTCTTGATCACAGCTATACACAAAGAGTGTTCCCGGAATATTATTAGAGTGGCTGGCATATCCATCTCGGACACTGATGGGCTACCCTGGGTTATTTCTGATGTCTTTTCTTGATGTATGCCCCTGTTTCCCATGTTTTGATAGAAGAACTTGGGGGTATTGCTAAGTCCCTACATACTTGAGTTGAGACGTTGCCTAAGAGAAATCTCTTCGGGAACACGAGAGACCCCTATAGTCAAGGAAAAGCTGATGATCTTATGTCTGCTCTCTGCAGAAGTGGCATTTGATCTTCATTGTTCTGTTAGCAGGAGACAACCTGTAAGAACAGGAAGTAATCCTTCAAGTAAATTTGGCAGTGGCAAGGTCTTCAATCATACACAATAGGAGTGTAACCCTTCTAACTACGTAAGTGGCTTCACTGTCTTAGAAGCAAGTTACCACCACCCGTATATTCTTTTGCAGGTACTATATAAAGAAGTCCACTTGACTTTTTGTGTCATCAAGACATACTATCAGCCTCCAGGTTCCAAATCCACTCTTTTTGTCTTACCTAATTACTGTTGCACACCTTTGACTGAGGATCCACGTATAGCAAAACTTCTTTCTTACTTTTTCCAGAAGTGATCCAGACTTCTACTTGTTTTTGCAAACCCATTGTCATCAAGGGCCAGCTCTACTGTCTCCAGCACTCAGCCCCAGTTCCTGCAGACCTCTGCCAAGGTTAGAGCCCTTGTCATGCTTTCCTTTGCTTTGTTTTCCCAGTCTAGGCAAAGAGTCTAGACAACAGACAAAAGCTTAAACAGTGTAAAAACTAATCTAACCACTTCACTTTCTACTTTCTTCACTAACCACTTCAGCCACTTTATAGTGGTAAAGAAAAAGCCTTTGAAGGGACAGTCAAGTGTCTATGTCACTCTTTTCAAAATGGCACTGTGATCTGTGTCTTGTCTTAAGCTACCATTGTCACATCTGAGATTGGGAAGACCTTGGTCAAGGATGATATTTGTGTTCAGGTGGGTGGGAGAGTAGTGATTCTGGATGTAGCTTAAGGTGCCATCAGAGTCCAGGAATTTCAGAGAAGGGGCTGCCGAGGCCTTAGGTTTTGTCATGGCCTTACTCAAGAGTTCTACCAGGAGATCCAGTGCAAATTAAAGATTAAGCATAGTGCTGAACTGAGTGAAAATAAAAATAAAGTTGTTGTAAATATAAGATGAGATAATTCTTGTAAAGTACATGCCATAATAAGCACTAGGTTAAAATTGTTTCTATTATTATTGTTAATACTATTACAGTAATATTTATTACTATTTTTTACCAAGGCAGCCACTAGATGATCTTGTAGGCTTGTTTTGAGTATACCAAGTGGTTCGTTTTTAGAGGTTCTTGAAGGTACTAAAAGGCATAGGAGGTAGCAAAGGCCTGGCAGGAATGGGCCTGGATGGAATAGCCAGGCAGATTGGCTAGGAAATCTTATTTCTTGGAGAAATCCACCTTTCTCTACTCAGCATGAGTCAACCCAATGGATAAAGGGCCAGCATCCTCAATATCTCCTCAGTATTTTTGAAAAAGTGATGTTTATTAAACTGAAGGGGAGCAAAATATCTTCTCCCAATAAAATCTATTTGGGTTTAGGATCCAAGAACTCCAAATAATGGTTCGAGCTAACTGATATTCTTGAAATCCCAAGTTATGAAGACCAGATTAAAGACAGAAGGGAAACCATTAATAATACATCTTAATTAAAACAGAAGAGTCTTATAAAATAATTTCTTTCTATCTTGCAATGTGATCTTGACTTGGGTGACATATTACAGTACGAGAAGGCTTGTTACTTAATCAGTCTTCACCTTATATAAGCTCCAAGAAGATGCTAGACTATCCCAACGTCTTCAAGGGATTGTGCGTAAAATCGTAGCCACTATTTAATGA
The DNA here is from genome assembly GCF_037783145.1 of Equus przewalskii. Lineage (NCBI taxonomy): Eukaryota > Metazoa > Chordata > Mammalia > Perissodactyla > Equidae > Equus > Equus przewalskii. The sequence continues at coordinate 37,516,439 of NC_091847.1, forward strand.
GCATCTGCCTTGTGCCAGCTTCCCTGTGTGCATTATTTAATTTAATATTCTTAACAACATTTAAGATAGGAATTATTATCCATGTAGATGGAAAAAAATCATGACTGATAAAGATGAAGTTTTTTGTCCAAGGTCATACAGCTGATAAATGGGGGAACTAGGATTTAAATCTTTGTCAGTATGAATCCCAGCCAGTGCTCTTTTCTTCATGACTCACTTTCCTAAAAACTGATGTGGAAAGTTTATTTCCAGAATAAAAGCTGTCAGGGAGATTCTGCCCTCCATGGTAGATGTGGATTCCTCCAATGTAACAGCCCCCTAGAGATTCACAGAAGAGCTGTGTGCTTGTTTATGCTCTGCTCCCATACCTGTAAGAGGCTGCAAGAGTCTCGTGCTCCACAGGAGAGAACCAGATACTGATGATGGGTCAAATGAGGCCTTTCTGAAGTTGCCACAGAGGTGTGCTGGGATCAGGAGCCAGGCAAGATTCCCTTCACAATCGTGGATCCAGAGATACCCTTATTTTTTTTCTCCATTGCTTTGGGGCATTTAGTGTTTCCCAGATACACTAGATTTTGCACAGACACATATTTTAACATTAAACTAGGTAACAGAGTAAAAAGTCATTCAGGGAATAAGCCAAACATCTACTGACAATTGCATTTCAGTTAACTGAATAGAAGAACATTATCTCCAAACAGTGTTTAAGGCACTACACGTCCCTCTTTGGAAGCACAAAGTCTAAAATGATAAGGAATTTCTATAAAGAAACATCCAGATGAGGAGGTGGTTTGAATAAACACAAGAATTGGAAACTTGGATTCTTCTGGGAGTTTAGGGAGAGACTGAACCAAAGCGTACTTGTCAAATTAGGGTATTGTTAAGTGTTCATTCTGGAATGTGATTATTTAGTAATAATTGTGAACTAACATCCATACCCTCACAGTAGCCAAATGAAAGATAAGGAGCTCATCTTTGGGCAAAAGGATAGCTTTGCATGGGAATGGAGAGATTTGTGAATGTGAATACCCAGAGAAATTCAGCAATTTTCAAACCCATTGAGGCATTTGTCTTTTCCTTGAAATGATGACTTCAAAAGAAAAGTGCTATGGTAGTGTTATTGTAACTGTTAATGAAGTAAACTTTTTATAGTAGGAAGGGCAAACTGCAGCCTGTGGGCCAAATCTGACCCTTGACCTCTTTTTGTTTGTTGGGTGCTAAGAAAGGTTTCTGCATTTTTACACACATGCGCACGCACACACACACACACACGCACACATGCCCCTGTATACACACTAAGGAAGAATATGTGACAACGACTATATGTGACCCACAAAACCTAAAATACTTACTTTCTTGGCCTTTTCAGGAAAAATTTGTTGACTCTTGCTTTATAAGATAAAAATATTATATTATATTTTGGAAAATATATATGGTTCTTTTTCATTAGCTACTTTTTGAGAAGTCTCATCTTTTTATTTGATGCATTTTATAAATTTTCTATGTAGAACTATGATATAAAATAAATAAGGATTTGGAAAGGTTAAAAATTGTTGAATTAGATATACCTACCACTTTCCATATATTTTTTTGTTAAATCATAATTTTGTATATATATCTATGTACATATATATGCTCATACATACAAATGCACATATGTATATATATGGACACAAACCTTACTGTATTTCTTATTTGTCAATAATGTTTATTTTGCACTTCAGATTTATTTACACTCTGCCAAGCTTTTGAAAACTTTCTGATATTGAAAATAAATAGAAATAATTAAAAATATTAAAAATACAAAACAAATAGTATTTTAAGTGGGTCAGTGGAGGACCATTGCAGAAACTCTCATTATCCCCCAATTCAAAAAGTTTTCTCTTTTATATGTATGATTCTAATATTTTTTTAAAAGAGGAAATCATAGTAATTATTTTGTATAAAATGTCGACTAGCTGTATTAGTCAGGATGGGCTCAATTAAACAAAATCTTAGGGACTAAACACAACAAAAGTTGTTTCTAACTCTTGTTCCCTGTCCAAGGAAGGCTGGCAAGAGTGGAGGGTGGGGTCTTCTCTGCAGAGTCACCCTGGAACCCCAGCACACCAGTGACCAGGGCAGGGGAAGAGAGGAGGACAAAAGAATTGTGAAAGAACTTTTTGTCTCCACCCATCAGTGACTCAGTCAATTTCCCAGAGTTAGTCCATGGCCCTGCTAACTGCAAGGCTTCTGGGAAATACAGCATCTCTTGTGTTCTGGGAGGAAGAATATGGAATGTGATTTGATGCACATTTTGCCTGTCACACTCTCCAAAGTTTTAAGTGTTCCATACACATGATTTGTATTTGACATGGGCATTCTGGAAGAAAAGAAACATTTTTCAAAACTCAAGGCTTGTTTTACTTGCTTAGTTCCAACTAAGTTTAAATAAATTTATTGTCTGTTTTGCAGAACCATGTGGAGGTCTCACAACAGCATCTTTCAGCCCAGAAATGGGATTTTGGGGGAAAGGAAAGTTAATGGTTTGAGAATCATCGCATCCTGGGCTCCCTATACAGATGATCCTTGTGTTGGCCACTGTCTCAAAGAATGATCTTCTGGAAGATTCCTAGAGCAGGCTGACTCACCCTATTGCTTGTCACAGGGGGAAAAAAGTATCAGGAAAAAAAAAAAGATAAAACAGTGTTTTCTATGTTTTTCCCTTCCCCATTTGCACCATTTCTTTTCCTTTCAGTGCATCACTGACCATTCAGATACACAGTGCCCCTCGCAGCCTTCGGTGACCCAGGACCTGCCACCCAGGCCAATACACTCTAGCAATATCATCACACTTCCCATTTTCTCTCTTTCTCACATCAAACATAAGAACTTTTTGCCTATTCTAAAAGCTGCTTCCTGGAAATACTAGCAAATTTGATGTGTTAATTTCACTTGGTATTAATAGCTCAATATTTTATCCTCTTGCACAAGTATGTGCATTTAAAACTGGAATCTTAGGGAAGTGATGCTTCTTATTCAAAGTTATAAATCTCTAATAGTGGATTATCAGGAATCATGTCACGGTAAGTTGACAGAACAACAGACAGGGAGTCTTTCTATGATGCTTCCCAAAATTTTATTCATTTTTAAAGCTTTGGCTTATTACTTTGTCTGAATATATAAAGTAGCTTTTATTTATTTATTCAAATATATATCTTTTTTATTCGTCAGATATTTATGTTTCACATAATATCCACTGGGCACTATACCAGTAGCTGGGAATGTAATGATATATAACTGTTGTTTTCAAGAAAGTCCTGGTTAGAAATGAGAGAGGGAAATATAAAAATACAGTCACTAAATGCTTTCTTTGTTTTGAAGTCATCTTTGTTGAGGTGTAATTTACATACTATAAAATACACCCTTTTTAAACATGTAATAATTTGATGAATTTTGAGAAACTTATGCATCCATTTCACCACCACTACAGCCATGATACAGAATATTTCCATCACCTCAAAAAAACGCCATAGTTATCCCACCCAATGCTGATCCTGAACCCGGTAATTACTGATCTGCTTTCTGTCTCTATAGATTAATTTTGCCTGTTCTAATATTTTATATAAACGCATCATGTGGTGGGTACTTTTTGGTGTCTTACTCCTTTTCCTCAGCATAATATTTTTGAGATTCATCTATGTTGTCAGTCTCAGTAGTTTATTCCGTTTTACTGCTGAGCAGTATTGCACTGTAAGATATGACACAGTTTGCTCACCCACTTACCTCTTGATGGATACTTGGATTAGTTCCAGTTTTAGACTGTAATGAATAAAGCTGCTGTGACTGTTTACCAGACTTTATGTAGATATATGTTTTCATTTCTCTTAGGCGGAAAACTGCTGCCTCATGGGAAATGTACACTTAACTTTAAAAGAAACTGCCAAAAGGACTTCCAAAGTGATTGCCCTGATTTACATTCCCACCAGTAATATAGAAGACTTCCAGTTGCTACATATTTTTGTCAGCACTTAATATAGTCAATTATTTTCATTTTAAGCATTTTAGTCAGTATGTAGTGGCATCTAATTATGATTTTAATTTGCCATTCTCTAATGACTAGTGGTCTTGAACTATTTTTTTTTAAAGATTCACACCTCAGCTAACATCTGTTGCCGATCTTTTTTTTTTTCCTTCTTCTCCCCAAAGCCCGCCAGTGCATAGTCGTATATTGTAGTTCTAGGTCCTTCTGGTTGTGCTGTGTGGGATGCTGCCTCAGCATGCCTTGATAAGCGGTACTAGGTCCACTCCCAGGATCCAAACTGGCAAAGCCCTGGGCTGCCAAAGCAGACGGCATGATTTAACCACTTGGCCATGGGGCCGGCCCCTGAACCTCTTTTTATGTCTTTATTAGTCATTCATAAATCTTCTCTGAAAAATGACTTTTAACTCTTTTGCCAGTTTTTATAAAATTGTTTGATTAATTAATTTGAGTTATAGGAGTTCCTATATACTCTTGGTCCCAAGTCCTTTGTCATATCATGTAATACAAATAATTTCTCCCAGTGTGTGGCTTGCTCTTTCATTTTATTAATGATGTTTATCAAAAATCAGAAGTTTTTAATTTTTATGAGTCAGTTAATAAAATTTTTTCCTTTATGGTTCATGTTTTTGGTGTCTGTTATAAGAAATATTTGCCTGCCCCTAAGTTATGAAGTTTTACTCCTATGTTTTTTCTATAAGTTCTATAGTTTTAGCATTAACATTTAGGTCAATTTCAAATTAATTTTTGTGTATGGTGTGAGGTAAGAGGAAGTTTCATTTTTTTCCAAATGGATGTCTAGTTGTTCCAGCAAAATTTGTTGAAAAAAAGTACTTTCTCTATTGATTATCTTGACACCCTTGTTGAACATCAATTGACTGTGTATGTGTGAGTTTAATTCTGGATTTCCTATCCTTCTTCACTGATCTATATTATAATTATATATTTATAATTCCAACAATAACACATTGTCATGATTCCTGTAGTTTTATAAAAGGTCTTGAAATTTGATAGTGTGACTCCTAATTTTGCTTTTCTTTTCAAAAATATTTTAGCTCATCTAAGATTTTTGCACATTCATATAATTATTAGAAAAACTTGGACATTTCTAAAGATAAAACTTTTGGGATTTTATTCGAATTTCATTAAGCTTTCTGTTAATCTAGGGAAGAATTTACATCTTAACAATATTGAATCTTCCAATTCATGAACATGTATGTTTCTCCATTTATTTATGTTATCTTTAATTTTTCTCAGCCATTTTTTGTACACATTTAAATTTATCACCAAGTATTTCATATCCATAATAATGCCATTTCTTTCATTCTTGATATAGTTATTTTTTATTCTCTCTTTTCTTTTCTTGATCAGTCTATATAGAGGATAATCAATCTTATTGGCCTTTTTAAGGAACCAGATTTTAGGTTTATTGTTTTTTATTATTGTTCACCCACTTTATATTTAATTGATTTCTGTTCATTATTTTCTTGCTTTCTACTGTCAAGTCCGAAATAGTGAAGGGTCTAAACTAGCACCCTACTTTTGCAATTACATATACTATATATATATCTCTAATAAGTATATATATATATGTTAGAAGAGAATAAATATATATACTATTAAACTTATTCTATTGGAATATGCAGAGCTCTGGATCAAAATAGGAAGAGCTCTGAATCTGGGCTTTTAATTACTGACAAAATGGTTTGTATTGGTTCCTCGTATCCCCCTTTCCCCTGGGCAGCACAATGAAGGCAGATGTCACCTTTGTATATAATGCATAAGAGAGGAACTCTGAAATTATGATTTTTGGAGCTTATATAGAGCAGCTGACATATCTGCCCCTCTTCCCCTCCAGAGAGAAAGGGAGAGAGAGAGAGAGAGAGACATGTACTCTGGAGTGTAAATAAATAAACATATTTTCTCTGAGGGGAAGAGGGTAAGGGCCCTAGGATTTTATCGCTCTTTGGAATGTAAACAAACATCTCTAGGGGAGATATTTCTGAATCTCTTAGGAGGTCTTTCTCTTAGGGGATGCTCTTCAATCATCTTTTAACCCAGGCACAAGTTCTCTTTGCTCAGAAAGTCCTAAGCATACACAAATTTGAAAATAGTCATGGAGTATTGTTTCCTACGCCTCCTGTCTACTTACTTTTATTTTCATTTATTTTTCCTTTCCTGGCTTAAGGCAGAAGCTTAGATAATTATTTTTAGAACGTTTTTTTCTTTTTAATATGAACATGTAATGCTGTAAATATCACTGTAAGCACTACCCTAGAGGCACATATGTTGTCTGTCATCATCATTCAGTTCAAAGTATTTTCTAATATCTCTTCCGATTTGACACGAGTTATTTAAAATTGTGTTGTTTAATTTTCAAACATTCAAGGATTTTTGAAAAATATCCCTTTGTTATTCCTTTTTGGTTTGATTCAGTTGTGGTCAAGAACATACTCTGTATGATTTCAATGATTCCAAATTTATTGAAACTTGGTTTATGGCCCCACATATGGTCTAGTATAGTTAAAGTTTCAATGTGCACTTGAAAGTAATGTGTATTCTTCAGTAGTAAGGTGGAGGGTTCTATAAATGTCAACCGGGTTTAACTGATTGATAGTGTAGTTCAAGTCTTCTATTTATTTATCAATTTTATGTCTGCAAGTTCTACAAATTTCTGAGAAAAGAGTATTGAAATCTTCGACAGTAATGAGTTTTATCTATTTCTTCTTGCAGTTCTGTTTGTTTTTTTCTTCATCTATGTCGGAAGCTCTATTTTTAAGTGCAAACACCTTTGGGATTTTTATGTCTTCTGCATGTACTGACTCTCATCCTTTTGAAATGATAATATCCCTCTTTACCCATGGTAATGTTCTCTGTCATCAAGTTTATTTTGTAGACTTCATAAAAAGGAACCTATGTATAGATTTCCTTTAAAAATCTTGTTCATAAATATTAGTGTAGACATTTTAGTTTTCTTCTGAGTAGTGTCTGCTTTATCTTTTTTTATGCTTTTACTTTTAACATGTATGTATCTCTATATTTCAAGTAGCTTTTTTGTAGACAGACTATAATTGGATCTTGCTATTTTATCCAAAAGGAAATCTCTGTCTTTTAATTGGAGTGTTTAGATCATTCATATTTAATTTAGTTACTGATACTCTTGAATTCAAATCTATCCTTTTGCTATATATTTTTTACATTGACTTTTTGTTCCTTGTGCCTTTTTTAATTTCTCCTTTAAAATAATTTAGTATTTTTTAGTATTCCATTTTATCTCCATTATTTTGGCTTATACAACTGTCCTTTGTATTTTTAGTAGATTTTCTAGGGTTTTCAATATGCATTTAACATAACACAGTCTAGCTCAGGAGTAGGTAAATTTTTATAGTAAAAGGCCGAATAATAAATATTTTAGGCTTTATGAGCCACATAAATTCTCTGTCACATATATATATTTAATAACTCTTTAAAAATATAGAAAACATTCTTAGCTTGTGGGTCTTATAAAAACAAGACATAGGCCAGATTTAGCCTATGGATAATAATTTACCAATCTTTGCTCTAGCTTCAAAATACTTCACAAATAATATAAGGAACTTACAGCACTCTAGCTCTATTGTCCCATTCCCCCGGTGCTATTTTTGTCATACATTTTTCTTCTACATATAAGCCCTACAGTTTGTTGTTATAAATTTTGCTTTAAATAGTCAATTGTCTTTTAAAGAAAATTTAAGAGTAAGAAAAGGATCTTTTATATTTATCTGTATATTTATTATTTCTGGTACTGTTTGGTATACATTTGTATCATTTTCTTTCAGCTTGAAGAGTTTTATAAGATTTACCATTTAACATTTTTCACATTTCACCTTGTATTAGTCTACTGGATATAAATTCTCTCAGCTTTTGCTTGTCTGAAAAAGTGTTTATTTAACCTTCAATATTGAAACAAATATTCACTCAATATAGAATTATTTGTTGACTTTTTTTCTTTTAGCACCTTAAATATGTCACATTATTGAATTTGTTTTGTGTTTTTCCTGATGAGAAGTCTGTAGTCATTCTTATGTTTTTCTTCCCTGTAGGTAGAATGTCAATTTTTTTCTTATTGCTTTAAAGTTTTTCTTTTTATCATTGTTTTTAAACAACTTGATTATGATGTTCCCTGGTGTGGCTTTTTTTGAATCTCTGTGCTAATAATTCATCAAATTTGAAATGTTTTGATATTATTTCTTCCTGTAATTTTTTCTTCCCTTTTCTTACTCTCCTTCCTAGTTTTGACTCCAACTACATTTATATTAGACCACTTAATATTGCCCCAGAGGAAACTTTGTGTCCAAAATATTTTTTCAGTCATTTTTTTTCTCTATGCTTTGGTTTGAATATATTTCATTGTTATGGCTTCAAGTTTACTAATTTTCTTCTGAAGGGTTTAATATGTTCTTAAGCCTATCCAGTGATTTTTTTCAGTTCAAATGTTTTTTTCAGTTCTAGAAATTCCATTTTTCCTTTTAAAATATCTTCTCTTTATTTATTCATTAAGTTTATGTTTTCCTTTAAATCATTGGGCATATTTGTGAAAGCTTCTTTAAAGTTTTATCCCCTCATTCTATCATCTCTGTTATTTCTGGCTTTGTTTTTATTAATCACTTTTTCTCTTGGTTATGATTCAAATTTTCCTACTTCTTCCTGTAGTAATATTTGTATTATGTACATTAATAAAGTAATATTTAATTGGATACCAGATATTATGAATGATAAGCTGTTGATTATTTTGGATTTTTATTTTCTTTAAAGGGTGATACAGATTTTTTGGTATGGAGTTAAGTTACTTGCAAATCAGCATGATTCTTTCAAAGTCTTTTTTCTGTTTTTAAGCTTTGTTAAAGCAGGTCTAAAATAGCCTTTACTCTAGAGTTAAACTTGCTTCTAATGTGTGACGCTTTTGAGATCTCTATTGAATGCCTTAAGTATTCAATAAAATCTCTACTATGGCTGGTAAAAACTTGTCAGCTTTGGGATTGTTAAGCTTATAGTTCCCTGAGAGTTGATCTTTGCCAGGCCTCCTAGAGTTTCACCTGCTGCATATGCAGATTAATATTCAACTTAGGATTTAGCCTAAGAATTTTGGGAGTCCCTAGGTAGATTTCTGGAAGTCTTTCCCTGAATAGCTTCCTTTTCTCTAGTACTCTGCCCTCCAAATTCCAGCTGCCTGTTCTCCTTGAGCTCCTGTATCCTTCAACTCTGTGAACCTGAGTCTGTTCTACTCTGGCAAAAAGCCAAGTAGATCATAGGCTTTGCCTCATTTGTTTCTCTATCAGGGACCACATTCGTGTGCTTCTGGCCATCCAGTGGTTGAAAAGAATTGTTTCATATATTTATTCTAGTTTTCTAATTGTCTAATTGTTTTTAGTGAAAGCAAATCCCATACCAGTTACTATTTTGTGGGTGGAAGTGTAACCCCTGCAAATGGATAATGAAGAATCTTATTTATATAGCAAAGTGTCCCATAAACAGAAGAACAAAAATTTTTTGCTGAGACATAGAAAGTCTGAAGAAATTGCATCAGAAGGAAATAACCATCCCATTGTGAAAAATCTATGCTCAATGGCAACATAGGCAAGATGAAGGCATCTCTGGGGAGTGAGTTCTGTGAGTCTCTCCCATTAGGTGTTTTAAAAAGGATATTTATGTGGCTGACCCTGTTGCGTGGTGGTTAAATCTGATGCGTTCTGCTTCGGGTGCCTGGGTTCACAAGTTCAGATCCTGGGCATGGACCTACACCACTCATCAAACCATCCTGTGGTGGTGACCCACATACAAAACAGAGGAAAATGGCACAGATATTAGCTCAGGGCTAATCTTCTTCAAGCAAGAGAAAGAAGAAGATTGGCAGTAGATGTTAGCTCAGAGCGAATCTTCCTCACCAAGAAAATAAATAAATAAAAGAGATATTTGTAAGTATGGTGGTGGTGCCAAGGAAGAGTATTTCTGTTTGGGGAAGGATTAGATAAAATTTTACATAGGGGGAGAAGATATTTGAGCAGAGTTGAAGGATAATAAAATATGAAGAGTTAAGGGAGGCAGTTTTCCAAGAACAAGTACTGTGTGGAAAGACATAGAGATATGAAATGGTATGGTGTGAGCATGTGAATTTGGGGAGTACAAAATGTACATTGGAGGTGTAATCAAGGAGATCCCTGATTGCATGATATAGTGATAAGTTTGGACTTTATCCAGTAGTTGTAAGATGGGCTTTAATGGGAGAAGTAATGTGTTTAGATAAGGGGAACACAGAACTCTTTGCTGGAAGTGTGGGAAATGTATTAGCCAGAGTCTTGGCTGGTGGCAGGGCAATTCCTTTGCAGTGTTTTTCAAAATGTAGGTAGCAACCCTCGATCAGCGAGGTTAAAATCAATTTTGTCTTTAAAAATGGAATAGAATAGAAAATGTCAGAGTGCCTCACATATTAAGAGGAAGAATTTTTTTGAAACTTTTATTTCACCAATATATATCCCATTTTAATTATATATGTGTATAATGAGTCATAATGTAAATATATTTCTTCATGGTGATAGGAAAAATGTTTGAAAGTCACTGCTTTAGTGGACTATAAAAATTGCCTAGGTAGAAGAATATGAGTATTTAGCCAAGGTGTTAACAAATGGAAATACATAGGTATGATAATGAAAATGTGGAAACTACAGAAGTTAAAGTTTAGTGAGTTGTCAGGCTTGAGGGTCACATAGAAGAGTACAAGATGGCATCTTGGTGTCCAACTTACATAACTGGGCATTTGGTGATAACTTTATCCAAGAACAGGTGCAAGTTTTGGGAGAAGCAATATCACTTCAGACAAAGGAAAACTAAAAAGACACAAAAGATGGTTAGGAAAGGATCCAAAACATGTCTAAATTTTTACTCAACATAAAAGTCAATGCTGTAGCTACCCTCATCTGTTCAGCCCTTGGAGACAAGAAATTACAGAAACAAAAGTATAACAGCAGGGTAACCTAAAAACAGACACATCAACTACAGCAACAACTTAAATAAAATCAGACATTTTCTCCTCAATACATTATTTCCTTTTTTTGTCTTAAAGAGAAAAGTATTTGATGATGAAGTAAAGCCCATTGGAGGAGTTTGACAAAATATAGAAATATAGAAAGGTAGACAGAAGAACTGTACATTATATTGCAATACATGAGTGCGTAAGTTCTTGATGACATTTATCTTCACTTGTGAGAAGAGATTTAATAAAGTAATTTATTAGGTTCCTTCTCGCTCATGAAAAGAAATGTCATAAAAGACTTATTCTTTCACATATTGTCCAGATAGCGTATATTAATCCTTATATTCGTAACTCAGTATAATATGCTAAATTTTCAGTGGTCCTGCCTTAGAGCAAAACAAATGTAGATGCCCAGAAAACCTTAAATTGGGGAGACAGAAGAGTTTCAAGACTGGTAGATAATTTTGAGTTCTTCAATTTTAAATCCTTATTTATTTTCAGAAAATATCTAGCCTTGGAAAACAAGCCAAACATCCTTTTAGCTGGTTAACTTATGATGCCAGGTATTATGTCTGTTTAGATAATGAGATAACAATTTACATGGACCAAGTCTACTCCCCAACCACACCTCTTTCAGAGGACAGTGATGAGTGTCATAGGTGATGTGATGCAAATTTCTTTATTAGAAAAGCAACTCAATTCATAGAGTTTATTGTGCACAAAACAGCAGACAATCTTATTTTATCTTTGAATATAAAACCCAAGTAGTTAAAAGATTGATATTTAAAAAATATATAAAGCTTAAATCAAAGATTCACAAAAATTGCTAGGAGAATAGATAATCAAGTGTAAGTCAACTCTAACTCGATTTATTATTTTTCAAGTCAATGGTAATGACACCAAATTAAGTTTAAACACTAAAGCTTGTTTCATTTTAGTTAGATATTTTAGTTGCTCCTAAAGCAGTGACTGTGTTCCAACGTTGCCTGTCAGGCTCATCTGTTCTTGGGAAGGGACCTGTCTCGTCCAATAAATTTTCAGGTACGTCTTCAGTTGCTTGAGACATGAGGAAAATGATGTAATGCAAAGCAAATAGGAAATGACTGCAGAAATTGACACAAATTCCCACAATTGACACAAAGTGACAGGTCTCTTCAAAGGAAAACGCTGCTGACATTGGATTGGGTTGTTGGTTATCTTCCTCAAAGCAGAGCTTCAGCTCCAGCAGCAAAGGTAGGTAGAAAGGAATTTTAGGGAAATGAACAAAACAGCATGACATACTTTGAAAAATGATCATAGGAATAGGTCCATATTGACCACAGATTTCTTTATGAATTAAAAATTATAATTCAGAAACTTTGTTTTTATTTCAAAAGATCTAAAATGCATCTCATATGCAGAAATAAGGATTTCAAAATTCTAATTCACTTCCAGCTTGTCAAGCAGGAATCCCTGTAAGAATGTGACTATGATTCTTGGGGTTGTGGAAATTTGAGCCTTTACAATTCAGAAACACTCCTTTTAGGTGGGACTGACACTGTAATTAGCAGAAACAATATGGTTAGCTTCCTTTTCTTGAATGTGTCCTGGCTCGTCCACCTGCAGTATAAGCAAAGGCAATGTCTGATAACTTAGTGAGCACAATGTGAGTCTTATGTGTAGTAAGTACTCAAAGTATCTTAAATTTTATGCTGGTTTTTAATTAGAAATTTTAAGAAAAATCTGAAAGATTTTAAAAGACATAAAAAAAATCTGAAAGATCTAAATTAGAGAACCTCTTCTTTCACTCATGTTTTATAGGTGTCACTATTAACAGATCTGTTATTAGAAATGGATTGCTTTTTAGTTTTTTTTTGTGAGGAATATTGGCTCTGAGCTAACATCTATTGCAAATCTTCCTCTTTCTGCTTGAGGAAGATTGTTGCTGGGCTAACATCTGTGCCAATTCTACTCTATTTTGTATGTGGGATGCAACCACAGCATGGCTTAATGAGTGGCGTGTAGGTCTACATCTGGGATCTGAAACAACGCATCCTGGGCTGCTGAAGTGGAGCTTGAAAACTTAACCACTATACCACTGGACCAGGCTTGCTTTTGGCTTTTAAGAATCCAATTGAATCTCAGAAAAAAAAACCCTCACTTATTATTTTCTTAGTTTATTTTTTAAAGGTCCATTTCCACATAAAATTAATTAGTGTACTAATATATCTAATTATAGAAATAAATTATCTTCTTTTTTCATATGCATTGCCAAGATCTTGAGATAGAAAAGAATACATGGGTAAAAAGTGTAAAATAGAATTATTTCAAAAAGGAAATAAATATTGCTTATTTCTGTTTAAACATATATGATGAGGTTGGTTTGGAGATAATAGAGGTGAACTAGCAGCAATTGTTTTTCTTCTCCCAACATCCCATGAAATGCTCATAGACGTCTCTGCTGTTAGGGGTGGAATATTTCAGCAGCATCAGAAACTAGGGATTTTCATCAATTATCTGCAAAACCTCATAAGACGTTTCAACTTAATAAAATTAGGCAATTAGGCAATATGCAGATTTCTACCAACCATTAACACTTACTCCTATCTCAGTGATATCAGATCTTTGCTGACCAGGGGACCAAAGACCATGTTGTAGCTGTTTTCTAAAATGCCTAAGGACATTTCCTTGCCCATCATTCCTATTAGGGCCCTTCTTCTATAATTATACGCATATAGGATGTCCCAGTAGTGCAGTCTTCCTGAGTATAGATGTATAGAGGTAATATATTGTATCCTGATGAAGTCTATAGAAGAAAGATGTAAATGTTATAAAAGTAGTGAAAATTGTGTTCTCTGAAGGATGTGCACAATGAAATATATTCAACACGAGACTTTGAAAATAATCTTTAAGGGGCCAGCCCTGTGGCCGAGTGTTTAGGTTCACGTGCTCTGCTTCAGTGGCCCGGGGTTTGGCCAGTTTGGATTCTGGGCATGGACATGGCACCACTCATCAAGCCATGCTGAAATGGCATCCCACGTAGCACAACCAGAGACACTCACACCTAGAATATACAACTATGTACAAAGGGGCTTTGGGGAGAGGAAGAACAAGGAGAAGAAGAAGGAGAAAGAAGATCGGCAATAGATGTTAGCTCAGGCGCCAATCTTTCAAAGAAATTTTAAAAATTTAAAAAAATGAAAAGAATCTTTAGTATGAAAAAAGTGTACTTTATCCTAAAAATACACAGAAAAATTTAGAATTTTACAATGTGAAAGCAAAGAATACTTTTATAACATTTATTTTTACTTATGATAAGTTTTTGTTAAGGATCAGGTAAAAAATAAAAACAATGAATGGATGAGATAAAAATGGAGCTAAATTAGATGTAATGAAAGATGAACATCAACATAGAAACAGGGAAAGATTGTAAAGAAACCTAAAATGCACCAACACAGTTAGATTCTGCTTTAGAAGCAATTAAGAACAAAATCCATAGTATAGAAGTAGAAAGTTTATGTTGTGGACAAACATGGAAAAATTTTCCAGAAAGCATAGGATCTTGTTATTAAAAATTAAAATTGAGTGAAAGAAGATGATAGCTACCAAAAATACAGAAAAATCGTCAGACGTGCAGTTAATTGGTGTCCTGATGAAGAGATGAAAATAAATGAAACAGAATCAATACACAACAATATCAGAGAAGAAAACTTCCCTCAGGTAAAGAAAGGCTTTAGTCTGGAGACCAACAGGATTTTTCAGAGATGGTGTCTTCAAGAGAAGATAACATTTAAACAATTCCTGGTGAGTTTGCTTTATAAAAAAATGTTAATGTTTACAAAAGCATAAAGAAAACAATCTATAAGCATTTAGATTTTTTTTAAAACATTATCTTAAAAGGCACTAAAATCATCCTAACCTTAGATTTCCCTGGAGTAGTAATCATCAGAAGTCAGAGGAACAATATCAATAGATTTTTGGGAGGGAAAAATAGGGTCATCAAAACTCATGTATACAGACCATAACAAAAGGGCTTCAGTTCTTCCAGCATCCAGAATTCCCACCCGTCATGTGCCATTTCAAAATTATATATATGATTATACTTCCCATGTACTTCACCTGGAAGACATAGTCAGGAGTAAACCTTCTACCTTCCTTTCTAAAAAACATTAGATATATATCAACTGTCCAATAATTAAATAAAATGGAAGATCTCAAGAATGGGAAGTTGTGGTATAATTTGACGGTAAATTACAGAATTACATTTAAATAATCATGGGAAATATACTTAAAAATCAATACACACGTAAAGCAATTCTTAAAAGAAGATGTATAGTATAAAGTAATCATTTATTAATAATATTCTTGGTCCAAAATCTTAGATAACAGCAATAAAATAAAAACATTTTTAGAGAAATGGTAAAAGGAATTAAAATCATGTGTGTTCTTCATTTTATATAGGGAGAATATAAAACCACAATTTTATTTTCGATAATATATATCTAGATACACACAAGCATACTAAAAACTCTAAAGATGCTCTCCAAATTAACACACATGGTATCTTCTAAATCTCTAAAGGAAAGAGGCAAATAAAGCATAATTCGTTTACCATTAGACAGAAAGCAAGGAAAACATCCAGGAAACATTTTCTAAAAAAGAAAATTGGCAAATGAGAAGATTAAGAATATAGGATATGACACTGTAAATGAGTCAGTTAAATATCCTATTCAGAAACAAAGACTGATGCTTAAGGGAGACACTCAAAACAAAATGACAAATGTAGATTAAAAAATAAAGAGGGCAAAGATATGTCAGGTAAATAAAATAAAATAAAAAGCAATAAGAGAAATAGCACAGAAAATATACATTTTTAAAGTTAAAAACAATGATTGGAGCAAAGAGATTAATCTTATTTTGCCAAAAAGCAGTCTGTTAAAAAAAGATATGACCAAAATGGTATGTGTGCATGCGTAACACAGCAATACAACAGATGTAGAGGGATTAAATTGGAGATGTTAAAGCAAGGTTTTTTCTTTGTGTGCTTTGTAAAACCTATTACTCTTCCTTGGCTGTTGATTTGTTTGTATTTATAAGAGAAAGTTGTGTTAGAAGAGAAGGTATCATGTAGAGCAAATTGTATTAGAAAAGGTATCAACTTAGCAGAAACAAAAAAATTTAACTTAGTAAATTTAGAGAAGAGTACATATGTTGAAGGAAGCTTGTAAAGAGACAATTAAAACAGGGAGAAGATGTCAATAGAACTGTAGTTTTTGTTTTGTTTTTAATCATAGCAGTTTAAATCACATTTGAAGGTTGATCGCATAGAATGTTAAGTCAGAGATTTCACAGAGTCTCTAAAATTTTCTAGTTCCCCAAAGAGGGAGAGAAATTTTTCTCAAGCTTGAAGAAGTTTTGCAAGTTACATGTCAAGAGACATATAACCATGAGCCAGAGACTGACATTAACAAAAGAGCCAGTGTTGACAGGAACAACAAGCCAGACCCAGGTGGACCCTGAAAACAGAACGTGGGAAAGCCCAGATGCCCTGCCGCTAGAAATGGAAGAATATGTAAGTCCCTGGGAGCTCAGGTCTCCTGGGAGGAAGAGAAGGAAAAAAATGGGTAGAGGAGAGAGAAATACTTTTCCTGAGTACGTATTCCAGACAGTCTGAGTTTGACCAAGAGGAGCACACATTCCCCTAAACTGGTAAGTTTTCAGTATCAGGGGAAATGGAGACTTGAGAGAGAAATTAATTTCAGTTAGGGAAGAACAAAGTTACATTTCTTATACTCCTGATAGATTTGAAAAAATCACTACACATGTGAAACAGACACATTAAAAATCAAACAAAAACTGAGGGATTTCAATATAATAAGAACATGGGAAACTGAAATGATAATGATGCTGATTAAATTTGTATCCTATGGAAAATTCTTTTAGGTGTTCATGGAGCACTAACATATCTTCAATAAATCTCCCAAACTTAAGCAGGACTGTCTATATTATCTGGGCAGTATTTAACGTCGATAGATAGAATAAATAATCCCCCAATTTGCACAATTATAAAGTGCAAAACTTCAAAATAGCTCTTGGGTCAAGTAGAAAGATTAGCCACAGGGGTGGATAGATTTTGTCACCAAATTTCAAAATACTTTACAAGGCTACACAGGGTGATGATGGCTCAAAAATGCACAGATTATTTAGAAGGGAATACAGAGTCCAGTAACAGATTCAAGAAGATGGATGCCACAGTTTGTACGTGATAAGGTGGTGTTTTGAATTAGTGAGGGGGAAAATGATTGTTCAGTGAATAGTCTTGCGTTAATTCTGGGTATTTGGAGAAAACTTGACCACTACCTACCTCTAAGTTTCAAACACATTAAAGTATTAGGATAGACATAAAAGACTATTTTAATAATATTGGGATAAGGAGGTCATTTTAATTACGTCAAAGAAAAACAGAATAGCTGAAAATAATGGTACTTTTTCTGCATCTATCTGGTTATATTTATTTTATTATTGCATTACCTAAAACTTCCGCAACAAGGTAGAACGTTGAATTGATAACGCAAAATCTTGTCTCTTCCTGACACACAGTAGTTCTTTCAGTCTTAACAGTAGGCATAAAGTTCTCTGCAGTATTAGTCATTATTATTCTAAAGAGAAATCCTTTCACTTAAATTTCAGAATATTTATTTGTTTTAAAATGAGACATCTTTGTTGACTTTCATGAAATGCTTTTCTATAGTATCTGAGATGATAATATGATAAAGTATATTAGCAAATCTATTTTTATTGATCTATCTTTGCACTTATAGAATAAAAATTTACTTTGTTGTGGCTTGTTATTCTTTACTACACTTCTGAATTCAATTTACTATTATTTTACTTGGGATGTTTACCTCTGTCACTAGAAGAGCTTGATTTGCAGTTTTTAGTTGTGTCCTTGGGTGCACACAGGCCATCTTGATCAGGTTTTGCTATTAGGGTTGAGCTATTTTCATAAAATATGATTTTACACCTTTTCCTCCTTTCCCATCTCCCAGAAAAGACAAACTTCTGTGATATAAAATATTTAATTCTGAAAACAGTTTCTTCACACTTATCTTACACATGGGGAAAGAGAGGCAGACAAATTAGATAGCATGACTTGTTATGTTGAACTGGCACACCTCCAAATATAATCAAAATTCACTTTATTTTTCTTTCTCACTCACCATTGAAAGTATGTACCATAGGGCAAACTTTTTCTTCTACTGGAGAAAAATTCAGGTGACACCATGACTTTGTAGTCATTTTTAGGTAATGGTAAGTTCTATCCTCCCTCTAATGCACAAAACAGTCTCAATTTGGTATTAGAACACCCAGTCCCAGACTTGATTGAGAATTAAATCTTTTCCATTCTGTCCATTGGGGAGGATTTCAGATAGGCTGTTGACATCTGGTAAGTGGGTACAGTCAGTATGTTCTCTCATTTTCTGCATCTCCTCGCTCAGCTTGCAAAGTGGTTTCTGGCTCTTCCAAAGACAGTGTGAGAAAATGAAAGAAGGCACAGAAAGTACACTAGTATTATGTAAGATTGCTTCCCATTCTCTGAGTCTTGTTACTGTTTAAAGATGACTTTCTTGCTGGGAACTCCTGCAGATTCTTCAGAGGTCCCCTTCGCTAGGCCTTCCAATCATAGCAACAGCCGCCATATCCCCAGGCTCTGGTCTCGTGAGCTGCTCCACACCAAATTCCAAGTAGTACTCCCGGGAAGAATTTGAAGTGGCTCAAGTCAGTTCTTAATTCTATTTGGCCCAGTGAATGAGAAATACTCATACATTCTGTGCTTGTCAGGGGCAGGAAATTTCTACCCGAAATGGTCTCCATTTTCTCCCTCACCTGCCACCTTAGGCATTTAGCACAGCTGCTTGCCTTGAGATTCCTCGAGATATGTCAACACAGTCTCCTGCGTTGTAAGCTGCTGAAGTTCCTATTAAGATCTCTGAATGGTCTGGTTGAAGCCACTTTTTTCTAGAAAACAAGTGAGAGGCAAATACTCCAGTCCATTCAGAATCGAATCCACAGCTTGACAGCACATCTCACCGAAGAAATACCCTCTGGAAATCCACTCTCAATACCCTCATACTTTCAAAGTGAGGGATTTCATGAAACCTCAAATAGTTCTTGATAATTTTTAATAGAGTCAGGCCTTTCCTCTGGAATTTCATACTTACTATACCCTGGCACCTCAGTCTCGATTTCAGATATAAGGTCCTGTCTCAGAGGTTGCCCAAGGCCATCTAGAATGTCAGAGAAGACATGTTTCTGGGTCCTTTGATTCCTAGTCATGGTGTCTCCACCACTTCACACTGCCACCTCTTCGTTTAAATCATCGTTGGCTATTGTTACATGAATTTAATTTCTTATATCTTGCACATCACAGTGGGGATCAGATGCAATCAGCATTTCTGTCTTTACACTTACATTCAAGATAAGTTAAAGTTAAGCCAAAAATTGATAAGCCTTATTGTTAAAATCATTCTAAGCTCCCATTAGTTACTATGGGAGTAACTTCTTTCCAGACATTAACTTTGATCCGATCTTTAGATATGACACGCATATCTTTTAGAAATAAGAGGCCAGAAGTAAAAGAACAGCATCAAAATCCTTTATTTTCCAAACTGATGACAGCTATATATTAATTAGATAATAGAGTTAATTAATAACTAAGTTCATACGATGACCTTTTTTTAATGTGCTACACAATTCCTTATTCAAGGTAACAAAGATTGAAAATAGTAAGGACAAGGTAAGTTGTTTTGAAAAAAGTAGTATTTTTATGAGCCATGTTATATTTGTCAATGTTTTTATGAAGAATATAAAGTGCCTGTTGAAATAAAGAACATTGTCTTGGAATATTTGTGAAAAATACTGTAAGTGAAAGAGTATGCTAAATTCATAAACACTATTATTAATTATTATTAGTTTCTACTGCATATTCTGGTTTAAATTTTCTCTTTGACTTTTATTTATTATAGTTTGATGTTTGGAATATTTATATTATAAATTTGGTGTATAGTTTAATTTGATTTAGAGAAAAATTTTCCCCAACTAATTTATCTTACAAATAAATTATAGATATGTTAAAAATTATTATACATGAATATCCGAATTTTAAAAATATATAATTCAGTAGACATTTATGCATATTACCAAAGTACCAGTCAGTTTGACAAATATATTTCATAGCACATTTTAAAATATAACTTGATATTAAAATATATGCTCAGTATAGTCAGTTTTATGGAAAACATCTCTTGATAAATTGATATAGTTGTATCAAAGCCTTTTGCTCTGTGATTATTACATGGTCATTCAAATATATATTTATTGAGTAGCTATTATATGCATAATATGGCCAGGTTTTATGCAGATAAATAAGGTACACCCCCCTTTGTCTCCAAGTTTTCAATTTTGTTAGCTCCAGTAATACTTCCTATAGAAAACAGTGAGTGATAATTCCAGACACTAAATAATTAACAAATAGCCTTGAAGCAGTAAATGTAATGGGACTTTGTGCAAAAGAGAGAGGTCGGTAGATAGATGAGATGAATAAGACTTTATGGATCAACTGGAGAATGAGTTCATCTTTCATGATTGCAAAGGATCAGAGATGATTGGGGGATAGAATTCTGAACACACACACACACACGCACACACAACATGCACACAATTATGACGGTGTGAATACCCATGTTATATTTAGGGGATAGAGAATATGGCAGGAACAAAGAGAAAAAATACTAGAATGTAAATTGGAAGAATATTTTAGATCTAGACTCTGTCAGTCCTAAAATGCCACAATAAGAGATATCAGCTTTATCCTAAGGATAGGATTGTTGAATGGGAATGATAAGGTAAAATTAACTCTAAAGAACATTGGAAGGGGGGCAAACCATTGGAAAGTCATTAGGAGACTACTGCAGTGGTCTAGGTTGAGGGGGTCCAAAGAACCTCAAGTAGGATCTGGAATGAGAATGAAGGAGAGTGGATGGATTCCGGGTACACTGAGAAAGAGGAAATTGTTGAATAAGGTGAGTGTATTCATAAGGGGAACAGGAAGAGGAAAAAATCAAAGAGCATGCAAAGAGCTGCTGGGAGATGTTGTGATAGCAGAACATATTCATTTCTAATCCTAAATAGAAGCTGGCTTTCTTTTGAGAGAGATACTCACTTATTATTTTTATTTGCATATATTTAAAAATGAACAAACTGTCATATTAATGTTTGTAATTCAATTATGAGAGTATACCATTAATGCGGATTTTTACATGACAGTTATTTGTCACTGGAATCAAAGTTGTAAAATTAGCATGTGGAAAAGTTTCTTATTCATATAATCCTTTTAGGCAAACTAGAAAAAAATTATTTTAGAAACTGATGTATTATAAAAATGTGTACCATCACTAAAGTTAGATAATAGTTTATCTTTATTAGGCTTATCAAGACTATGAATTTCCTTATAACGAATTTTAGCTGCAAATCTTGGCCACTTCCTATGTAGCAGAGAAAAAATTGCATTTATTTTCACTGAAAAACGCAAATACATCCCAGAAGTATCAGAATCAAAGGACAGCATCTCTGATGGACAATATGAGCCCTTTCCTTAGGATTCTTTCCTAGAGGCCACACCCACTACTCCCCATTCCCCTGCCCTGTCATCCTCTAATGGTGACTCAGTGTGTTTCAAGTCAGCATCATAGAACCTAAAGCTTTGGTAATATCTAAATAAACAACTGATATTAGAAACAGTTGTGATGTAATGTTTTGAGATGCATTTGCTACAGTTTACCCACATGCTATGTTGGGTGAGAAGTTGCAAAATAGTCTCTAACATCCCAGAAACCCATAATGGACTGTGAAAGATTCTGGCTGTGTAAATAGACTGTCTGTAGAATGCCATGGAGATCCGGATCCACCCCGAGTTGCAGGAGTGGATCTGTATGCATTTTTTACACCTCTGACACTTTACACAGGATAGCAATATTTTTGTGGACTGGTCTCTGGTATTTAATAGCTTTTCCTGAAGCTATGAGTACTTGGTTTTATAGGATCACGATGCAAGTGTCAGTAATCCAATTTATCTACTAAAAACAAATTAATGAAAACAAACGTTGAAAGGGCTATAGCTAGCTACTGTTTAATCCTCTTCACTGCAATTGATACTGAACAAAGTTCATGGGGGCCACTAGTATAAATAAGACTAGATCCATTATCCTTGATCTCTATACGCTCTAGGAATTATAGGTGTAGATGGAAAAGAAGTGTGTGTGTACGTGTGTGTAGGGGGATTAATGATGTTTAAATGGGGGGGGGGGCGGGGTACGGAAGAGAAAAACGATCAAAGGAAAAAGAAAAAAGGGATTAGCCCAGGTAAGAAGTGGTGGAGGCACTTTAGAAAGCCTTACAAAAATATATTCCACTACTTGCTTTGACGGCACAGATACTAAAATTGGAAGATACATTGAAGATTAGCTAGGCCCCTGCAGAAGGATGACACACAAATTTGTGAAGTGTTCCATATTTTCATGCAGTCTATACAGAAGCTGAAATATAGTGGCGTATACCTGAAATTTACACAAGGTCATAAACCAATGGGACCTCAATAAAATTATATATATATATTTCAAACGTTAATAAAGAAGTAAGAAAGCTAAACTGAGAGGATGATCTAACAGTGGAGATAAGTGATTTTATAATTTTGCCTAGAGCTGGTGAGAGTTAATGAGAAAGAATGGCCTACCAGATTTAGGACAATAGTTTATCCCAATTTCAGAGACAGCTCCCTGCTCCCTGTTCTTTTTTAAAATTATTTTCTCACTTATTTTAGTTTTTCCTAAGTATTACATAGGTGAGTCAATGTATATGTGCTAAAGTTGCTCAAGTTAAAGTCACTTTATTGAATAAAATTTAAAATCATCTATAGAAAAAAAGTTACAAGGATTTTGTATATGTGTTGAACAATATAATTTTATGCATCACAAATTAGAATCCAATCAGCTACTAAAGCTTTTATAGATTTCAGATTGTAGCCAAATACTTTTTAAACCAAAGGATTATTTTCTCCAAAGGACATAAGAGATGCCCTTCTGTAGTAAAATGATAATAAGAACTAACATACAAAATTAGTGTTTGTTTATCATAAAAAATATTTATATATCATTATCCATGCTATTGCCTCATTCACAAATATTTTCTACACAACAGCGTTTAACAAGATCTGGACCTAGGATTAAAACTAACCACTAATGGATACTTCTTTACCATATCTTAATTCTTTAACAGATGAACTTAAACTTCAGGGGATTTCATAGCTCATTACTTTTCTTTAAAGTAAAAACTGTGATAAAACTTTTGTAGTGCTCAATGGTACCCAAGCTCTCAGTCTTCTTAAACCATATGTTATTTGGTAGTATATCCTTTTATAAGGAAAATCTTGATCAGAATTGGTGCATTTTCTGTAGTCTGAGTAACCAATGTCTTGGTTTGAAAAATTCTCCTTCAAAAACCTTGGTTTAACTGATGAGTAGGCAAATGCAAAGTTTTAAATTGGCTAGTGGGTTCCTTCTTGTTGGAACATTCTCTTCTCACATTGGTTGGAGGGTCTCAAGCTTAGAACTTTGAAGGCTATTGTTTGAAATTAAAATATTTAGTTAAATGCAACAGGACTATTAGCGCATCATCTTAGGTGTCTATAAAACTAACCTATTTCAGATAGCATCAAAGTAATTCTCTTTAAGCTGGCAGGAATTCCTCTCGAGAGATGGATAAAAGCTTTTGGCTGTTACTACCTGAAGTATAAATGCAGTTTTTTGTTTATATTTTTGTTTGCTTTTCTTCCACACTTATTATCCACAAATGACTCAACCTTCTTTTCTGATAGTATTATCTATAGTCCTCTGAATATTTTTAGGTCAGATTTATAAAGAACAAGACAAAGGCATTTTGCCTTAACTGCTCTTCTGTTGCTTCCATCTTTCATTTTGTTCTGTGCCGCTGCATTTGCACACTTATGCATTGCATCAAACTCTGGGTGGTTTTAATTTTTCTGTCTAGGCAGAAGGAGGATGGCTTTTCTTTTACCGGTGGTGTTTTGTTCTTGATGTATGATGTTAACCTTACAAGGTTTCTGTTTCTCTGTGTTTATCAGCATTCCCTTCTTGAGTTTCTCTTTGCATGTTAACTTCACTATGTTGCATTTCCCCATCAGCTGCCCAATTCTAAAGAAAAGCCTGTTTCCAAGGCTCTCTGAAGCATTACTACACGTAGTGTGGTCCACAGATGGGAGCACTGACATCACCTGGGGCCTTGTTAGAAAAGCAAAATCTAAGCCACAGACTTGCTCAACCAGAATCTGTATTTTCATCAGATCTCTGAAAGAATAGCACATACATAAAAAAGAACCACTGCTCTAAAGGATCTGCCCCCAGCCCCATGCCCACTGAGAGCTCATCTCTATGTTTTCTCTGGCTGTTTAGTTGCATGAAATATTATCCCCACTGATGACGCTAATGTCAAAGCCAGGATCGCATCAACCTGGTAACAGCTGTTTGTGTTTACATGGATGCTCAGATTCAATGATCTTTCTGATCTCTCCTCTCAGCACTTTGAGTTTAGGCATTCATCCTGCCAACTTGGTTGTGAGTGGGAAGGAGGTGATTGTGGTTAGGAAACAATAGAGTAGGTTCTTATCTCTGTCATTTTCCATTGTCACCTTTCAAAATCATCCCCTGCTACCCACCTACAAGGTGAAGAACAAACTACACACGCTTATTAATGCAACTCTTATTAAACGACTCCTGCCCTAGCAATAGAACTTAGTAAATTTAACTCTTTCTCTCACTACAAATGGGTTATTTTTGTGCTAAGGCAACTATTTTTATAGAGAAACAAGTCTCATTTGTAGAATTGGGCACATTCTTAGCAGAATAACCTTAGAAAAGGAGTAATTTATTTTGTGCTACTGTAAGGAATGAAAGATGTCTCCATAACCTTGCTTCTAGTCCAAGTTACAGTGATTTTATTGTTTATTTGGTTAGAAAGTGGCTTGCTGAAGCTTTAGCATAATGCTGTACTGTGAATGCTCTTGTAGTTTGTAATTTTCCATTGTGTTTTGGAGTCCTTGGACTGGCCAAGTGACATGAAGTGATTTTGAAAAGAGAAAGATATTCTGTACATTTCAGTATAGAATCATCATGACATAGAAGTGGGCTATTGTTCTTCCATTGTACCTATTTCTCTCTTGGACACGGTGCGGATCTTTCACACACAGTAAGTGTACAGCCGAGAAGAGAATAAGAGGCAGATGATGTCTTTATGTTCTTTTTGTGGAAGGGTGCTGCAACTGAAAGTTAAGCAATCCAGAAAAGAAAATGAATAAATAATATATATTATAGTTCATGATGTATCAGAACTACATATACAATGAGAGAGTTAAAAGCTTCTAATAGAAACTGGTCACATAGAAGAGGAATTCTCAGCATCCTGGTCAGTTAAGAATTAAGAAAGTGCGGGGCCAGCTCCGTGGCCGAGTGGTTTAGTTCACGCGCTCCGCTGCGGAGGCCCAGGGATCCTGAGCGCGGACATGGCACCGCTCGTCAGGCCACGTTGAGGTGGCGTCCCACATCCCACAACTAGAAGGACCTGCAACTAAGATATACAATTGTGTACAGGAGGGGTTTGAGGAGATAAAGCAGGAAAAAAAAAAAGATTGGCAACAGTTGTTAGCCTAGGTGCCAATCTTTAAAAAAAAAAAAATTAAGAAAGTGCATAATCATTGAAACTGACTGCAGCAAATGATAGGCCAAAATAAAAATGTAAATGTGTAGGATAACTAGCAGAAGCTATACTAGCTATACTTGATGATGTGTTCTCTTTCATTTCCAAGAGTAGTTGTACTGTTTCCCTAGACTGACATAAAATTTCTTGTAAATTCTATATTATGAGTAAATATCATTTACTCAATACTCACATCTACATATGAAAAACATGTTGCTATTGCAAAAAAATTTAATGTTGTTTTTAAGTATTGGGTTATTATAAAATATAATTAAACCAATATTAAATTTAACATGAATTACATTTTAAATTAAACTATATTTCATATTAATGTTAGCTTCGGATTTCTGATTTTGAAATTATGTTCTGTTACCTGTTTGCAAAGACACAATCTAAAGCTTATCATTTTAAAATGAAATTCCTCTCTGCAGATGTATAAGGAATGTAAATTGAGGCATGCATAATGTTTAAAATTAAGAACTCATTTAAAATGATATATTTTCATATGGACTAACTTTTTCATGTTTTGATATTGGTTTACTTGACTGCTATGCTGAAGAAATTCTACACACAATATTCTATGATGATGGTTCTACTCTGGGGCATTATGAAAGCTGTAGAGACATTGTTGTTTCTAGTTACTGAGAAGAACTACTGGCATTTATTAGACCGGAGGAAGGACATTAGACATCCCTACAATGAAGAACTGTCCTGAATACTGCATGACCTTTAAATGTCCCTCCAGATAGAGATTCAGGGAGCTAAAAATCCTGTTGGTAATGATCTGAGTCTAGAATCTACCTCAATTTACATATTAAAACAAAGTACATCTGCATAGTTTTAATATGTGCAAAATTTTCCAAGAATGCAAGAAAGGTGTACAACACGAGTAATCAAAATAATAAAATTTCAATGTTTGTAATTTGGTTTGCGATTTTACTGAGATTTAGTGCACCATTTTGGAAAATCTTGTCGACCATCAGCAGCAATCCTTTATGACATTTGAGTCACTGATTAAATACCTTGCATTTTTATAACTATGTGTTCATGACAATTCTTCTTAAAGGGGCAAGCATCTAATTGCTTTACTATATTATCTAGTATAGTTGCTTCCAAGTGTTTAACATATCAAAGCACACATATGTATACCATAAATTACTACTGTCTTTTAATTTATTCTTTGTATTATAATTAGGGTGAGTTGATCTTTAAAAGTTATTTGTGTGGATGTTATATTAACTATGAATTTTAGTTCAGGATTATAATGGGGGCATTATAATATATTTGTTATAAAATGGGGCATATGAAGTCTGATAGCATTGAGAACCACTGACCTAGGAGCGTTTTATCTCAGGTAGATCTGTGTCTCCCAGGAGGACACTTGTAATATAGCCAATAGTTCAGCAAAGGTTTACTTTGGTAGAAGCATAAATGTACATAACACAGATAACGGGTGGAGTAGCATGCAGCAGACACGTACCTAGCGTGGTTGTTCTGATGCATGCTTACTTGCTGTGTGATTTTGGGTGAGTTGATAAATTTCTCTGGGCTTGAATTTTCTTTCTATTAAATGAAAGTGTTGGAGCTGATGAACTCTAAAATCTCTAAGACACTATATTATCGTAGGTAGAAATTTATTTCCATGGTATAGAATCTATACACAGAGGCCTGTGTATTTCATTTGCAATGTTCATAGTTTTTGATATATATTCTCTGGTCTTTTTTAATGCTGATTTTGAATCTATCAAGTAATTTGATATTAAATAAAAAATATATTTTCCATTAAATAGTAAGCCATTTAAAATTTTATTTTAAGAAATATATTAGCAGCATGATAAATATTTATAGTGATTGCAAACTCTTCCTTGGCAAAACCAATAGCATGAGTTTTCATTTTTATTATACATACAAACATACAGTTACATATATATTTATGTTAGTGGGAGTGAAGGGGTGTGTGTATACATACATATAATTTACCTTTGATATTTTGAAGGGTATCTGTAGCTGTATATTTTAATGTTTGATTTCCTTAAAATCTAGACAAGATTTTCTGAGTGAAATATACGTGGTAATACATGAGAAAATTACTTGTCCCCAGGTCATGTAAAGAGTTGGTTAGAAAAGGGCACATTCATCTTTATCTTTGGAGTAGGCCAGCATTCTCTCCTTCAATTCTCATTTCCTTCCACCCTCAGCCACATGTACCTTGCCACCCTTTTTCTTTAAATTATCGAGAAGAGGCCACGAGATGAGGAATACTTCACTGCAGGTGGTGATATGAAACTGACAAGTAGTTTATAAACTAGCCCTACCCTATTGCTTGGAGAAGCTTTATAACCGATTGTTTTAATACCAAAGTGACACCAAAGGGGGTCAAGTAAATAAATATGCAAGCCTCACCGGTTCAAAATAATAAAATTCCAATGTGTGCAAGCCTGCTTGTTGAACATATGTTTGAGGCACGGCTAAGCCAT
Organism: Equus przewalskii; assembly: GCF_037783145.1. Classification (NCBI taxonomy): domain Eukaryota; kingdom Metazoa; phylum Chordata; class Mammalia; order Perissodactyla; family Equidae; genus Equus; species Equus przewalskii. The sequence continues at coordinate 37,544,751 of NC_091847.1, forward strand.
CTGGCTCAGTGTCAAGCATTTACACCAACTGCAGTCTTACAGTACCTGACAGCAGAAAAGCTTTATTCCCCTGGTGTTTGGGCACAAATGGAGAAATATTATTGAAATGATTATCTGCGTCAAGACTCAGATTTGCTTTGACATTTAGCTGGCTCTGTTTAATCCAAAGGGTTGTCTGAATGAATAAAGAGAAGGGTTCCTCCAGAAGATGCCGCGAGCAGCCAGGGAAAGCCAAATGATTAATGAGACTGAAAGGCAGGGTGGACCTGCCCACCTCCACCCAGACCTCAGTGCCAGGAACTGAATATGAAATTAGTCTCAAGCTTTCCATAGCTTGTCAGCAAGATTCTTCCACCCTCACATGGGCTCTCATTTTGGACCTCTGGAAACAAAAGAAACTGCTACCTTACCCAACATAGAAGAAATAGAGAGGCCAGGAGAGAGCTTCATGTAATAGTCAGAACATTTCACATTCAAACACTTTTTGCTGTTAACAGCTCTACCAGAGGCATTTAGATATTATGTTAGGAATAGAGCCTCTTTCAGGAATCAGAAAGCTACGCTTTGTTGACTTCTTTCTGTTTTGGCAGCTGGGTTCTACATGCTATGGTCCTTCTATCAAGATAATTTCATTTGGTATATAATGCCGTGTTCCATTGGTTATTCTGTGCTGTCATTCAGTTTAAAATGCTATGTTAAGCTGAGATTTAAAAAAAATGAGGTATAGTGCTAGTTTCAGGATTCACCTATACTAATAAAATTCAGAGGTTTAGCCAAAAAGGGACACCTTTAACAGAGTCAAAGGATATCAACAAGAAAATATAATAATAATAGAATAATAAAATACTTCCATTTGGAAATCTTTATCACAGAGTTCTAGTTTCACATCTGCTTTATCTCATTTTCAGGTATACTGTCCCTTTTGGGGGGAGAGTTTTAGTAATGATTGTTGATTTAGATTTGAAATTACTTTGGTGATTTGGATTTAATAAGGATGTTAGACATGATTTCCTCCTCACTCTTACTTTTAATTAACTTTTTATAGAGATATGAATGAATTCTAATGAACACAATTGGCAGGCTAATTGATTTGTTTCAGAGCACAGTAAGTGATCAGTATGCTGGCAGCATTGTGATATACTATTCAAGGATGTCAAACAGTTTTTGGGTTAATTTTCTGGCAGGGGTTAGTTGGGGAAACTGCTTAAAATATGTACTGTTTTTGATTTTCAAATAAGTGCGTGTTTTTTTAAAATTCAGTGAATTAAAAGATATCTCTTGCTTTGAATTTATAGTGTCTTTAAATTATTACATTGCCATTGGGGAGTTGTTTTGTGTGTTCTGTGCATATTAACAGAATACTTGTACATGTGTTATGCACATGAGAATATTAAAGACAATTTTGAGAAGATGAAGCATCCTTGCAGCAAGAAGAAAGCCAAGAATGTGCTTCTCTGTTTAAAAATTTATTTTTCAAAGTTGCCACAAAATCAAGAGTGGTCAAAACAAATTCTAAAAGCGCCCATTTAAAGAAAAATAAAGCACAACTCCAGGAGGTTACTGTTTGGCTAGGGATCTCACTTTAAAGGTTTTGCTTAAATAAATCCCGGTGAAATGACATTCTTTTATAGTGTTAAGAACAATGAGCGGGTGAGGAAATATATTATGACATAGTTAAACACAGGGCTATAATTTCTAAACTGCATAAATTACATGTTTTCCCCTATTATGATACAGACAGCCAAACTGAACATTTTTGAAAGAAAATGACCAACGTATGATTAATTGCAAGCTCACAGATTTTGCAGCTTCAAGAGTAAATCAACTGCTAGGAAGTGCTAACTTGCTAAAATATAAACTAATTTTAGTCTCTAGATATTAAAGTATAATCCATCGTCTCCCTCCATTGGGAAAGCTAATTAGAAATTGTGACTGGCAGAAGGAGGAGAACCCAGAGAACACCAGGATTAAGTTCACGCATTTAAAACCTGAGCCTGGAAAAGGGGGCCAGATTTTTTATTCTCTACATTTCACATATTTGAGTTTCCCGAATCCAGCTTATGGTAGTGGCTACTGCCCAAATGTGCAAGTGACAGAAGAAAGAGTTTGTGAAAAGAACACTTTTAGTTAATATAGAATGCCACAAATATAATGCAGAAACATAGAGAAATGGTTCATAGATTCCATTTATACACTTCTCAAAAGATCTGATTGTTCATATATAACACATCTAATAGCTAGTGTTTGGGAAAGGCCGTCAGAGAAGTGGCATTTGTGTTTTGACTCTCTATATTCAGGAAACTTTCAGACTTGAACTAGTCTTGATTCCAGACAGAGACCTGTACTCTGATGACTCTTCTAGTGAAAGTTAAGGTGAAAAATGATAGGCATGGAAATGCATAATGAATAAATTCATTAGGACACTGTCTTACTCACATATCCAGAACACTTGCTGACAGTTTCAGATTTGGTATTTTATATGGCTAGTTTCTTATTTCACAGAATTTTTATTTTGCCATATTTTTAAAGTATAGGTACAGTGTTAAACCTTGTTGCAATATGTCTGTGAGATTTTTCGATTAAATAAATGATGGGCATAGCAGAAATGCAAGAAGATTCCCCATCAATATTATGACTTAGTGTGAATAACTAGTTGAATTAGAATTGTGTAATTCCAAGGAGCTACCATCTTATACTAATAACCCATTTTTTTTTTAAAGATTTTTTTTTCCTTTTTCTCCCCAAAGCCCCCCAGTACATAGTTGTATATTCTTCGTTGTGGGTCCTTCTGGTTGGGGCATGTGGGACGCTGCCTCAGCATGGTTGGTGAGCAGTGCCATATCTGAGCGCAGGATTTGAACCAATGAAACACTGGGCTGCCTGCAGCGGATCACGTGAACTTAACTACTCGGCCACGGGGCCAGCCCCTAATAACCCATTTTTTAAAATTTATTATTGAAGGAATAGATCCAGGCAAAATTTCATAATAGAAATAGAAGACTACCAAATGTGGAGCTGATGTTCTATGAGCATTTAAAAATTTTTGAATTATGATAAAAATTTTCCAGTGGATATTTTTACATACATTTGGGGCAGATGCATTGATTTGACATTGAGATTAGTTGTAATATAGCTTTCCAAGAATAGCATGGGTTTCCCCAAGGAATTGTAATTAAATTCAATACGCATAACAAAACAATTAATTTCCCAAATCTAGTTGTAACAAAACCTACATGCATTTCTTTTCCTGCCCTTAATGAGTAATTATTTTAACGAGCTATGATTCCAAACCCTAAGGTAAAGTTCATAATGAAAATAGTAATAATTATGAGAGATTTTATTACATAGTGATTAAGAACTAGACCATGAAAGTTGTTATCCTGGGTCTACCACTTCACAGCTGTACAGTGTTGTGAACATTATTTAAAATATCTACCTTAGTTTTCTCATCTACAAAATTAAGGTAGCAACAGTACCCACCTCACAGCTTTGTGATGAGCATTAAAAATATTAATACAAGTAAAATAATTGGACTAGTCTATAGTACATAGTAGGTGCTTAATAAATATCAAAACGCATACACATCCCAAAGATCACAAATTATAGCTAATGTGTAATACATGAGCCCACAGAAACAAATTTTCTTTCTTTCCAATAAAGTTCTTTGTCTTAGAGTCTCCAACATGAGTTAACATGAAACTGAAAGAGGTGGTAAGGTAAAATGAGGGTAAAGGCAAGTCTGAGCATTTGCGTTCTTACAGAGTCACACCCACATCTATGGCTAAGAGACCAGAGAGCTGACAAGTTTGGTCATGCAGAGAACGGATTATATCACTCCTGTCTTTAGTTCACACCTGAGTCATTATTACAGGGTTTCAGTCAGAGGTGTATGATTCAGCCCAAAAAATTATATTATTTCTAAAGCACCTAGCACTAATTCATCAATCAAGCAAAGGTTAGAAATGATAATTTAAGCATTCTTCTCTAAGAATAGTTGCCACTTCAAATTCCTACTTTGTGCCAAACACATTTTTTGCAGTTATTGCTAATCATCACCACAATCCAAAATGTTTAGTGCTATTATTATTCCCATTTTAAATATGTATAAACTTTTTCAGAGGAAATATTTAATGTACTCTAGGTCATATGCTTACTAGTGGAGCTAGGATTCAAATGCAGATTTATTTAAATTTAAAGCCAATGTTATTGTACTATATTATGTCCAACAGTAGAAAAGAAAAAAAAGACGATATCTGACCATGCTCCTAAAAACAATTAACTTTCTTTTCTTTTATTTAGCAACCAGTAAAATATGTGAAAAGTGGAAACTTTTAACTCTGTATTCTTGGCCTTTTGCCACATTAAAAATCTGAATATACTTGGTAAAAGTAGCTGCAGATATCATCTCATTTATCTGAAGTTCTGTATTCTCATATCAGCTAGTTTGATTTCATTACCTCAGCAGCTTCTCAATACTCTTAAACCAATGATGTCTGAATTTTATGAAGTGTTACTAATTGTCCTTTGTAGCAGCACAGTCTTGTTGCAGAGTAATCCATTCAAGAGCTGATGCTCCTTCTGCAACTTCTTGACCTATGTGACAAAATGAGAATGTCTTATTTCTGTGTCATTGGAGTTCCACAAATAAGGGAAAGAAAGAATGAGGCAGAAGCAATATTTGCAGAGATATTGCTAAGAATTTTCCAAAATGACAAAGTACATCAACCCACAGATTCAAGAAAGTCCAAGTCCAAGCCAGTCAAATACAAGGAAAAATACATCTGGAGATATACAGTAAGATAGCTGAAAATCAAAGAGAAAGAGAAAATGCTGAAAATCAAAGAGAAAGAGAAAATACTAAAAGCAGCCAGAGAAGAAAAGACATATTACCTTCAACTGAGCAGCAATGAAATGGACAGCTGACTCACAAAGAGAAATAATGGAAGCAAAAAACAATGGAATTACCTCATAAAGTGCTGACAGAAAATAACTGCCAATCTAGAAATACATATCTAGCAAAAATATGAAATTGCACCAAGAAATGGAGAGCTACAAAAAGAATAAATGTGTAGGTAAATAGAAGTGAATATTGATTGAACGTAACAATACAATAATAATGTACAAACATAACAATGTACAAACTAACAGTATGTCTGAGAATTTTAATGTATGTAGAATTAAAATGTGTGACAATAATAACATAAAATTGAGAATATTAAATGGAATTAAAGTGTTCTAAAATCTTAGTATTATTGAGAAAGTGTTAAAATGATTAATTTTTATGACTAAAATTAAAAATTAAAATTTTTATAGTATTAATTTTATAAGGCTTCAATAAGTCAAAGATGCATGTTATAATCTAGGGTAACCACTGAAATAATATTAAAAATGCTGTTACAGAGGAGAAATAGAATAATAAAGAATTTTTTTTAAAGATTTTATTTTTTGCCTTTTCTCCCCAAAGCCCCCTGGTACAGGTACATAATTGTATTCTTAGTTGTGGGTCCTTCTAGTTGTGGCATGTGGGACACTACCTCAGCATGGCCTGATGAGTGGTGCCATGTCCGCCCCCAGGATCCAAACTGGCGAAACGCTGGGCCGCCACAGCGGAGCATGTAAACTTAACCACTCGGCCACGGGGTCAGCCCCTAATAAAGAAATTTTATTCTAAAGAAAGAAGATGAGAAAAGAAAGAAAAAGTAGCATAAAACAGTGGTTCAATGGAAACTAAATTGATAGTAAATGTAAACCCAAGTGTATCATTGTGTACTTTGAATGTAAATGGACTAAATATTGCAATTTAAAAGTCTAAAATTGTCAGATAGATAGTAAGTAGTGGGACCAAAAAAAAAAAAAGTGGAAACAAGGAAGGGAAAAATACTAGACAAAAATAAAAATAAACAGACAAACAAGAAACAGAAGCCTGCCTCAATAAGGCAGAGAGCAGTGGGTAGCAGAATTATACTCTTGCAGAAGTAGGAACAGGAGTGAAAAGAGGAAACCCACTGAGATGGTGAAACTTAATGAGAAAGTGACATTACTATGAAGGAAGGAGAAAGAAATAAATTAAGAAAGAAATGAATTAAAACAACATAGCAGTCTGTGGAAAGTCATATAAGATTTATTAACGCTTAAATAGCTCACTAACTTTTAAGCTCATTTTTGTTTCCAGCAGTTTTGTTATTGAAGTTCATAATAATAACCAGTTTTTATTAAGAAAAGGTTAAGTTATATTCAGTGTACCCCATTTTCAGAGATTAGGAAATGTGTGATACATTTTGGAAATTTTCCCATTCAAATACTTAAAACAAAGAAGCCAGGCTGCAAAAAGTGATATCTTTATATTAGCTAGAAACTCAGCATAGTCTTCTACACAACTCTAATGATAACCCCCTTCTCTGACATTGGAAGAATAGAGCATGTGAACTTCATGGTTTGGAAATGAACTTGGGGGCACAAGAAACATTTCAAGTCAGCTGATAAAAGTGTGTGGGAAGGGTCTTGAAATATGTAACAGATAGTGCTTCTCCAAATTCGAAAGGCATGTGAATTACTGACCCTTTCTTTACAATGCACATTCTTATTCAGCAGGTCCGTGGTGAGGCCTGAGATTCTGCATTTGTTACAATAAGCCAAGTGATGCTGATGCTGTGGTCCATGGACCACATTTGGAGTAGCCAGGGCCTAGAGAACATAGAACAAAAAGTCTTGAGGATGATAATTAAAGGTCAATAATGAACATAGCTCATCTATTTTATGACCACTGCCCCCACAGCTCTCAACTCTGTCTAGTCAATAGACCTCAAAAGTAAAAATCACCCAAAGAGAAAGGCATTCAAGAGATTTTAGGAAACGTAAAAATGTAATAAATACATACCTAATTATTTCCACCAAAGTAATATTTGAAAGAGTTTTTAATTATTTATTTATTTTCTCAAATAGTAAAAGTGATTTCAGCCTGTTAATGTATATCCTTCTCACTGTGTCTCAGGACAATCAAATTCAGCTTAGGGAAACAAAAGCTTCTTTAGAAAAACACATACGGGGGAGTTGCAGTCGTCTTTGATCACAACTTCTAAAATATACTTCCCATCAAATTTCATATAAAATTAAAACCCAGCTGCCAATCAAAACGTTGGCAAATGAGAATTGCACACAGTAAACATTTGGGGAAATAACATAGCAGTTTTCTCCTTTTATTAAATTTTGACTGAACAAATGGTAAGTGCTTTGGCGTCAGGGAAGCCGCAAGAATAAAAGGCAGTGAGATTGGAAGCAGTGTGTTATAAAGATTAAGATAAGGATAGTCAACGATTTAACCCGCATATTCTCCTCACCCTATAAAACCCCTGTTCTCTGAGAAGTATTTAGTCAGGAATCTGGAATGTGAGAATTTCTGGGAATTCTTTATGTAGCCTTATGTGTGTAACTTTTGAGATCTGCAGATAGTGTGAAGAAATCAAACACTAAAATATAAAATAATTTTTCCAAAAAATTATTACTAGAAAGAAAAATAAAGTATACTTAGATGTCTTAACAGGAATATGATTCTTGTTAAAAACTGTATTTATCTGGGGTTTAAACAAGTATTATTTAAAACCAACAATCACCTTTCCATTTAATCCCATGGCTAGAAGACATGGGAGGAAAACTGCATGGAGAACATTAAAGTAAGAAAGGTGAGAATTTAGAAGAAAGACACCTGAATTTACTTCATCAGAACGGGGGAAATCTCATTAGAAGATGGAAAATACTAGCAGTGTATTCAAATAATTTTCTGGAGTACTTTATATAGAGGCAAAGATGAAATAAGAAATAATTTAGCACAATAGGGGTAAAAAAGATTGACTAAAATTCTGAAGGAGTTCTTACAAACTAAAACATGTTACAAAAAGAAGGAAAGAAGAAAAGTTGTTCTAGTTCAGTCATGAGAGAAACAGATGTAAAAAATACCTTTTAAACCATACTTTTGAATACAGAATATTTATAATAAGATGATTCCAAATTCCATTTTTATATCTTAATGAGTTTCTGCACACCTTAGCTGACCTAAATGAGAATCAAATGTCACCATTTTTGTCCTCAAAAATTGCTTGTTGAATGTAACTATATAACAGGTCACTTTTCTGGACCCTGAGAACCCAAAATGTATAAAGTATGGTCAAGCACTCTAAGTACAATCTAGTCGTGCTGAGAATATATCATCTGATTTATTTGCAAATTTATTCCTTTATTCAATTTGTATCAATTCGATGAGTATCAATTTGGCACAAGAGGCCATTGGGGAGGAAAGGATGAATGAAATAAGCTTTTTGTCTTCAAGGAGCTTGTACTTCAATAGGGGAAATAAATCATGTGCATAAATATATACAATACACAGGACATCAAATGATGAGTTACACCTCTATTAGTTGCAAAACCAAGTATGGGTATTGACACAGTATAGGCTCCCCAAAATTTGTTGAAAGAATATTAAAAGGTTCTCAAAGAGACAGATGATTAATGTGTCATAAGTCAGAGCTAGCAGCATTATTTCTGTTTGGTAAGAACAAGCGATGCTTTCTGAAAGAAGTGACTTGAGAGTTAAGTAGGAAAAAATTAATAGGATTTGAACCATATGATAAAACAGGGGAGGACCATTTGGAAAAGTGAAGAACAAGGGCATTGAGACAGGAAAATAGGAAGGATGCATGGGAGATAAAGAGGGCCATGGTTTGGCTTGAGTATAAAGATGAACATGAGGAGATTTCAATGCAGGTAGCTTGTGAGTTCATACGTAAAAATTACATAAACAAACAGACCCTCAACACACACCTCTCCAAACATTAAATAAGGATAGATAAAATATTTTTTAAAAGAAATAGATGTAAGAACAAGATAAACATCTCTGTGAATCAGAAACAGGCAGAAGTATGATCAAGAAGCGAGGACTTGGTTTGTAGACCAAAGGGGAGTCTGGGGAGTCGACTCTTGTGCCCTAATGGGGTACCCCATATGAGGCAGGAGATTAGAGCCAGTATCACTGCTTGGTGGCTGAGAAAAGTGGCCACAGCTGCCCAGGCCTGTGACTGCTCCAGCCAGTCAGGACATTCTCTAGGACTAGAGTTCTGAGGGATCGATTCAAGACTTTGCTCTGAATTAGAATCTGTCACTAATGGATCGGAGAACCCAAGACTGAGCAAGCTGCGTGGCATATTCCTCATCGCTTCAGAGAAACAAAAATTCCTCAATTGTCGGAATGCACTTGGGCACAAAGTTACAGGTACTAGTTAGCATTTCCTAGACCTCAAGACCGCAGCCCAGATACCAGCCATGTTAAACTTTACGGCCTGAAGAGGCTACTGTTACAAATGCCCCTCTCCTGTCTGCTTCAGATGTACATGATCTGTACACTGAACGAGGCTACCTGGAATTTCTCACCAACCTCCAGTGTTTCCTATAGGAATAACAGGGACCTGCTCCGCAGATACTATTATTGAAATGGTGAGGTTTGCTTAGAGGTCACCCATTAGGATCAGGCACATGGACTGAGAGAGAAGGGATAACTTGTGTGGGTCTGATCCCTTGTAGGCTGTCATGTAAGGAGGACTCTTACCAAGCTCTACAGAACCCAGCAAGGCCCACTGCTTAAGACAATCAATCTTGATCAACAACATGGCTTGGATCCCAGCCCCAACCATGAATATTAATGTGGTGAATCCTTCCTCTAGCTTGCTTCATTCAGCAGCAACTGTAAACCTTGAACCCCAACAACCTGATCACAACAAGAGAGGAGCTTCTGTTCTTCGAAATAAAAACACCAACTTGTAGGTAAGGCCTGAGCCAGGCACCTCGTATTTATGATAACACCCTTCGGATCAAACCATTAGAGGAACTGGTTCCTCTTCAGTCATTCAGCTGAAAAGCCCCGGGAGAATTTGCCTTTCCCCTGGAGTCTGATGTCAGCCTAGACTCCATTTATATGTGCTGCCACAGAATGAATGGGAAATGGGGCCCATGTACCTGCTACTGACCTTGTAACTTTTCTCTAAGGGATGCTGCTTGATTAGGTCTGGTTCTATCTAGTATAGTCTGATGTGAGTTGCTTGGCTGCTTGTTCTCTTTTTGCAGAAGATTTCAAATCTGACTCCTTTGCTACACTCTAAACTTCATGGGAACCAATATACCTCTCTTTTAATTAGTTTTTGGAAATGAGTTTATATCTGAATTCTTTGCTAGTCTTCAATCTACATGAAAGTGGAATCTTTATATCCAAAGCCTCATGTGATATATAGCATACAGTAGAGATATAATCATTATTTGTTGACTGACTTCATGTATTTTGTTTAATCATCACAATTGTATGAATTAGGTATAAAGTTGCCTGTTTCATAGATAAGGAAACTAAAATTCAAGAAGGATAGGTCATTTTTGAAAAAGGTACAACTAGAAAATGACCAAGTTGAGGTTCAAATCCTTGTGTCTGATTCCAAAGTCCATATTAGACTAAGCAGCCTCCATTCACTTAGAATGGAGATCAAGGAATCATGCTGTCAGGGTATCGTAAAGGACAGAAACATGGACACTGGTGTACCAAATGTGAGGATGAGGGCCAGGATATTTTATTTTTCAGGAATGGGTTGCCATGATCTCATGTAACAGACCACTCCAAAACACAGTGGCTTTAAAAAATAAGCAAGTATTTTTCACTCATTTGTCTGCATGTTGGCTTGAGTTCAGTTGACCTTGGCTATTTTCAGTTGACCTTGACCGAAAACTTTGGATTGGGTTGAAGTCTATTTCACAAGTCTCTCATCTTCTTGGGACCAGCAGTTACCTGAGGTATATTCTTCTCATGGTAAAAGGTGTAGCACAAGAGGGCAAGCTTACCTGTGCAAGGACATTCTTAGCTTCTATTCAGGTCATGCCAGCCAACATCCTATTGGCCAAAACAAGTCACCCCACTAAGTCTAACATCAAGGGTATGAAAATTTATACTTCCCCCATGGAGGTGAGGTGATGGAGAGAAAGGGAAAATTTGCTAAGCAGTAATCTGTCCTGTTGTTCATAAATATTCATGCCCCTCCCATGTGCAAAATATACTCAACTCCATCTTGGGAGCCCCAAAAGTCTCACCCAATCATGGCATCAGGCTTCAAGTCCAGGATATTGTCATATAAATGGGTACAGCTTGCATCTTTTCAATAAACAGTCCTATATACCCAAAAGACCAGTTATCTGCCCCTCAATCCCCAAAAACACACACACAGACCCAAAACAATAGTGGAATAAGGGTAACTGCAGTAAAGTTCCACAAGAGGGGAAGAATGGGAGACATATAGCAGTCAGCAGTCCTTCACATTTTTCAGTTCTGCTGTGTAATGCCACCAGGCTTCCCTATGGTAGAGGATATTCCCTGACCAGGCCCAGGTCTCCTCCCTGGGAGTGCCTGTAAGTTCATCGTGCTCTACAGTGCTTGAATCCACCCTTCCTTTACCATCATCTTCCTTGGCCATTTCAGAAGAAGCCTTTGAAGAATATGCTTTTCTTGGCTGCTGAGGCATCCTACTTTCAGCTTGTAGAAAGTTGGAGGCCCAGAGGTTTTTTACCCTTCCAATTGATTCAATCTTTTTGGTCAGTTCATGCTGTAGTACTATTGTCAAGAGTTCTCTCAAAATCTTCATTGGTTTTCTATATATTTGGATTCCAGCCAAATTCCAGTTTTTAAAAAGCCACACCCACTATTCTTTTAGAGACATGTCTCTTTCTCTAGTCTCAAAAATGGTACTTTAGAGGCCGGCCCGGTGGCGCAGTGGTTAAGTTCGCATGTTCCACTTCTCAGCAGCCCAAGGTTTGCTGGTTCGGATCCCAGGTGTGGACACAGCACCGCTTGGCAAAAGCCATGCTGTGGTAGGCATCCCATATATAAAGTAGAGGAAGATGAGCATGGATGTTAGCTCAGGGCCAGTCTTCCTCAGCAAAAGAAAAAAAAAGGAGGATTGGCAGTAGTTAGCTCAGGGCTAATCTCCCTCACACACAGAAAAAATGGTACTTTCGATGCACATGCATGTGTGTATGTGTGTGTGCATGTGTGTTTGGAGGTGGGTGAGTTGATGGATCTACATTTTCTGGGTTTTCTTTCCAGTAAAATTGAGAGTGGTATTTGAGAGGTTAATTGAAAAGATGAGCTAAGGAGAAAATTTTTAAAAAGATATATGAAAATATTAAGGATTGATTTTTACTTAAAAACGTAAATTTGAATGTGTTTGCCCATCTTCAATGCAGGGTTTAGGAATTTTCTTTTAATGTAGGTCTTTGATTGGAGATCTGCATTGTCTTCTTTACGAAAATCACACCAAATGATTTTCAGGTTGGTTTTTTTTAAAATTGAACTGGGAACTTGTAAGTCAACCTGCGTGCAGAATCCTAGATTTTTACGATTTTTCAAGCTATTGTCCTTCACTCATGTACAAACTGACATATTTTTTGAACAACTCTGATTAATTCCTCACAATATCTTCAGAGTATTTTAATAGAATTAGTTCTCTGTCTTTCTCATATTTCATTAGTTCACCATATGAAAAAATACCATTGTAACCGTATGTGCTGGAAATAAACAGGTTTGGGAACAAACATAACATTCTTAGTAGGCGTTCAACTCAACTATTGGATTCATCTCAGCTGGTAACCTATTAGCACAAGCATTCAACATGTTTTGGGCAAAAGTCACTACTTTTCACAGAAGGAATGGAGAGCAATAGTTAATTAGGTGAGTTGATTAAGGAGAGGTTGATTGAGATGGATTCATTTATCCATAAATTAAATATAGCTTACATTATCAATCTTTATTGCCACAACTCTTAAAAACAGCACTCTTACAATCTCTATTATATAAGTAAAAATTAAAAAGGGTCATATATTTAATGTTTTCCATGTTTTTCTCTTTTGATTATTTTTAAAGAAAGCTGAATTGCATTATAATTGATTTTCTTGGTGCATAAATTTGTTTAGTGTGTGGATTTCCTTCAGTTATTACTAAGTTCATATTAAAGTCTTGTCTTAGTCCTGTTAATAATAGTAATAATGATAATAATGATAATAATAATTAGTGATGTTTATTTTGCACTTAGTCTCCAGTCTAAGTATTGTAGACGCATTAACTCATACAGTACCCCAAACATCCTGGAGAAAGGTACATCAGTATCCCCATTTACAGTGGAGAAAACAAGCTTGAAATGTTGACTATCTGGTTATGGTCACAGAGCCAGAGGTAAGATTTGAAATCAGATACTCCTGATTCCAAAGCCTGTGCTCTTAACCACTCAGCTCTATGTTTTAGTCATAATTGTTAACTTTGCTCTGACTAATAAGTTGACTCAGTTATTTAAATGTTTCTGCTATCTAAATATAAAAGGGGCTCTAAAGGTTGAAGAAACCACTTATGAGGTCAATTACTTACCTTTGATCAGATTTCATAATCCCTTTGATAAGCCCTCTTTCTTGATAAGCACATAAATAATATATGACATTTGTATATCAAAAAATTGTTCTGATGACCCTTAAAAATTCAGCACAATATACAACCTTTATACTATATTCTATGATCTAGAAAGTAAAGGACTGTGTCTATTTTAGTTGACAGTTGAGCACAGTACTGGGCTCAGAAAAAGTTATTGAAAAATAACTGAATCAGTGAAAGAATGCATGAATTTTTTCCAGTATGCTATAAATATTTCCTGGGAATGCTATAGAATATCTAAGGTAAGGGAAAATTGTTGTGAAACAACAATTTTTTTTAGTATCAATTGATATCCTTTATTTAATCTTTTGAAATTTGTTAAGAGGGATCCAGCTGTTAAAAGATAAAACCTTCCCAAATATAAAATTTGTTATATAATGGAAGACAATGTATCTTAAGTTCTATTTCCACTGAAACCAAGGCTAGTGTTAAATAACTACAAATAGAACAATTATGTCAGAAAATTTTATTAATCATCTAAAATTTATTCCATAAAGCTATCCAGTGACTGTTCAATGCTACATTTTACCAAGAGCCATTATAATTTAGAATATTAAAGATTAGCAAATGTGTATGCTATATTAAAATCACACATGCTTCTTAAATGGAAAATCATACATTCTATCTGAAAGACCATTGATTTAAACCAGTATAAACTTGAGGCTAACATTGGTCAACATTCTAGCAGGTAGCAAATGGCACACTCATAGTAGGATAATTTAAAAAGTTTTATAAAAAGACTATTTATAAAAGTGTGTCTGGGACTTAGCAAAAGCACAAGAGATAGTCTAGTGCCCCAGTATAGTAACTTGCATACTTTAATAGTAACAACTAGTTGTTAGTCACACCACTTTAAATATCACCCAAGACCTGAGGGGGAGGAGGTGAGGGCTGCCTTGAAGGGGACCAACGACCTTTAGTTAAGAGAGGCAGTCACCCTTGGCAATCCTACACTACTCCACTGTCTTCCATCCCTCTGATGGTCCACTTGTGCTCCTACATGCCTAAGCCAAAGGGCAAGAGTGATTGTTGATATTGTCAGTACAGGGTGGCTCTCCCTTCAGAGAGAGGAGGCTTGTGGTTGAGAGTAGACTGGTAGGCACAAGCACAAGAGATCCAGCACAGGATGTAAACAAATTTGTTTCAACTTTAAAGTCCTTTATAAGCTGTTTTCAAAATATCATTTCTCAGCAAGTGCTTAGATTTTGTATTGTAGTAAAATAAGTGGGAAAATAAATGTAGCAAACCTATTTAATGAAGTCTATTTAAAAAATGATATTTTAGAAAAGTAAAATAGAGGATCACTAATATTGATGGGAGAAATAATGCTTTCCCTGCCTAATCCACAAGGTTGCTGTGAGATTAAATAAAATGTCTGTGAAAATGCTATGCAAATGTAAGTTGTCTTATTTTTAAGTGAAGAAAACAACCTTGTAATTATGCTCTTCATTTTTCCTTCTTTCATTGACATTTCCAAGAATGCACAATACTGTCTTTCTAATGATCCAGTTAAAATGCAATCAAATAATTATGATATGATGTGATAAGTGTGGGAGATTAATTCTGTATCCAGATGGGGGTTGGGTAAGGCTTCAGAGAGGAGGTGACACATGAATTGGACCTTGAAGATTGAATAGGAATTCAGCAGGAGTGGCTAGGAAGGGGATTAGAACAGGGAAAGGAACACCAGTAAAGGCCCGGGAGTGTGTCACTTCTTGGCTTATTTGGTGAAGGAGACCAGGGTTTCTAACATATAGGATGTACAGGATGTGTGAAGTGGCAAGAGAAGAGACTAAAAGAGAAGACTTGCATCAGATTGCGCAGGACCTTTTTGAGTGTGTCCGTGCCAAGGATATATTTTTTTAACTTGGAACGATAGTTTTAAACCCAGACTCCACTTCAGAATTCCCTGGGGAGCTTTTAGAAAATACTAATGCCTGGAACAAATTAAATCAGAATCTTTGGGAATGAGGACCAGGCATAGTTTTGTTGGTTTTTTATAAATGATCCCTTGGTGGTTTTAATATGCAGCCAGTGATGAGAACCTGCACAGTAGAATGAATAAGACACGTCAATATCTTCAGACGAGATTTTTTTCATTGAACAGTAAGCCCATATACCAGCCGCCTCCCATATACATCCTCCTGGACATTGCAGAGGCACCGACCTCACAGGTAGAATTGCATCATCATTTCTCTACGTGTTCCTAATCTAGACTTTGTTTAATATTCTTTATTTCAGGGAATGTCATGAAAATGCAGCCAATCCAGAAATCTCTGTTTTTCCTGAGTCCTTACCACAATCACCAAGTTTTCTTTTTCGACCTCCTAATTATTCACTCCAGCTGCCTAATTCTCCCTGGTCATATTGTCACTGCTCTAGGCCAGGCCACCATTTCCTCTCACCCGGATAGTAACTGGCATCCAAGTTGCAAGTTTGTTCCAATTCAATCGGTTTGCTACATAATTGCCTCAGTGACATTTCTGAAATACGGATCCACAAGTCATTCTAATATTGAATACTCTTTGATATTTTCTCAATTTTCTTAGAAGACATTAAAAACATTTTAACATAAATTGAAATGCCTTTAAAATTATTTCACCTTCTGCTACCTGCCTCTTTCCCTTTGTTGCACTTCTCCCTGGGGTGTCCACACATGCTGTTCCTCTTTCTTGGTTGTCTACACCCACTACTCTCTACCCAGACAACTCAGTTCACCCTTCAGGTCTTCACTGGGTACTCCTGCCTGACTCTCTGAGACCATAGAAATCTGTCAAACTCTTATCAAGGTACTTCTTAGACTGTATTTTAGCTGCTTATTTAATTTAATATTTTACTCACAGTACATAAAGTTTTGTAGCACAAGGAAAATGTCTGTTTTGTTCACTATTTGTATTCCCAAAGTACAATGCAGTTATTAGCACTGAGTAGGCGTGGAGTATTTGTTTGATTGAATAAATGTGCTAATCTTGGGGGTGCAATAATACAATGATATATAATACTCAGGCCCTATCCTCCGGAACTTTACAGTCTAGAGTGGGAAGCAGGCAAGTAAATTGAAAAACACAATATAGCAAAATGTGCTATTTTATGGGGTGCTACGGAGCCCATAGAGTGACATTGAATTCAACCTTGACAGGAGTTAAAGGAGATTAGTTAGGGAAGATATGGGTGAGGATTTGATGTCCAAGCTTATTTCTAAAGGAGTAAGTAATTGAATAGGGAGAAAGAAAAGAACAAAAACTGTGGGGCACAAAGAGTGAGGACCCATGCAAAAGCCAGGAAGAAAGAGAAAGCAGCATGTGGAGAGGAGCTCCAAGGAGTAAAGCATGGCTGGGATGTGGAGGGGCAGAGTGGGAGACAGAGAGCTGGAATCAGGAGCAGATCCCACATGATGAAATAGATATTCATTTGGAACTTGATTTTGAGCGCAGTTAAAAGCCAGTAAATATTGTAAGCAGGGTCTTGACCTGATCTCGCTTGATCTTTAGTGATCATTAGCAGCATCCAGAAAGCTGTTTAAAAAGGGCACAGCTAGACAGTCAGGAAACCTGAGTAATCCAGGAGAAAGGTGGTCTCAGTGGATACACAAAGATGAGAACTAATGAAGAGATACAAAAGAGGAAGCTCCAATAAGAATTGATGATTGATAGAAACAAGAGGGCCCAAAAGAGGGAGGAATAAAGCAATGAAACTTCCTTTTCTGACATGGGCAATAAAACGGAGGGCAGTGCCATCCTCTGAGATGGGAGTGGCTGACAGGATCAGATTGCCTATGGGTAGAAGGTAAGTTCAGCTTCAGTCCATTTGCAGGTAGGAATGTCAGTCTGCACACGGGATATTGTTATAGGTTGAATTGTGTTCCTCACAAAAGATTTATTGAAGTCCTAACTGCAGTACCTCAGAATGTGACCTTATTGGGAAATAGGGGCATTGCAGGTGTAATTAAGTTGAGGTCATACTAGAGTAGTGTGGGCCCCTAATCCGATATGACTGGTGCCCTTATAAGAATACCACCATGTGAAGGCAGAGACACGGGGAGAGCACCACGTGAAGACAGGATTGGAGTGATGCATCTACATGCCAAGGAAGACCAAGGATTGCTGCAAACTACCGGAAGCTGGAAGAGGCAAGGAAGGGTTCTCCCCTAGATCCTTCAGAGGCAGCGGCCCCCCAGACACCTTAATTTCAGACCTCTAGCCTCCAGAGCCACGAGATAATAAATTTCCATTGTTTTAAGCCACCCGGTTTGTTATATTTTGTTACAGCAGCTCTGGGAAACCAATACAGATTTTATAATTATGCTACCTAATATTTTTGAGCAGCTATTATGTGCCAGTAACTGTTCTAAATGATTTGCGTGTAACAACCAGCCAATTTAATCCTCATAGCTTTATAATGTAGGTACTATTGTTACCAAAAAGGGAAAGCAAAACAGGTTGAGTAAAAGAAGGAAATTCCAGGAAAAGAAAAGGAAAGGAACTGGGTTATTTTTGTGTCTCCTGAACAATCTCTCCTTTTGAGACATCTGAGGATTCTCTGGAATGTGAGAGGTCAGCGGGTTTCCCTTCATGTAACAATCAAAACAAACAAAGAAACAAGCAACCCTGCATTGAGTAATACTCAAACCTACCGATTGTATCCAGTAAACATTTGTTTCCGTGAGGATCTCTAGCTGTCCTGTGCTGGTCACAAAGATCAACATAGGAGGAAAAGAGGGATTTCCCCTCCCAAGTGCCACCAATGATGTTTTTGGAGGGAACTTTTCGTCTATCTTTATGGTAAGAAATGCAACAAGCAGCTGATGCATTTAGATGAAATGCAAATGAGAATGTTTGACTCCTTACAAAAGTTGTCAGCTTTATAGCCATGTGGCTGATTTTCCTGAAGGATGATCAAGTCTGGAAAGCAGAAGTCAGAGCCTTTCCCTGGTCCTCTTCATAGTGTCACTCGGGGCACATGGACCATGTCAGAAACTCCCCACTCCCTGTGGGTGGCTGCCTGAGGACTTGGTTTCCTTCCTGCCTGACTGTTAGGAAAACACATTTCCTCAGAAATAAATCCCCACCATAAACGTATATATGAGTTGAGCCTGTAAAGTTATGACATGGATTTTCACTGTGGCTTGTGGAATCAGTTTGAAAAGCTGAGGGAACAACGGAGGCAATTTAGGCTGCCAAGACGGATAAGTTTTAAGGGATAATTTATGTGATGCTGAGATATGTGATAGAGTTGAGATGATGTAAATGAAGAGATTTTGGAAAGTATAAAGCACTGTATAAATATATTCCTGTTCAGGATGGTTAATAATCACTGTGTTATTCGGCACACTGACTGGGAATTCAATTATTTTATATAAGCCTTGTATTTCAGGTTAAATATTACTCAAGATAACATTTTAGGAATTGATTTCTATTTCAACTGGAGTAGTCCTCTGGTTTTTATTATTTTTTACATAATTGACAGTTCATATCTGTACCTGGCTGAGGAGGACATACATAGTGTTTCTTGCACCTTTTATTCAAAGATGTTGCAATGTTTTACACCCAAGCGTTAATTAAGTTTTGGTTATGGATGTAAAACAGAAAAGTTGAAGGAGCTGCCAGAAATCACACAGGAAGGCAGCGCAGAACAAGGTTGGGACATAGCAACCCTGACCCTCACTTTTGTATTCAGATCTCTTGAACATTACTCCTTCTACTAAAAATTTTTAAATATTTTTATTCATACTTAAAAAGTGACTTAGTAGAGGAACTCAGGGCTCAGTTTTCAGGTTATAAGTTCTTCAGCATAACTCCAAGTTAAGTCAGAAAACTTTCACACAGGGTAACAGATTTAACGAATGAGAACCATGCTATTGAGTTCATTAATATACACCTGATAATAAAGATCATCACAAATTTGTGTACTTTTAGTTATAGTTTCCTCATTTAATTCTGTGATACCAGATATTGGAGTACTCATACTCTGGGAACACATATGGTTAAGTGTCATTCTAGTTTTTATCAATGATTTTTAATGTCCAAATGCCCCGATATTTCTTTGGGATATGCGTTCAGAATCCTGAAGAGTAAATTTCTAGGTAGTTTCTGTGAACGTGGAAATAAGACAACACTTGGAGTTCACATGTCTGAGGAAGGCATCTTTAGGAAAATGGCATCATGGGCCTTGACTGCTATCATATTATTATTGCTTGCGATGCAAATGCTCTGGACAGAAGGACTTTCAGATCACATCAACAACTGAGTCTGGAGCACAGAATAGCAGGAGTACTGATTTATAACTGCCCAAGAGATTGAATTTGTTATTATTTATTTATTTATTTTTGTGGACAGCTGGTATATTTTGTTATCCTGCATGGATATGGTCTGCTGTTAATCAATGATTGCTCTACCTAAATGAACATGAAAAATTACAAGCATTCAAAATTCACATGGCTATTTCTACTTTTATATCATTATACATTTAGAAATAAAAACAATAAAATAAAATCACAACAACAAAAAGAACAAACAGTAGACTGATGTCGCTGAAAGCTATTTGTCGGAGATAGAGGTGGAATGAGAACCCACCTGGTTAAATGAGGGTAATGTTTGATTGTTACTCCGAAATACTAAAAGAAGAGTTTTGGGGATACTTAGGTAAGTACTACAAAAAACTCTCTGGTTTCTAGAAACAATTATCCCTATCTTACAGCATTTTGAACTACTATACATTAACTTTGTCATTGAGAAAGAGGAAGTTTCCTTAAACTGCATATGAGTTTAAAATAACTTCAAATGTAAGTACTAATGATACTACAAATGTAAACTGAAATAAAATTGTATGTGTTTGTATACATTTATATACAACCATATATTTTTTTCCCTTGTACTGCATCATCTTTTTGAAATTTTACCTTCTAAATGATACTGAAGAATAGCATATCTTTGGGTTGTGACTTAATCTTAAGTCTGGAAAGTCATAAGATATATTCACTTTTAAAACGGAATATTCCCTTTCTTCATAATCATTTCACCTTAGTTAGCTATAAAGTATGCCAAAGAGTATAAATGCCTATGTTTCAATCCTAAAAATACTCTTGCCTCAAATGAACTCGAAGATACACAGTCAGCTACGCCATGGATCAATGATGGAAATGTTGGCATTGATAGGCCCTACATTAAAGGATTTGAAACTTGTCACAATTACATTTTAAAGTGTTCACATCTCATTTAACACTTGCATTACAATCGATACTCTCTAAACTTTGTGGATAATATTGAAATCTGCTCTGGTGCTAGGTGCCACTCTGAATTTGGGAAGCACTAATTTGACCACCACATGGTAAATTTGTAAGATTGCCCTTGTGAGCCACTTCATATGTCTTTTCATTTCCAATCCAACATATGTTTAGGTATCACACCTGATTCAGTGAAAGATCAAATAAGACTTCTCCGGTTTTCAGCACGATGGACATCAGCATCGCAATGTGATATTCCTTCTGTCTCACTGTCCACCCTATGGATTGGAGGATCAGAACTTAGCTGGACATCATGCATATGTCATATGAGAATATGATAGATTTTTCTCTACACTTATTCTATCTTGCTAAGTGTGGCTTTAAAACATCGATTGGGTTACTTATTAAACTCATTTATGCAAATGAAAATTGCACAGTGAAATAGAAAGAAGCAAACTGTTTGTGAAGATTTGAAATACTAAGCAAAAAGCTTTTACTCACAATAAAAATTGTCCATGTTCCTCTAACTTTTCGGTTCAAATATGAATATGAGGGTTATCTGTGCTGTATATCGAGGAAAAGCGTGCCTTTTCTGAGATCAGCTCCTGAATTGGGCGTGAAAACTCAGACTCTGACTTTTCTACCAAAGTAGTCAATTCTGAAGGGAAAACAAAATCAGGTGAGAATGAAATTAATGAAACAATTACTTGGACAAGTATTTAAAAAGCATTGTCTTTTGACTGAATTTTTTATATGGTTATAATAACAAGCTTCTTGATACGACCTCAGTTTCTTATTTTTCAAAATATGCTATTGAGCATCATGGTTTCAGAAAAACCAGAATCTCACAGGAGGTGTAAATCCTTAGTCACCCAAACAGGATGTGGACAATCTCAGGAACCAGAGCTATCTAGAGCCATGCCTTTGTAGAGAGGAGAGGGAGCGATGGAGCAACACTGGTTGATTGATGCATTGCTCAGCCTTGATGTGGGACGCTAAATATTAGCTGAAGAATTTTATCAAATGCTCCACCTTTAAAGGATTTTCTTTCTTTCCAAGACAATTTTTGAGAATAACGTGTTCACTTCTTTTTCACAAAAACCTGGATAAGTTTAGGAAATATCTGTTCTTGCTTATGTTAGCTTTTTGGTTTTCAGAGCAAATTCCCTATGGCGAAGATATTATCCAGCTCACTATGAATCTGTGTGTGTGTATGCTTACACACACATATATTTTTTAATTACTCCTTTCTTCAAGTTCTAATGAATCAGAAGATTTAATTGTTTAGTTATATAGCTTGCTATTTCCCCAAATCTTACAAAATGCCAACATCTATTTTGTTTTTGCAAACCTGATCTCTTTCATCTTAATCCGTTTATGCAATGTCTGTTTTGATTGAACCTGATGGAGAAGACTATATTCACATAAAGAACCTGTTCCTTAAGTCAGGAGTGCTTTTTTTACATGTTAGTGAATATCAGGTGATAGGAAATGAAATCAAAGTAGAGAAGCAGAAAGATGAAGTTTGGTTGGAAAGGTGTTTATTTCAGCTGTACGGAAATGAAAAGGTGTTACTGATTCATTTCATCCTCCTTAACATTTGGGCTGACTTATTAGAGGGTTTCCCTTGTTCTCACATGACACATGGCATACACACACACATACACACACACACACACACACCAAATAGATGCTCAGTTACTATTTATATATTATCATCTGCCAGGGTCTTTGCAATTTCTGTTTTGCATTAAAGACAAAGAATTCCTCTCTATGACTGCTCATTGAGGGTTTCCTGACACAAGAACATAATTAACTCTTTACTGGCCTAACTAATTTCTGAATTTTAAAAAGTAGCCAGATATGACAAAAGTGGAGCACTCAATCTGCAGGGTGGCCATTAAGGGCACTCTGTTAGTGTATGTTCTCAATTCAGACCACAATTACTGTCAGGGAATTGCACTGGAAGCTCCTTCTTGTACGCAAACAGGAATAGTATTCATTAAAGAGCACTTTCAATAAAATACAATCTATATTTCTTAATGAATATTTGAGAAAGAAAATACAATCTTGGGTTCAGAAACCTGCAATATGGTTATTATTCTTTTAATAACATAGACTTCCTCATGTACATATACTGACAGATGTAGGAGAAGGAGGCAGAAATGAGATGGCAGGCTTTCACTCAGAAGAAATGAAAAATCCGAGCCACAGTAAACTAAGTCAATGTTAAATAAGGATTTCCCGGAACCACCTACAGCAGACACAGCTTTCTATGGGTTTTATTGATGTCCCTGAGATAGCAGATTCTACTTAAACCTTTCAAGCCCAGTTAAATATGGGAACATGGGGCACTTTGGAGACTGAAAAAAACCTAGAGGCCCATCTAAAATGGTCCCTTGCTCCAAGAATCTGCCACTCCACGCCCAATTCTTCTCTCTCTTAATGTATTTTTAATTTTAGTGACTGCAATTTTCATATTTTCAGACTGTTGGTTCTGATAAAACACCTACTTGCAGTTTCTAGGAAATGATATCAGTAACATTTACTGCTTAAGAAAAATGTCTGTAATTATTTTCCTCTAATGAACTTTAAATACGACTTTGGACTAAAACCCAAAGACAAAAGTAGATGTGTGTGTGTGCGTGCACACACAGTATATGCCCATATCCACAAACATACATATATTTGTAAGAAAAGTGAGCTAGTGAATTTATTAAATGCAAGAGCAGTTTGTCCTGGGAGCATTCAACAGGGGTCCAGCTACATTGCCAATTGCTTCAGAGAGCAAAAGCACAAACAAGCGTGTTGATAGAGATTGAGAGTGTTTCTTTGACAAAAAACATTCCAGGAATTCTGCTACTCAAACAAACCTTCCATTGAAAATCTAAATTGTGCTTCCAGAAAACAAGTAAACTATGATATTTGAAGGAATTAGAAATAGGTGGAAATAACCTATTAAAGTCTAATAAACTGCCGAGGGAAAACAAATGCAACATCCTATTAAAGGAAAGTCAGATCACTAACTTAGAGTCTCCTAAAGAAAACAACTCTTTTCACAAAGGCCTGAATTCACAGTGTTAAATAATTTAAAATCATAGCGTGCAAATCCACTCCCCCACTCCCCACAAAAGAAATTGAAGTCGACTTATCAAGATTATTGTGAACATCCTGGTGTTAATTTTGAAGCACGCTCTAACTAATAAGATGACAGCTAGTTTTGGAGTAAATTTACTGAAAATGAACATGCATTATTTTTCTCTCTTTTGTTTTCAGTTTGGTTGCCTTTGGAGACCATGATTGGATCATATACTGATTCACTATTTGCAAATAGGAGCACAGTACAAATACCTTTCAGTATTTCCTACAGCAGGTTGTTTCTCCTCCTGCCTATCACTGGCAAATGGAAAGGAAGAATTTAGAATTTCAGAGACAGCACTGTGCCTGTGTGTGTCAGTCATGCATGGAGTGAAATGTGTTAACCTTTAAACAATTTGGGAGTGGATGCAGTTAATAGGTAGGACAGATAGTTACAAAGTCCTGATTAACTACAGAGTGCAGAGACATGTGGAAACTTGTCTGTGATGAAAGGGAAGAGACAGCAGCGATTATTTATCGTTCGAGAGACCTGGTCCCGGGGAACAGAATGAGGAAATTCTGAACAGCAACATTGCCCTCTTTTGGCAAAACAGTGCACAATGTGTTTACCTCACTCGCAGGTGAAAGCATTTCTTCAGGACACAGAAATTTTCCGTATCAAGAAAAATGACACAATCTCAAACAAAAACCAAACACAGAGAGGGACAGAGTTCACCTAGAAACCTACAAGCAAGACACAATTCGAATACAGAGTAAAGAAACTTCAGTGATAGGCTAACAAAGAAGACTTTAGACTTGGTTCTTGTGTGGTCCAGTCCCAGTGACAAATGGTTTCTTTAACCGCTGTATTTATCCCTGACAGCTACAAGCCATCTGTAATGTAATCAGAATCATGTAGGATTCAGAATGTGAACAAATAAAACAGGAGCGCGCCCTTTGCCAGCCACCAGTGCTTAAATATGTGAGGAGTCTGCAGGCTGCGTGAAGTCACTGAGCGGAGAGCTGTTTCCGGGGAAAAGACATCCCCGCGGTGTGTGCTTTGTGGCTCCAATGAAGCCTGCGATGAGTTAGGACAGTGAAGCAAGTGGGCTTGATTACTTCAAAAAGGGAAAGAAAACTGTCAAGATGAGACACAACGTTAAATCAATTACTTTTATTCATGTCATAGGTGCCAATGCCAGTCTTTAAATAACACTAATTTCAGGCTCGTCCTCCATAAGTTAGAGTTCTTCTCTGGCTGGATCCTTGTTATGGGATTTTTAAAAAAAAGAATTTAGGAATATCCAGTACAAATGCAGATGCACTTAACCAGTTTAGAAACTTATTGATTATAATTTTCTCTCCCTGACTATGAAATTAATCCCTATTCCTGCTAGTCCTAAATATAGCATCTTTGCTCACCTACAGGCTAAATATATTTGAAGAAAGGTACCTGTTTTGTGAACGCTCACAGTTCTTTTAGGGATTAGACAAAGCAAGTACCTTATCTTTCTTTCAACAGTGTGAGATAAAATTGACTTCATGAAAGGAGACTGCGCATAATGCTCCATTCTTTTTCATTTAACTAATTCTCACTAAATAAAATACCAGTGAGGAGCAATGAGTTTCTGCAGGAGAAAATCTAAAAGCAAAATTAATAATTACAGTCTGAAGTACGAGAGGTGGTTCACATGTGTATTTGTGAACTCAGTTTTCTTCTTCTTTTCATTCTTGCGATTTGGAATATCTGGATTGTTGTGTGTATGTAATCTTTATTGTGAAAGCTGGATTTGAAAGGAATTAGGGTTTAATGTTTAGACTACATTTTCCTCATAGGATTCATCTGCAAAACATGCTTGACTCACTCAATATTGCTCTACAGAAAAATTCTGAGAAACTCTTTTGAGCTTTTTTGCCGTCATTTTGGAAAGGTCACTTAACTCTAGGAGTGCTCAAAGTACAAATAGCTTTTGTAGAAATTGTCTTATTTTACTTTACAAAAACCCAGTGAGGTAAGAGAGGATCTGTTATTACCTGCCATTGGCAGGTGAAGAATTGGAAGATCAGGAAGTTAAAGTGGCTAAGAGTCCGAAAACCCAGGGTTCTAATTTTTAATTTTTATGCTCTCATACTCTTCCTCAAATACGGGATCATTTTAACTTATTCCCCTACCTGCCTTAAAAAGAAGAGAGTGGAAAGCTAGGCCCCCGAAGCCTCCTAATAGCATTTAAAACTTGCAACTGTCTAGAAAAACATTTTAAAAATGAAATGGAACTTGGGCCTTCTTGTTCATTCCTATTTAGGTCTAAAACTGCAACATTATCTTAATAGAAGCACGCTTCATAAGGAACCCCATTGCATGAGGCAAAAACCAAAGTTTTTACTTTCTCAACTCCTTCTAGGACCTCAGTATGCTTCAAAGTGACAAATAAAGCCATCCATTAACGTCCTTCTTGTGTCACAATCAAATTGACATTCATCTCTCCCACATCCAGTAACACCTCACCACATTGTATCTATCAGCCTCTGCACGATTCATACCTGAAGTAAAAGAAACTAATCTTCCAGTGGCAGTATTTGAGGGGTTCATAGGTGGCAAAAGCAATTGTAGAGATCTGCCAGCAAACACAAACAGCACTACCAGGCAAGACTTGCTAGAGAGCATTGTTCCGTTAGACCATATTTTCAGTGAATTCCCCTGTGAACCTGAGGAATTTGCTTACTATTACCTGTAGAAGAATATGTCCTTGCGCAAATTTCTCCCGGCCAAAATATGCAAGCCCTTGTTATGGGAAGAGAGAGCCTGTTCCCTGTAGTCGTCCATGTCTTTCTGCATGAATGTGTTCACCGACCTTTGAGGCCAGCAACATAATTTTGTGTGTGTGTTTGGGGGTGCGAGGGATGTCGTTTCTTCCAGGATAAAACAAGAAAAAAAAAATCAGTGAGGTTGCTGCTTTTTACATATGGAAAGAGAAAGAAACAAATTTCTCTTGTCTCTCTGAGCGCCGACACAGACACACACTATAGATTTAGAATAACTTGTGTGGCCGTTTCTTTTTCACATAGGAAATACAAGTCAAGCAAGATTCAAGTGACATTTTCCAGCATGATGCTCCAGTTATAAATAATAATGATTCCCAGCTTTTTTTTTTTTCTGGATCAAAATGAACCCAAAATGATTCAAATAGGTATTGCTACTGTAATTGAATCAGTTGGTCAAATAGCAGTGCTTATCCTACTGGCAAAAATCTGAAAAAAATATTTTTTCACCTTTTAAAAAAATTTCTTTGTACATCTGGACCCTGGCTAGGAAAACAAGACATACCAAGATGTCATCAACGGTTACTGTCACAGGTTTCATTCAAGGAATCACACAATGTCTTATTAATGTTCTGTAAAAATCCTTCTAATTTCTTAGGACTGCCTTCCTTTCTTGGTTTTTAAAATGTTTTCAGACATTTTGTAAGTAGCCAACTGTTTTATATATATGTGTGTTTATTTTTTGTTATAGTCCTTAAAATTGGTTGTTTTCACATTCTCTGTGCAGCTTCTCACTATTTTCATTAGTGTTAATTTGGTCTTCTGGTTTAAGTGACCGGTTTAAATAACAATTTATGCCAGATGAAGGAAAGAGAATGAACTTCCAAAAGTGAGCAGATACTCACTGCAGAATTGTTTAGGCTGGAGAATAATTTGATTTATTTATATGCGAAGTTGCAGACTTTTTGATGCTTAATGGAACGGAGCTGCAGTGGTTTTCAAACAACGTATATAAGCAGTCACCTCATTCAGGATGGGCTATATTCGGAAAGTTCATTTGTAAGGCACTTGGGTGGAACTCAGAATGCATTTTCCTGCAGCAATAACATCATAATGGTGATTAGGAGCTGAGGCCAACCTCCCCCCTTCCCCCGACATTCAATGTTGTCGAAACATCATTTTACATTTTCACAGAAAACCTAAAAAAATTATAGGTGTTTTCATACTAGTATTCAAACAACACAGGAAAATAATACAATTGAAAAGGACTATTTTGGAAATGCTGGTGCTTGAGGAAAGCAGGTTTAATTAGAGGACGAGGATGTAGGTGGAGACTGTTGTGGAAATTCTGAAGGGGACTCCTGGGCCCACTCAAGGGCTCGAGTGGTGCCCGGCGCTGGCTTGTGATTGTGTCTAATTTCACCTCACAATTGGAGACTCTCCTGCGCTCTTTATTACAGGTATATCATGAATGCTTATGAGCTATAATTGAGGCCATTGTTTCTCTCTGCGCTTACACGTGGAAGGAATGGCTAAGGCGGGAAAGGATGATTCTAAGGTAACTGTGCAGGAGATAGAAGAGGGAGAAAGGGAGTGTTGGTGGGGGAGGGAAAAACAGCATCAACGGTAATGACCACAACAACCACCAAGTTTTCCTGAGGGGAAACAAACGGTTATAAATGGTTGTGAGAGGGAAAGATGAGCAGGCAGCATGTCCAGTCCGTGAAAGGAAGAGGGGTGTGGTTCAGACACATTGCCACCCTGGACAGGGGATTTGCTCTAGAAAAAGCTGGGGAAAGGAAAAGTTAAGGTGGCTGGGGGTATATAGCCTGAGGAAGGGATTCTTTCTTTGTCAGATACCCACAAGTTTGGAAACGTCTATTTTGTCTACTTTTTTTTTTAGGGAGTTATATAATGAATGGAATGAACTCCCTCTGCTTGTCATGCTGTGTTTTAAAAATTTGTGAGCTCAGTTAGTTTTTGCGTATGAAACTGAGCTGACAAATTATCTGAAAATGCATATATATATATAATATAGAACTACTTACTTTGTTGTCTCTGTCCTTTGAGCTCACTATTGAACTAGGCAGCCACAAATTAAGCATAACTAGATTGAGTAAGAAAACTTGTTTATTTCTCTTAACTATCTGTGCAAATTAAAGAATTTGCTACCCCATGGGATTTCAAAAAGGGCCCTAGTTGCACATTCTTTCAAAATTTATTTTTTATAAATTTTGAAAAATAATATATTGTCAAATGTTGAAAGCCAGATTACTTTGTAAGTAGTTTGTAAGCTGTCTGTGTGTGTGTATGTGTGTGTGTGTGTGAAGACGAAACTGATCCTGGGAACAACATAAGCATTTGTAAACAATCCTTACCTATACAAAGAGAATATTCTCATTTTATTCCATTTCATTCACTGACCACTTTTGAAATATTGAAAATAATTCCTTATTAAAAATATTGAACATTTTTGATGGCGTGCTATGTAAAATGGACTATAAATAAGGTCCTCCCAAGAAGGTTACAAAATAGTTTCTATATAAATTCCACGGGTCAGATGAGAAAACTAATCCTCAGAGATGTTATATAATTTGTCCAAAATTCCACATGTGCTACCCGGGGGAGGGATCTAAATGCAAATCTGCTTTATTTAAGAGTACTTAGGATAAAAAAAAAAAAACAACAAATTTCCTTACTTAATATGGTGACGTTTACTTTGTTGCTGTCTAGTTCAATAGTGAGCTCTGAAGGCAGTGACAACAAAGAACACAATTCCATGCCCCATGGTCTGATAGATCATTTTGCTCCTTTTGTGAAATTATTGGGAAAACCTGGGCCCAAAGTTAGCGTTTAATGGAGAGGGCAGCTCTGAGATTCAGAGAGGAAGCAGAGGAATACATTAAAAACCGCTATACAGGTCAAATGCACCTATGGCTCTATAGGTAAGCAACATTTAATTCAGGGAGAAAACAGGTGAATCTTCTCTAAAGAAATGGCCTAAAGTATCTGTTGAAAACTAAGACTTTGGGGCACTGAGGCTCTTCTCATTCCTGAACCCAAAGGATTCAGAAAAGAGTCAAGTCCCTGCCTGAGATGACCTGCTCTGCCCCACAGAGAACTCCCAACTGGAATTCTCACTCCAAGGTGAGACTTATGGAAAAATAATCCTATGCATTTTATGACATAGGTAATCCACACTAGCTACCAATTTCTTCAGGCTTATACACAAGCATCACTAGGAAGGTGCATACTAGTAACACTAAAGAGAAAGACTAAGGTAAACAAACAAAAATGAATACAGGAAGAAACAGATTATTCAGGAAATGGCAAGGGGTTTAATATACACTGAGGCAAGGCTGCTCGAGGTGTGCTCCAAAGCCTGGCTGTCAGTGCCCAACTATTTGTTACTGTTAATAGAGAATTAAGAAGCTTATTCCAGAATCTAAACCAGCAATGGCATTAAGCAAAATCTTGAATTAGCAGCTTGTTTTCTTTTTGTTAGTGGTGTTTTTGGTTTTTATAGCAAGATTACTCCATGAAGACAGAGGGCACTCATTTACGTTGTGATGGAAGACAAGCATTTTGAACAGCACGTCTAACATCCTTGAAGAGATTTGAGAAAATATGACACCTGTGAAACAAGTACAAAACCCAAGACATAAAAAGAAGATAATTAGAGAATAAGGACGAGCATATTTTGATTAGAAAGTATAAAAAATTGAAATATTTGAAGACAAACTGAGAGATATTCTCAGAGAAACAGAAAGGCAAGGAGACAGAAGTTATAGAAAACAAATAAGAAAGAAGCCAGCAACCCAGGATGTCCAACATTCCACTAATTAGTGTGCAGAAAAAAGAGAACAGTAAAAGAAGACAGAGGGAAATTATCAAAGATAATACAGAGGAGAATTTTCCAAAGATGACTAAGGATGTGTTTTCTGATTAAAACGGTATCTGATTGTCTAGTGTGACAAATTTCAAAAATTCAAGCCACAACTGAACACTTAACTTCGGAATTTTAGGGAACAAATAGAAGATCTTAAAATCTTCAAGAGTGAAAATAAGAAGGAATATGAGTTATCCAACTGGATTCTAGAATATTACAGTGTTCTTAAAGTTCTGAATATACTGAAGAAAATATACATATAGGTAGATATACATACAATATATATTCAATATACAGTTTTATAACCAATTAACTTTTCATTACATGAGGATAGTATAAAGACATTTTTATATTTGCAAGAACTCAGAAAGTTTACTTCAGCTTCATCTCTTTCAAAGGATGTTACCTAAAAATATACTGCAGCAAAGAAGGGTGTCTTCTAAGAATGAGGAAGAAATGGGATCGATCCAACAGTATGTAGTTTATTTCAATAGAGAATAGAAGGGAGCTTTGAGAATGACAATTGTACACAACTCCATTAATAACTAATCAAGACTGGAGGCAGAGGATAGAAGGTTCTGGAAGGAAGTTTCATGGAAAAAGAGAGACTCAACAAATTAGATAGTATTATTAGATCCTGGAAAAAATTGTGGCTACAAAAAAGACAAATAATATTTTTTTAAAGAAAGGAAATAAATTCTAGGAAGAAAATATTTTCAAGAAAGTCATGATGAGACAATTGAAAATATGATCATTTAAATCCATAATTGTAGCGTAAGAAAAGAGAATCCATTTTTGTTGTTGTTGTTCTTATTGTTGAAGTTAGGAACATTTTAATCAAGTCATCCAGAGTTTGTAATAGTTGAGAAAGAGAGGAGAAAGTGTATTTCTAGCATGCAAATTGGCTCAGCAGTGAAAAATCTTTACATAGCCATAATAATGTACTGTTTTTCAATTTGTAGAGTCAATCCATGGCCAGAGTTTGGAGGACAGTTTTGCAGGTAGAACAGAATATAAATGTTAATAATATTAATAAGGTAAAAATGTAAAAGTAATAGACAAAAGGTAGGATATGGGAGGTGGGAGAAAAGATAGAGGAAGAGCTGGAGGAGCCAATATCTTTATCTGACAAAGGGGTAAACAAAATGATACTGTTGAAAGTGATGCGTGAGACTGCACACCAAGGCGGTATAAGCTCATGCTTTAAAATATCTCCTTCTATTCAAATCATATAGCAATTCTTGACAATCCAATCCCATGATGTGCTCCCATAAACCCTTCTGAGAAAGTCTAGTTTCCCTGGACTTCAGGGATGGTGGCAGTGATCTAATCATCTAGCTAATGCAATCACTCCTATCCTGAACTGTAGTAGGCAGAATAATGCACTCCCTCTGAAAGATGTCTATGTCTTAATCCCAAGAATCTATTAATATGTTACCATACATATTATGGTTGCCAGAAAACAAAGGAATAATATCTTCAAAATGCTGTTATTCCTAGAAATCAACACAAGCTATACTGTTATTCAAGAGTGGGGACACTATAAGTGCCTTTTGAGAGATATAAAAACTAATCACCCACACACCCTTCCAGAAAGAATTACTTTGGGCTGTGTTTCACAAGAAGAATATAAAAAGAGGCAAGAAATGATTACAAAAAATAATGGTCAGTACAGAAATTGGAAAATTATATCAATAAATGTAACTAATTACTTTAAAAATAATTGCATTCCTAATAAGGAAGATGCAATAAAAATTTAAGAATATATTAGAAAGGAAGGAAGTGGGGGTTCAAATAAACTTTTTTTACCTGAGCAAAAAATAGAAATGATGAAAGTCTTGTAATTTTTCATAAAAATACACAGGTCTTTCTGAAAGTGTATGCAACAAGAAATACAGATGGAAACATTTTAGTTACATTTAGATATTCAACCAATATAACATTCAAACAAAATATAAGTATCACATATTGGTAAAAGAGAGAAAGGAGAGAGTTAGTGTATGTGAATCAAGTAGATAATCCAAATAGAGAATGGATTCGAGTTCAGAGGGGTGCCTCTGTGCAATGTGAAATTTGAAAGGGGTGAGATGGAAAGTTTTTTTTGTATAAACTCTTTCCTGCTATTTTATTTGTTACACTTTTTTTTGATAAAAGTATAAAAGAAACCAAGTTAATGCAAAGTGTTTGTAATAACTAATGATGAGTTTGCTAAAATCCAGCAACACTTAACTGTCATTGATGTCAAAGGCATTTGTTTATTATAAAATTGTTCTGCTATTAAATTGGCCACGCTTGCTTTTATAGGAAGCAGTTTGACATTATGAGTAGCAGAATTGTTTCTATTTAGTTTAAGAGCTCACTTTCCTGAAAACAGCTGGGTTCTTCTACAACTAAACATGGTTAAAATAAACCCTCCAGTCTAATTAAGTTCTCCTGTTAAAATTAGACGAAGGAAGAGGAGAAGAAAACCAAACCACCCAGGTTTAGGACTAAGGTAAGGGCTAAAAAATGCTGATGTTCTCTCACTGGGTTTTAAGACAAAGAATTCTGAACTTAAAAGACTCAATTCCACCTAACTGAAAAGAAAATCCTCAAGAAAAATAAAAAGAGATTTTCCTAAATTTAGATTGTCTTTTGGGATTGGTCATAGCAGCTATTTCAAAATCTCTTTTGGGTTTCTACAGAGACAATTTTTAAAGCTATTTTATATATTTAGTTGTTTTCTCCTCGTGGTCTTGTTTTTTCACGCTAAGGTAATTTAGACATTGCAAAAAGTTAAAAGGAAGAGAAAAAATTACCCGTTGTTCCATCATACAATTTCAATTTCTGGGAGTTTTATCGTTATCTGTAAAATCTTCGATTCTCTGTCTTTCTAATCACCATGTGTGGGGTTTTGTTTGGTGGCTTTTTAAATTTCCTTTTACATAATTGTAATCAAGATGCATATAAAATTCTGCTCTTTTAAATTAAACATTTCAAAGTTGTTCATCCTCTTTAAGTCCTTTGGAAAGCTACACACTTTGTTTCTTAGTATGTAGCTATTGCATTTACTTGTTCGGTGAATATTCCTGACATATGCCAGGCACTGATTATTCTAGGTGGTAGAGAGAAAAAAAAATTGTCTTCCCTCATGGAGCTTACACTCTAATGGGGAAACACTCACGCTAAAGATAACAAATAGTAATTTGCATACTATGTTAGAAAGTGGTATGCACTAAGGAAAATGTATATCTGAATAGGGAGATGGGGGTTCCTGGGGCAAGGTTCTAATATAGGTAGGGAAGGAGGGAAGGCCTCACTGAGAGATGATGGTTGAGCAAAGATGTGACACTGGCGAGAGAGTGATGGTTCATGTTGATATCTGAGGGAAGAGTGCTCCAGGCAGTGTGAACAGCCAGTGCAAAGGCCTTGAAGTGAGAGCATGCCTGGTCCATACAAGGAAGAACAAGGAGGCTAGAGAGGGTGGCCAAGGCGTCGAGTAGAAGAGCTTAGTGCTGTAATGGGTGTAGGGGGGCAGGTCACATGAAGTCCAAAGCATTAAGCTCTTTGAATCTTGGTCTGCAAGAAATGGAAGCCAAGTTCACAGAAATGAGTTTCAGTGGAAATCAGAACAAAGAATTTAATATTTAAAAAACTAAACTAAAGAAAATACTATATGCGGTATTGTAAGGAGGGAACTTCCAAGTCATTTCAGAAAGGACTGAATGACCTTTCAATCTTTTACTTCTAAAATCGGACTCTGTACAGTAACGTTCTATTCAAAAATGCTTTTGGAAGAAAAATGTAATATGAGTTTGTTACTGAGTTATGATTCAGCAGGGTATTTAATCTGCCCTTGATTTAATCTTGAGACACTTGGTGCCAGGGCATTCTGACTATGGTCTCTGCTATGGAATTCTCTGTTCAGGTTGTCTTTTCATTGAAAATAAATTGAAAAAGTATCTATTTGCTGCTATTTCTGACCACCTGAAAACATGGAAATGTATTATTGAGTAGCCTGCAAAGTGTTCTTGGACTTCTCTTGTCTTCCCGTATATTTTGTTGATGGAAAAACAGAGCAGTAAGATCAACTGGGTTTTGACTTCATCACTGTGTTGGGTACCATGCTTTTGGCATTAATAGTATTTGGGATAAGCAAATAACATAAAGAATCTACATGAATATGTTGAGTGGTAAAAAGGATAGCCAGAATCTGTTCTGTCTCTTATCATTGATACGACATCCACTCACTTAATATTTATTGAGTACTTACTCTGTTTCTGGGGCTGTTTTATGTACTGCAGAGACAAAAATGAATAACAGTATGGTTCCTGCCTTCATAGAGCTTAAATTAGCCAGTCAATGCAGTGTGATAAGTGCTATGATGGTAGAAGTACAAAATGCTATGGAGCATGTAGAAGGGGCATCTTACTGAACTTTGGAAGTGCAGTGTTATTCAGGGCATGTTTCAAATACTTAAAGCACACATACATGCACACAAAGACACAAGCTTGGCATCTGCCATTTTCAACACCTAAGATGGCATGCCCATGGGGCTATTTTTTCCTAGTAAGCAGGCCTTTGTAACTACAGAATTGGATCTGGTCCTAACTCTAAAAAGATAATCAGGGAATGTCCTTGATAAGATAAAGTGAACAGATATTTATCATTTCCACAGACTTTGCCAACTTTTGGATGATCTATTCCTTCACCTCATTAGAAACTTCCTATTCCTATCAGAGTTCTAACCTGGGATGTAATTGCAGCAGCTATGACCAGATTTCGAGGTATTTGCAGTCAAGCAAGTAGCTGACTTCACCATCTTGGTTACTAGCAATTGGTACAGCAGTTGTAGATGTAGATGCCCAATGGCTAACAGCCAAGAGCCATTTTGAATAGACGCCTTCAAGTTCTGCAGAAAAAAATAAAATTGACTGCCTCAAACTAACAGCTTGAATAAGCTGGGATTGGGATCGTCAATACAGGTGTCACACCAGCAACAGAGGACAAGCTTCCGATTTCTCTCTCCTTGGATGCTCTTTAGAGATTAGATGTCAGTCCCACTGTACTGTCCAATGGTCATGGAAGAAAGAGTGTTCACAGTGATTTTTCGTTGTCTACGTAGGCTGCAGCTGCAACCTTATGATTTCGTGATGTATAGTGTTCCTGTTTTAGCAATCACTTCTCCCCCATGAAAACCCAACTTTCCCTTGCGTTGTTGACAAGTAGCTGGGATTTTGTTTCAGCAAACTCATAATATAGAAACATTAACTCTCATGTCCTGAAGGAGAGAGAATGAGTCAAATACCAAGATGAAGACCCAACCCTTGCCATACTGGAAAGAGTTAGAATAGGATCATGCTTTTGGATAGAAATCCCTCTATGTGCTACAAACAAATGCAAGAAGTCTGAAAAATCTTCCGAGAGGAAGTGATATCTAAGTGGAGCCCTGAAGGATGGGAGGAGCTAGCCCAGGGAGGAGTGGTGGAAGCGAGTGTCAGGCAGAGAACAACTTGTATTACCTGGAAGCTAGAGAGAACATGAACCTATAAAGAAATGAAGAAGTTCACATTCAGGATGAGTTGAGTGGAGAATGTGAGAGTACCATATGGAGCCATGCACTGAGAAGGGCTGTAGGACCATTTGTAGAATTAATGGCTGTTGAATGTGTAGGTGTGCCCTGGAGAGTTGTGACTCATCTGAACTGTGATTATGGAAAATTCGTAATTTTCAAAAGAATTGGCAGAACTCACTACAACCACTTTCTTGGGGAAGAGACTGAGATCCCAATTTTAATTCTTGGACAGAATTTCAAGTCCCAGAATCTTTTCTTTCAGGACTATCACTATAAATAAAGAGATAAATCTGACTATATAACCTTCCAAATGTATTTTGAAGACATTTTATGTGGGTGAATCTACATGCCAAAATGTTAAAAATGTGACCTCTAAGAAAACAGTCTTAGAAGACACATTACATAAAATAAAAGTTCTTAATCTCAAAGCAAAGAAAATCTAATTGTAACATATTTTTTCCAATATTAAGATGATGCATTTTTCTTCTTGACTTTATTTTTCTTATATGTTACATTTCCTGGAATCAGATTAGGTTAGCCTTCATGTATTTTGAAATCATATACTAGGTCACCTCAAACTGATCGTTTTTTACTAAGAATAACATCTTAACATTTTCAGTGGAATGCACATTCCAGAGAGTTGGTATCATTTCTATTTCTCTATCCTGTGCCCCTTGCTTGCCAGTGATATGCAAGTGTATGATATTCACTTGGAGTAAAGACCAGTGCATTCGACATTAGGCTAGAAGGGAGCGATGTCTCCATAATAATAGTAAGTTTCCGACACCTGGCATTATACAATGTTATATGCCAGAAAGAACGGGGACTCTAGAGACTCAGATATAAACTTGAAATCTAGCTCTTCATTTAAGGCTAGAAACTTAGGAATATTAATTCTCTTCTCTAAGACTCAGTTTTCTAATATGCAATGGGAGTAAGGCTATCACTCCAGGGTAGTTTTGAATATTAAAAATCTAATAAAGGTAGACAAAGTGCCTGCAATGTGGTTGAGACTCAAAGAATAGTCATTGTGACTACAATAATAATTATCACAGTATTTACATAAATCAATAATAAGTATTTATGGAGAATGAACAAATTTAGAAGTCTTAAGGAAATATTATCTTTTAAAGAGATATGTGATGTTTTCTTTTTAATAATTCCAAAGAAATTGAGTGAAATCATCAAGTCAAGTATCATATATCATAAAACAAAAACTTAAATGATTCCAATTATACATGAGAATTTTTTGGGTATATAATGGATAAAAGAGTAATTTGAAAGATTTTAACATTTCTATAAAACCTAAAATATAGTTTTATTGCTTCTTTGTTTCTGAGCGTTTCTTCTTGTTACATTGTCTATTAAGCTCAGAAGTGTATAACACTTCCACTTTAATTGACTAAAAATTATAAAATGACATAAATCAATAATCATAATAAAAATGAATATATCCTATTATTGATATGATGAAGCATTCATTTCTAATAATATACACTGCTATTATAATATATATGATATTAAATAATAACTACATAATGTCATCTAAATTGTCAACCTAACCCCAGTAGGGTTGCTATAACCTCTATCAGAACTAGAAAGAATCTTGAATTTAGATTTGGATTCAAGACTGCTTTCTTAGAACAAGTTAGAGTAATTTTGTAGTGGTGATGAATACATTATGTCAAGAACTATGAGGAATAACCCCCAAATTTAAGAGGATAGGTTTTTCTTTAGATGAAATAAAATCTATGTGGCCTTGAAAATCAAAAGAATAGTCAAAGGCAAAGAATATTAATTTGCAATGGACAAATATAAAGGAATGCCAAAGAAGGGGGAAAATCTCAAGTAAAATACAGGAAAATCCAAAAAGTCTTCCAGATAAGGAACTGAAACTACAAAGTATGTTCTTCTGCTTAGCTTTTTAAAAACTTCTTATTATGAAAAATTTTATACATATACAAAAATAGACAAAATTCTATAATGAACCCCAGTGTATTCATCACTTTAATAATTATCAATTCCTATTCAATTTCATTTTATACCCCATCCACTCCCTGGTCCCTTTTGTAGATTATTTTGAAGCAAATCCCAGACAGCGTGTGGTTTCACATGTAAAAATTCAGTATAAAAGATACCTTTTGAAAATGTAACCACAGTACCATTTTTCACTTAACAATCACTAACGATATAACATCATCACATAACCAATTAGCGTTCAGATTTTCCTACCTGTCTCATTTATATGTATGTATGTACAACTATGTATGTAAATATATATAATTTATCTGTTTGATTCAGGATCTGAAAAGTTATTGCCCTATTAATTGCAATTGATTCCTTTGTTCTATTATTTAAGCCTAGAGACTTGACCAGATGTAGGTTCATTTTCTGTATGTGTGTGAGAATACTTCATAAATTGTGTTATGTATTGTTATATACTTCTATCAGGAGGCATATACTATCTTGTTCTCTCTTTCTATAATATTAGTAGTCCTTGATGATCATTGCTTGCATCGGAGGTCAACAAACTATGGCCCATGGGCCAAAATGCCCTGCAGCCTATTTTTGTAAATAAAGTTTTATTGAAACACAGACACATTCATTCATTTTTGTATTGTTTGTGGCCTCTCTCATACTATATCAGCAGAGTTGCAACAGACACCATATGAGCTTCAAGGCCTAAAATATTTACCATATAACTCGTTATGGAAAAAATTTGCTGACCTCTGGCCTAAACCCATTATTTTATGAAAATGGTCATGTTTTAGTTATATCTTTCCTTCTTCAATTATTAGCTGGACTACTTCAATAAAGAGAAAGTTTGCCTCATCAATGATTTGGTTAACCCAACATGCAGATTGCATAGAAAAATCAGAATAAATATTTTATTCGCTAGTTTTAAAAATGAGTTGGTTTCTTGGCATGCTCCAGAAGCCAATGATGAGTTGTGGGGTTTTTTAAAGAATTATTATGATTTCATTGATTTAAATATTTTAGCTATATTTCAATCCATTGCTCCTTCTGCACTTACTGATGTTAAATTGTTCCCCCAATTTGGGCTATTGAAAACACCAAGTAGGCTCCCATGTCATTTTATTATTACCCCAGTAGTCTTTGTCTCCTTGCTTTTGTATGACACATTGTTTCATGCTCATCTTGTATATATCCTACCCAAGAAGTGGAATCAGCCACTTCCTCCAAGGATCCTTGTGTTCTTGCAGAGAAAAATGATATTAGAGACCACTATGAGGATCCAGGGATGTTACTGGATCATTGTTTCTACGATTTTTCAATAGACCGAACTAGGAAATCTTTTTTTAATGTGTCATGATTACTTGTAATTCAAATTCGAGACTACAGAGTTTTTACTTAACCTCATCTATCTTATGTTTGTATCCTATTTCTCCCTTCCCAAACCTCTCTCGTTCTCAGTGACACTAATATAATTACTTATTTGTTTTTTATCCCATAATACATACACAACAGTCTGAGAATGACAATATCAATTAACTGAAGACGTATCTTTTTTTTCTCCTCTAGGTTATATCTCACTATATATATACAATTAAATATATGCTTTAAAATTATTTGGAATATTTCTGTTCTGTATTTTTCCACAAACTGACCACAAAGTCAAGTTTCATATTGTAAGTCATTAGCTTTACTATCTTCTCTTATCACAGATTTTACTCATAACTCTGGCCCGTCATTTTAGAGTTTTTACTTTTCACTTCAAGTAGAAGTAGGAAAGAGAGTATCTTTGGTCTTTTGCTTCTCCCTGTCACTTTCAAAAAACATCTTCTTCCATGGGCATAAGCAAGTCACCACTGAGCAGGTATTAATACAGTGATTCCTTGGAATATCCACTTTTCTTATACTGGAATAGCCAGCCATATTAGATAGCACTGCTCATATTAACATCAGTCTTAAGCGAGAAATATAGTGGGAACAAGGGAACCTATGGAGACAATCTCATGTCCTTTCTTAACTGAATAAATTGGCTTTCTAGAATCATGATCTACTTGTTCAGTTCTACTATTTTTTAAAAATGTATAAATGTGGGAAATAGACTACTTTAAACATCTTAGAGGGAAATGATAAAAAACGCATATAATTTACAATAGTAACAAGGGAAACATAATGCTTGATGGACCCAATGGTATTAATTACTGCTGCAAATAACTTTTATTTCTCATAATCAATGCAACGTTTAGGTAAGATTTTGCGTAGGAAAATCTTAATTCTTAGACATGAAATAAAATATGTCAATGTCAAGGTAGAGTAATAAAATGGCTATTTAACAGCAGTATGCATGCCAATAAATCACAGGGCATCTCTCTGTCCCTCACTCTCTCTCCCTAGTGGGGTAAACATGGTTTGTCACATTCAGAGAATATTACATACTGCAGGAATAATCAGAACATATTGTTAGCTCCAATTTTCCATCATTTATTTTTCAGTACCAAACAAAAGTAAACCTCACCACACAGTTTAGTCATGGGTAGAAAGAGAATTAGTCTTTTAACGAAAGCTGCTGTTTTAAAACAGAAGGAAACACTGCTCATATTCATGCACAATTGTTCATTGTGCTTACTAATGCTATCTAGAAAAGCCTCTTTAAAAAGTTTTCATTACTGTGTAATTTGCATAATGCCCATATTAAAAATCAATGTACTATTTGCCTCTGAAAATACTGCAGCTGATCTGTAAGTCAGTTTGAAAGAAAACTGAACTCAATAGACAAAGACGGATTCTTCATCCACCTGACATGTCATGCCAACAAATGGTTTTTTTGTGCACTCTGTCAGCGTCTTAATCAGTGTCAAGACAGCCCCCAGCACAGACTCAGCTCTGAAAGCTCTTCTCACACTTAATCCTTCAACTTGTATATGTTGTAGAGACATTCAGATGAGGCACGATAATACACATGATTTACACGGTTCTGTCAATTCTTGGATTTGTCACACATCAAAATCACACAAGCTGAATTTCTCCCCTATTACCATCTGAACTACTTAAAGAGTAGGTTGCAAAGATAATGCTTCTAATTGTTATGCAGAACTATCTATTGTAACTTCATGTTAAAATTTTTATAAAAAGATTTTTATAAACCTGTTAGTAAGATTTTATAGTAATTAGATTCTCACGAATAGATGTTTATGTATAGATTGTTTTCTTGCTTTTTGACTACTAAATATATGTGAATTAACACATGGGGTTTTGTGAGTAAAGGTTGAATAAGTGTTTTCTTTATTCTATGGACTCTTTCGGAACCGTGTAAATTTAAAGGCTTTTGATGAATACAGACATATGAACAAATAAATTTTTATTTAAAACTCAGTGTATTGCCTATGTATTTCAGATTAAAATAATACTTTATAAGGGAACACTGGAATAAAACTGAACAGTGTACATTTATTAGTTCAAAGTATAGATTGACTTGTGTCTCTCTAATAATAGACCTGCGAACTTCAGAGTTGAATTAAATTGAGAATATTTTTCCTTCTTCAGAGATTAAGACAGTCATGACATAGGAAGAACAAAGGAACCTTTCTCTGTTCAGTGGAGAAAGGATGACAGGAGCAAATGAAAGGTTAATTTTATACTATGAGATATAACTGAGGTATCCAGAGAAGCTAAAACATTACCTAAAATACTTCTAGAACTAATAGAAGAGTTCAATTATGTGACAGGATATAAAGTAAATGAATATAAATTAAAAGTTTTGATATGACGTTAAAATTAGGGCCTCATAATTAAACGGCTTAGATTCAAACACTTTCTTACTAGCTATGGCATCATGGATAAGCTATTTAATCTCTATGTCTCAGTTTCCTCACCTATTAAGTGACGCTAACACTAGTAATTGCCTCACAGGTATGTTGTGAAGATTACACTAGAGATTTCATGAAAGCTGGTTAGAATAGCAGCCAGCATGTAGAATGTGTTCAACAAATGTTAGCTATCACTATATTATGCAAGTAATAAGTCATCAGAAAATACAGCGAAAAAACTATGTCATTCACATCAGAAACAAATATTATGAAATATGCAATTAACCTCAGCAAGAAATGCGTGGAATACATAGAAAGAATCTATAACATTCTGTTTAGACAAAATCAAGAGCAATACTCAGCAAGTACACATGATGTTTTTCCCCAAATTGACTTTAAGGCGTATCACAATTCTAGTTAAAATAAAACAGAATATTTGGGGGAATCTGACAGAGTATTTCTAAAAAAAATCATAAAATAACACATGGGAAAAATAGTGACAAACCTTAGGGGAAGAAAAGCAGAGAATGATTGGACCCACTTACGGTGCAATTAGCATAGTGTCATAATAAAGGAGAAATTAGGAGCTAAAAGAGCAAAATAGATAGTCCTGATGTAGTAATTAGATTGAACTATACGAAATTCAGTTCATATTTAACTGTTTTTAACCTAGAAAATTAGCAGCTTCATTTGGTTCAGTCTATGCATAAAGGTAGCCTTTAAATGAGTGGAAAAGATAAAATAGTAAATAATGCTTTAAAAGTCAATTAGCTAGAAAAAACAAGCAAGTCAGAGCCTTATCTTAAATGTATTTTGATGAGTTAGAATTAAG
Source organism: Equus przewalskii (assembly GCF_037783145.1). NCBI lineage: Eukaryota > Metazoa > Chordata > Mammalia > Perissodactyla > Equidae > Equus > Equus przewalskii. Next base: position 37,587,361 of record NC_091847.1, read on the forward strand.
TAAATATTTAATAAATAATTAAGAAATTTAATTAAGAAATAAAAGCTTATTAAATAAATATTTTAAAAATAATAATTAAATGATAAATGCTAGCCAAACTTTTGTTTTCTGTAAGCAACTCAGGTATCCAATAGAATTGGTTAAATTATGGAATACCTATGTGCTGAAAAATTACATAGGCAATAATAGCGGTGTTTTGGTAGAAAATTAAAAATACAGAAAATCTCCCCTCATATAATGCTGGCAGTGAAGTAGAATGTACTATTTTATGAATGACCCAACTCTGGCATTTATTTAGAGTAATTTATTTAGACCAATAAATTTATATAGTAAAATCTATTTTTATAATAAATATATTACAACCAAATAAACGTATAAATATTAGAATGTGAACAGTATTATGATAGTGATAAAATTCCTCAAGCATACCCTTAACTTTTTTCTACATTTGTTTTATATGTTTTAAGCGGCAAAACATTATAGATGTAAGCCACTTACATGAGAGATTTAAGCTGCTTCCTCCTCTGCCTTCTTCCCTACCCTGAGGAAATCTGGTCTTCAATTTAATGTTTATCATTCCCATATAGGCTCTTATATTTTTAAAAGTATTTATTCTTAAACAACATAAGTCCTTTTCATATTTTTTCGTATTTGATGTAAATATTATCATGATGTAGCTACCTGTATTTGTAGCTTTGGGGAGATACTTTACTTGTCATAAAACTCACCTGTTTATAAGTGTACAACTCATGATTTTTTAATTGTTTTAGAATTATGCAACCATCACCAAAATCTAATTTTAGCAGATTTGCTTCACTTCCTGAAATTCCTCTAACCTGCTTGCTGTCAACGCCACTCCCACCCTCAGTCCCAGAAAAATCACTGATCAGCTCTCAATCTCTATAAATTTGCTTTTCTGGACATTTCATGTACACAAAATCAATCGCTAATATTTTTTGTCTGGCTTCTTTAACTTAGTAAGATTTTGAGGTCATCAGTATAGTAACAAGTCAATATTTCATTCCTTTTCAGTATTGAACAATACTCTATTTTACCTTACGATACACTACATTTTGTTTACCCATTCGCCAGGTAATGGACATTTGGATTGTCTCCAATCTTTCACTGTTATGAGTAATGCTGCTGTGAATATTTGTGTACCCGTGTCTGTGTGGACTTCTGTTTTTGTTTCTCTTGCACAGATTCTTAGGAGTAGAATTGCTGGGACATAGGGCAATTTATGCTTAACTTTTTAAGAAACTGCCAAAGTATTTTTCAAATATAATGGCTATAATATTATACATCCCCTTGAGCAACATACAAGGGTTTTAGTCTCTCCACATCTTCACCATGCTTGTTATTGTTTATTTTGTTATAGACCATCTAGTGGGTATGTAGTCAGTATGCTATGATTTTTATAGGCATTCCATTAATGCCTAATAACATTGAGCACCTTTCATGTGCTTATTAGCTCTTCTTACATCTGTTTTGGTGAAATGTCTATACAAGTTTCACCAATTTTTTAATTGGGTTATTTATGTTCCTATTAGAGTTGTAGGAATTATTTATAAATTCTGGATCCAAAACCTTTGTGAAGCATGTGATTTGCAAATATTTTCTTACAGTCTTTTGGTTGTCTTTTCATTTTCTTAAAGTCTTTTGAAGTACAAAATATTTTAATTTTAATGAAATTCAATTTATCATTTTCTTTCGTTTTATGGGTTGTACCTTTGATGTCATAGCTAAGAACTCTGCCTAACTCAAGGTCATGAAGATTTTCTCCTATTTTATAGCTTTAGCTCTCACATTTAGGTCTATGATCCATTTTGAGTTAATTTTTGTGTATGGTGTGACAGAAGGGTCTAAGCTTATTTTTTACGTATGGATATCCAATGTCCCAGCACTTTTTGTTGAAAAGACTATGTTTTCCCCTATTGAATTGCCTTGGCACCTTTGTGAAAAATCATTTCATTTCTGAGCTCTCAATTCTGTTCCATTGATCTATATGTCTACCTTTAAGCTAATACCACTTGTCTTAGCTATTGTAGCTTTATACGGAATTTTTGAATTGAATAGTGTAAGTCCTTCAACTTTGTTCTTCTTTCTAAAAATTATCTTGAGGTCAGCCCAGTGGCATAGTGGTTGAGTTTATGCGCTCTACTCTGGGAGTTTGCTTGTTCTGATCCCAGGCATGGACCTACACACTGCTCATCAAGCCATACTGTGGTGGCATCTCACATACAAAATAGAGAAAGATCCTCAAGATGTTAACTCAGGGCCAATCTTCTTCACATACACACAAAGAAATCTTGGATCCTGTGTCAGTTAGAGTTCAACCAGTTGAGCAGAACCAGTAGGAGATAAATATTAAGAGATGTGTTATAAAGAGTTTGCTTATGTGATTGTGGGGGCTGTCTAGGTAATTCCAAAATCTATAGGATAGGCAGTCAGGAAACGCAAGCTCATAGTTTGGCACAAGTTGAAGCTCCTATCTCCTCTCCATGGCAAAATTTCTTCTTCAGGGAAGCCACGGCTCTGCTTTTAAAGCCTTTCAACTGATTGAATCAGGCCCACCCAGATTATCTAGGCTAATCTCCTTTACTTAAAGTCAAGTGATTATGGGCTGTAATCACATCTACAAAATACCTTCACAGAAACATCTAGTGTTTGATTGAATAACAGAGGACTGCAACCCAATCAAGTTGACACACCAAAAAAAATCACAGCTGCTTGTTGCATTCTCATATACACTTTGATTCTGTTTCTACCAAAAAAAAGTCAGCTGAAACTATTTCTCTGAATTACCAAGCCAAATTTACTAGAAATTGCATCTCCAGATATTCTTTCCTAAGGAGAAAATATTGACAATGTTAGCTATTTTACTTTTACCACTTTGTAAAAGTAAAGTGTTATCTATCATAATTATGAAGAGCTTAACTGGTGGCTATTAGTTTTTTATTTTATGTTTGTTCAGTGGCAATGTTTAAGTATACTAACAAGATAAATAAATAAAAGGAGGGAGATTAGAAGAAATGAGAAGTGCTTGCTATACTATTTATTTTTTCTGCGACTTATTTTATCTTTATTTCTGTGAGAAGAAATATCCTCTAATTGCTTCAATCATCATAAACATATTTCTTACAGCTCATAATATTTGTCCAAACTCCAATTTCAAGCTTTTAAATGGCTGTTGGACATCCCCATTTCCATCTGGAGCTGTCCCTCGCACTCACCATGTCCTGAATGAAATTCATTAAGAAGCACACTTCTGACATTGTCACTCATGATAATGTCATCATAATTCTTGTAGTTTTATGGACTCAAAATCTAGTCATCTTTGGTCCTTCTTTTCTTTCACTGTTCCCTATCCTCCTTTTATCCATTCTATTAATAACAATCTATCGTATTTCGTCATGTGAAAGTTTGAATTGGCTGATCTCTGAGGGACATTTGAGCTGTAACATCCTAGAATTTTTGTAATGAAATATTTTTTGCCTGCTTCCTTTCAAGTTAATTACTAGGGTTGTAACCTTTGTTCTGGACCTTCCATGTTAATCCTGCATTAAATTAATTGCCTCCTATCTAGTCTTCCCTTCTTCCAGCCTCAGCAACATCCCACACCCCATCCAAATTAATTCTGCAGACTAACAACAGATTAGTATCCATAAGACAATGCTTTATGCTGAATGTTACTCTTCAGTTTAAGAACCTGCAAAAGATCCTTAGTTTCCAGCATAGTATCTCCAGAGATATACCCTGGTTTGGTCTCATTCCTACATGCAAACCCCCACATACCCGTATACACACACCACACACACATACACACACACACAGTTCTACAGTAAAAAATGTTTAGAAAAGATAAGTTAAGAACATTTAAGCACTTTTTTAATGAAAAACCTCTTGGACTCTTTCATATGCTAACATCTACAGGGAAATCACATAGAAATTCAGTATTTCCCAAACGTATTTCAACTTTTTTTTTTTGGTCACAGAGGATTTGTGGCACCAAGTGTTCTAGGTAAAACATGGGAAACTTTCTTCTAGAACATTAATTCTAACCTCCTCTGTCTTGCCAATGCTGCTCATTGTTGAGTTCCCTTATACATCTCCATCTTTTCTATGTTCCAATTAGGAGGATACTTAGTGACGTCCTCTGAAAGGTACCGTTGACTGGATCTTTTAAGATCCATTCTAGCTTTTTTTTAATCTTTTGCATATCCCCAATAAACTGTTTTGGTCCTTCTACCAATTGTCAGCCTCCCTTGCAGCTAGGCACTGACCCTGTGGCAACGTTCTAGCAGAAGACTCCAGGAAAAACTCTCATAATTTGAATAAAAACACAAAGCCTCACTAGAAAAAAGCTCCTATCCTTCTGCCTATCTCCTTCTTCCTTTCTAGAAGATGCCTAGAATGGCTAGAGGGGCAGCAGAGATCTTGTGTTCCTGAGATGATAAGCATAAAAACTGTGACCCTGAGCAGTGTTGGCTCATTGCCTAACTCCATTAACCTACAGCACCACTGGAATTGTGGAACATGGCAGCACTTGCCCTGATATCACCAGACCTCTGACCTAACAGTAGCAATCTCTCACTTTTGGATTTGTTTTAAATGAAAAATATTGGTCCTTTTCTCACCTAGGATCCTGTAAGTGGGTTTATTCTTTTTTGTACCAATTGCAATCCTAACTTAGACACTTTCTATCACACTGCACCATTGCGTGTCTTTGTGCCTTTGCATATATTACTGGCCATGCCCTGAATGATAATGATCCTTCTAATCAACTTTCTGGCCCCTGCTCAAGCACTACCTACATCTAACACTATTTTTTTTTAAAGAACAGTTCTAATGTTTTATTATAAATGATTTTACCATATTTGGACAGATTGGGGGATGTAATAAGCATAATTCTGGTGGCACCATTTTTTTACCGTTATAAAGATATCCATATTTTTTGATAACTAAAACAATGAAATCATCACATTTCATTACACACATATATATTACACATATATTGTTATTAGTAGAAATGTTAAAGAGGATTTTGTATGATGATGTTTACTTCTAATTTTGTGAAGTCAATTATCATATTTTACTGTTGCTTTTAATTTTCAAGGGTTTCTCATGAGAACAAATACCCAGCTTATGTTCTAGAATCTGCAAATGAAGGTCAGAAGCCTAACGTGAATCAAATCATGTGGCATCTCTTAATGTGCTACTCAAGGCTCCAGTTTCACTGATATTTATTATATATTCATTTATATATATTAAAATAAGAATCTTTTGTTATCTGTGAGTTTAACACAGTTTAGTATGAGAAAATTTACACACACATTCTAGAGTATTGCTGCATTGCTCAGCAGGGTTCTTTGGAACAAAGAATTTTATTAAACAATTTAAGATTATTCACATACCACACTCTTCTCCCTAGTATTGTCACTACATCATAACGAATTACCTTCAAAGCAGGATTTACAAAATAATCAAGTCCCAAATGGTGGACTGAGTACATATATGTGGTATAATAGGAAAAATATTTGATCTTTGTCCTCAGTTCCTGGCTTGGAGCTCCTAAAACCCTTGTAATTTCCTGAGTGATCAGTGTGGTAGGAGTGTCTTTTGTTCTGATGAGGTGATCCTTGGTGGGCTCTTAAATAGCTTCAGGATGAGGCTAGTTACCAGAAAGAGCAAACCTTGATTAGAAGTTTGCAACTTTCAGCCCAACACTCTATCTTCTGAGGGGAGTGGGGGAGGAGGAATGAGACTGAGGTCTATAAAAACTCTTGAACGAACAGATTTGGGGAGCTTCTGAGTTGGTGAACAGATCTACTTGCCAAGAGGGTAGTGCACCCCAACTCTAAGAAGACAGAGGCTCCTGTGCTTTGGGACTCTTCCAGACCTCACTCTAGTACCGCTTCATCTGGCTGTTCATTTGTTTGCTTTATGATATACAGCAATAGCCAGTATAGTATTTTCCTGAGTTATTTAAGCCATTCTAGCACATAATCAAAGCTTGAGGGAGAGAGAGGTGTGGGAACCCCCAACTTTGTAGCCAAGTCGGACAGAAGTGCAGAACACTTGGGGGTCTGTTAGACTGGCATCTAAAGAGGGGCCAGTATTATGGGACTGAACTCTTAAATCTGTGGAGTCTGACACTAACAGTGGGTAGGTAGTGTTGGAATTGAATTAAATTGTAGGACACTCAGTGAGAGTCAGAGAATTGGGTGTTGTGTGGTAAAGAAAAGAAAAAACCTCTCAGTATGCATACCTTCCCTTCTTCCAACAGATCACTAGAAATATAGAGAAAAATATAGAGAAATATAGAGAAAAAAATAGCATCTATGGAGAAAGAACAAGAAAGGGTGACCTCGGTGTACTAAAAATTATGACAAATTTCTAAAGATGAAAAGTAGATGAGGTTGGATCCATGAAGTAATTCATTGTCTAAAGTATGCACAGTTAAGAAATTGTTGATGAAAATCAAAAGAAATACAATGAACTTTTTTTTATACTGGGATTTTAATATACTCTGCATATTTCAACAAGAAAGCAAGTGGAAAACCTAATAAACAAAATTTTACAAGGTTATTTGCTTTCTAAGAAGTATTCCCTCTTCCAAACTTTTGATTCAAATGCCAGATATTTGAGTTCCTCTTTCCTGCATATCATATCCAAAGTTGCTCTGCCAGCTTCTGAACATTATTTTCCTTGTGTCTTCTGAAATATATACCCATAGCCAGCTTTGCAGAGCACACCAAATGTGGAGTCAAGCGAGTCTGTCTTTGACATCCAGTTTGTCTGGCATCCGACATTAGCATTACTAAGTATCTAATTGCTAAGTGCTACCAATTCAGATATTGTACATCATTCATGGACTCTGGCAACCATTTTATTTTAAAGGAAAGCAATAAGAAATATTTTATAGAATATAAGGTATAATGAAACATACATTTGGTATCTAAATGAACTGATTTCAGATATATGCACATACATGTAGCTATATATACACATATATATGTTAGCAAATAAATTATAGGAAATAAAAATCGTTAAATATTGAAGTGGCTTAATAAAGATATTGGAATCTTTTTTAGATGTTTTAGATTTAAAATTTTTAATATTTAGGCTGGATTTGTTTACTTTTGCCTGAAGAAAAGGCCTAGGATTACATTTATTCTCAAAGTAAGGCATCTAACAGTATAAAAGTGAAGAAAACTCTATGACCGAGGGAAGTCACAAAGGAAAGAGAAGACTACAATCTAACATTATAGAATAACAAGTAAAAGGGAAAGATTAAAAAAAAGTACTATACATAGTGAGATTTTTTGGTCTAAAATCCTTCTATATAAATGGACCTGTGTGTACACTGAGGAACTCTCAGGGTTGCAAGTTTTCAGGATAAAGACACATACAGTAGAGCTTGCCTGGAAGGTTCTGTGGGGCCTGGTGAGACATGATCAACAAACAGGGATGGGCCAGAGTTTAGCGGAAGAGACCAGTTTGCATAGAGTGAGTGTGAATGCGGAGGGCTGTAGGAGGGGTTACATGGGCTGGTGTTTCCGGAGAATGAAGACAGTCAAATAAGGGAAAATTCCGTTTGAAGATTGGACTAAGGGTTTGAAACTAGAAGCTTTCATTTTTGAATTGTAGAGACAAAGTATGGGCCCTAAACACAATGTCAGTGTTTAAGAAAAAAGAAAGAAAGAGAGAGAGAAAGAGGAAGGAGAGGAGGGAGGGAGGGAACGAGGGAGGGAGGGAGGAAGGAAAAGAGGGAGCGAGCCACGTTTATTTTCCAGCATAAATATTATACTTGGAAATCAGGGAAGGAAGAAAGGGAAGAAAGAAATAGAAATGAGTGAAAATGGTCAACTCCATGACTTGAGTAGGGGACAGGGACATGTGCTCCACCATCTGCAATTTTCCTCAAGCTTGGAGCACTCCTGGTGGTCATATAAAGTTTAGGTTTAATCTGACCTAAAAGTAATGGGTGGAAAGAGGGTATAGACATATTCTAATAACTACACCTTTTGAGATCCTGACTTTTCCATCTTTAGTAACATAAGAACACCCCTAAAGAAATACAATTATATTTTAATCACCGTCTGAAATAGCTACTTGCTCACACAAAAAAACTCATGTGAGTTATCGCACTAGTTAATTGCATCTGTGTGGCTAATGCCCTTCCCGGTGACTGTGTATGTTTTCTGCAGATGGGAAAATAGGATTTCTTTTGAAAACATTGCCCTGTGTTCTCAGTGGCATATTTGGGCAAAGGCAAATGTCATAACCCAAAGGTCTCCAACAAAAATGTGCACTGCTCAAAGACACTGCCATTGAAGAAATATGGCACTGTGGCCTGCCAAGAAAAAATTCAGCATCCAAGTCTGAGTGAGGATTGTTTTATTTCATCGTGTGTGAAACATGCCAGTCAGAAGCCTTCCAGGACATGTATACATTTCCCTATGAAAACAAACTCTCATGCCTTTCACCTACCACTTCCATCCAACAACAACAAAAGAATTAACTAATAGAATAAAATTAGTATAACTCTAAATCTCTCACAGACACTTATCTATTCTTATTCACTCATTCTTTCAGCAATTATTTGTGGAGGAAAAAAAATGCCATACTAACTGCTATGAAACTGGAAAGAATTTTAAGACCCAGAAATTAAAGTATAGTTTGAGAGATAAGACACACAGGGAAATTTGAAAAGCAAATGGAACGAGAAATAGCTTTATTATACAGTATAGACTTTATTTTTCATATCATTGCTAAATCTGGATAAAGAAGTAGGTAAAATTTTAATGAGTGTGTATTAACTTACTTAATATCAACTGATAGAAGAAAGATCCCTCCCCTCACCCCAATCTCAGTGGCTCAACAAAATAAAAGTTTATTTTTCACTCACTTCACAGTCCCATGCAGGTCGTGCAGCTCTGATTGACGAGTTTTACTAAAATTGTAGACGGATATGATAAAATACAGCATCAGCTCTCACTTTAGCGTAGTTATGTGGCAAAAGTCTAATTCTTATTAAATGTAACTCTCTGCCTTTATGTTTCCTGGCAATCATATTATATCCCTCTGGTCTTTGACTTTCCCAGATGATCATTTCAAACGTCCTTTTCTCTCCTCCAGTCTGTAATACCTTTTGACCTATCCTGCTTCTCAGCTGATGACCCAGTTTTTATTTGACCAAGGAAATTTAAACAATCAGATGGCGTTTTCTACAAACTCCACCAACGCAATTCCCCACCTACGGCGTCTGTATCCATATACTCTGCCCTCCTCCCCCCACTGTAGCTGAGCCATCCATGTTCCTGTCTAAGACCCATCCCTCAACGCTGCACTGGATCTTCTCTCCCAGCTAAGGATGTTAGCCCAGGGATGCTTTCCTTTCTCTTCTATTTCATTTATGTCCTCCTCTCTACTGGATAATATCCATCATAAATATGATTTTATTTCTCCCATCTTAAAAAACCCTTCTCCTGATCTCAGTTATGCCTTCATCTATTAACTAATTTCTTTGCTCTCCTCAATAGCAAAACTTCTGAAATCAGTGTGCACACTCACTGTCTCTAATTCCTCTCTTCCTGTTGTTGCTTAAAGCCACTCTAATTAAGTCTCATGTATATCACTATCCCGACCCATTGTTAATGCTTAGTCTAAGAGTCAATTCTCTGTCCTCGTCTTACTTTGTCTATCAGCACCATTTAACACAGTTAATCACACTCTTGTTTTTGAAACACTGTTTTTGAAACATTTTCGTGGACAGTAAGATCGTGTCCAGGAAATCCAATTGCTCCCATTTCGCTCAGAGTGAAATCTAAATTCTTAGAAGGTCCTACAAGGCCCTACATAATCTGACCCTCCAACAACTCTCTGACCTCATTTCCCTCTACTCTCTCCCTCTCTCACTCATTTCTACCCACACTGGAGTCTTCACTGTTTCTTGAACATATCCATCAGTCCTTCTAGATCTTTGCATTGGCTTTTCCATCTGCCTGGAAATTTCCTTTTTCTTTTTTGTTTTTAGGAAGATTAGCTCTGAGCTAACTACTGCCAATCCTCCTCTTTTTGCTGAGGAAGACTGGTCCTGAGCTAACATCCATGCCCATCTTCCTCTACTTTATACATGGGATGCCTACCACAGCATGGCTTTTGCCAAGCGGTGCCATGTCCGCACCAGGGATCTGAACTGGCAAACTCTGGGCCGCCAAGAAGTGGAACCTGCGACTGTAACCGTTGTGCCACTGGGCCGGCCCCCTGCCTGGAAATTTCTGCTCTGAGACAGCTCGTTTCTCATCCCGTTGCCCCTTATGTCAAAATTCACTTACTTAATGAGGCCTTTCCTGACCACCTTATTAAAATTGCAAACATCCCTATTTTGCTTTTTCCCTTCTCAATTATTTTCTAAAATATTATATACTCTACTTCCTATTATGCTTATTTTCTGTCTCCTCACACTAGGATATAAGCTCTCACAGGCTGATATTTTTGTCTGTTTTTTTTTCACTTGTCTGTTTCCAAATCCTGGAATAGTGCTTGGGGCTCCTCCTCCTCCTTCTTTTTAAGCATAATTTCATCCCTTTACTTAAAACTTTTTCATCTGGGTTATCTATGCCTAGGAATGAAGTTCTTCATTTGCTTAAGCACGAAAGACCATTATTGTATTTTTACTAAAAAAAAAATATAAGCAATTCTCTAAGTAGAATTCTGCCTTACTCCTCTTATGTATGAATTACTCCAGCTATAGTCAACTTTGAAATTTACTATTTTATCTCCATCTGAACAATATATATGCATATATATAATTTTTTCTCTGTATTAGTGCAGCTACTATGGCATATTAAAGTAAGGTAGAAATGTCCTTTTCTTTAAGAAACAAATAGCCAAGTAAATGAATCTGAGATATAAATAATTATACTCTTGCTTAATATGTGCTAAAGTCACATCAACATCAAAGACTACTCAGGAGCATGGGAAAAGAATGAGTCCCTGTGGCTGGGCTGGGGAAGGAACAGCCAAGATGTGCTTCCCTTGGGGAGGGATGTTGAAAGAGATTCCTGAAGGATGAAGAGGAGTTTGTCAGTGATGGCTGAATCCTTAGGCGTGGTTATGTCTCCAAAGGATCCAATTCATGGTAAGTGAAGACCTAGGGTTAAAAATTGAACTCCTGTCACAGGAAACTGGTCAAAGATTCCTGAGTTTGGAAAATTACTATTATTCATTAGCACTGCAATGACATTTAAACATTTTTGTGAAAATTCTTTAAAATAGCAATGAATAACACATATATTTTGGCAATTAGGATTAGAAAACTATACAGACTTGGTTATTATAGCTGAATTTAGGTAAAGAGGTTGCCAGACTAATTTAACCTCATCTGAATACAGCTGTGAAATGTCAGAGTTTCAGGAATATCGATTTTATACTCTGCACTATGAAAAGAGGATAACTCAAGACATGAGAAGGAGGAGCATCTATTCTGTTGAAATCTAATGCTTACTTATGATCAGTTCAACACATGCTTTAAAGTACATTATGCAATACATTAAAAATAATGATTTTGAGACAAATTAAGCCATAATAGTCTCAAATCAGTTTGCCCACCAGTTAATATGTTGATTAATGTCCTGTTAGGTCTCAGACACTCATTTTTATCTCATTATTCAACCCAGTGTTTTCCCACAGCTATTGAATAAAAATGTAATTATTGCTCTAAATTATGTTATTATTAACTTTCACGTGGTGTTTCTCGATAAACAGCAGCACAAAATAAAGGACCATGAGGAGCAAGTAAGTCATAATGAAAACCACACATGTATATGGAACCACTCTCTGTTATGTATTTCAACACAGTGCTTCAGCATAGCATACCCAACGCTGGAAAGGAGAGAGGGTGGTGTTTTTCCTTAAAGAATTACAGTCAGGAGAGTGTGACATTAGGGTTTTAAATATTGATGTCACAGAGCCTGCATTTGTCAAATAAAATGCAGTTGACAATAATTCCAAATATTGAATTTTGTTCTAAAAATCAGTGAATATAGGCAAAGTCTCTTCTCATATGCCCATATTTATGGATTCTTGACAGAGTGATCAACACAAAGGTCATTCACCCCAATATTGCCATATTTTCTTCTAATATGTGAAGTTTCAAAAGGAGCATTTCTTGGTGACCTTTACCTAAAACAAACACGAATTCAGAAACAGAGCTCTGGGATCAGATCTGCACCTGTGTACTTAAATGGAATACTTTCTTCTTATATCTTGTCAGAGATATTATACAATGCAGAATCACAAAGCATTTTGGAATTCTCTAAAGATAATGTATCAATCCTCCGCTTGAGTTTTATAACTAAGATGGACCTTTTCAGAGTTATGCTTTTGACATTATTGTTATGCAAAATGGCATTTTCATGCATTAATCCCCATAAGAACGCTGAGTGCTACCCAGTAATGTTATCACATTCAATAAAAGAGATTGCACCAGAGTTTGATGGCTGCGGTTTCTTTGGCTTGATTATTAAAAAGGATAAAGCATTAAAGTATTTCCATTTATATAGAAATGTCTGTATTTTAAGCAATCCTAACAATATGCCAAGAAGCTAATAATCTGATAAATAAGCATCAGGGCTGACATTCCATAGCAGGTGAGGCTCAAGGCCAGAAGCATAGCAGGTTTTAATTGAGAAAAAGACTCAGTCTTTGCTGAGTCGATGTCCAGAAATTCAGCACAGCGCCATTGGCAGCAGAGCCAAGTACGTAGAATAAGGTCAGGAGAATGAGAGTAGAATTCCAGCCACAGAAGGGATATTTATATTATACTAATTTAACTCAAGGCTCAGAGAGGTTATCTAACTTGGCCGAGATCATGAAACTGGTTGGTGGTAGAATCCATTCAAAAGACAATTTGTGTAGGAACATCATGCATAGGAGGCCACAACTTCATGCATGGGAGGCCTGTGACTGCACTCAGAACTTAGTGATAAATGCAAAGACTCAGGATCAGGCAGAAAGCGAAAGATATAGTACAAGAGATCAAAACAAGTATAATCCTTGGTGCATAGGGTTATGGTTAGGGTAACCGTAAACCATGCCCCAGGACTGTTGTCCTGGCATAATTATTAATAGCCCTCATTTTATTCTCAAAATTTTCCTGAGTTGGACAGTGAATTATATAGGTACCCTAGTTATAGTGGAAATAGCATGAAAGTTTGAGTATGAGTTCTGCCTCAAGTATTATTTAGCATACAATCTCATCTAAGAAAAACAAACTTCATGCTATAAAACGATGGTAAGAGTTGAGGTTGGACTCCATTTTCAGGGAGCCTGCAACATCTAAGATCTCCTTGCCTCCCTCTAACTCTACTCCTCTCCTTCCAACATGCAGAAACCTTTCAAGTCTTGGGTCAAAAAGTGCTTCTTACAAATCATCATATTCTTCCAAATGCATTGTCTTCTTCAAAGTGCTTTCCATTTTCCCAAAGCCTTAAACTTTGAAACACAAAAGCTTAGCAAAGACTTTTTATCACCTCTAATCCTTTCTTGAGCTAAAGAGCATGGAATGGTTTCGCTGACAAAGCATTCAGGGACAAAAACCGTAAGTTATTATTTAAAAATATATATCCAGCTGTAATTGTTTGCAAAGGCTGTAGTTTCTTCATTCCTGAATTCTAGGATGCTAGACTTCATCTCAGCATCAGGACTTGCAATTGTGGGAAAAGTAGCTCAGGAAATATCAAGAGAGACTGGTTGCGGTTAAGGTTTTGGTGTATTAAAATTAACTAAGCTGATTATATTTGCAGTCAATTATGTCAGTTACATAGCTTCATATCTCTGTACTATTCAATGACACTTAATTTGGTCTTTGTCTTTCCCCTCCCCACACAGAAAAACCCCAAACAACAATATTGTAGAGTGTTTTTTTTTAATTTTTCTTAAAGATTGGCACCTGAGCTAACAACCGTTGTCAATCTTTTTTATTTTCCTGCCTTTTCTCCCCAAATCCCCTCCATTCATAGTTGTATATTTTAGTTGTGAGTCCTGTGACATGTGGGATGCTGCCTCAACATGGCCTGACAAGCAGTGCCATGTCCACGCCCAGGATCCGAACCAGTGAAACCCTAGGCCGCTGAAGCAGAGAGCACAAACAACTGCTCGGCCACGGGGCCGGCCCTATTGTAGAGTGTTTTTAATCACCTCTAGAAGTTGAACAAATCAGAGAACAGACGAAAGAGTATGAAAAAAGTGAGGGAAATTTTTCCCTGAAAAACCAAAAGTATAACTCAAAGTAAAATAAAACTCAATGTATATGTCTAATTAATAGTGAGCAATCTATACATACAAAAAATAAGACAATAAAAACCCTACTTTTAAATCCCTTAAACATGATGGAATTCTGTTATTCCAATACTCTAAGATTTGGACTGAAATGTGTTGTTTTATGTCAATAAAAAAGACTTTTAGCTTTTTATGTCAAGAAAAAGGAGAAGGACTGGCTGTTTCATGTGTAAATATGTCATAAAAATCAGTTTATACGCTCAGTTGATATTAAAATAAATTCAGTGAGCTAAGGCATATTTGTCGTTACTGGGCCCAAATATAAGTCCAGCAGAGCATGGATTATGCCATTAGTAACTTACATGGTGGCTCAATTCCTTTTTCTCTGAGTCAGCAACAAATTGTCATGAGTCCTTCCTCTTAGGCCCTAAAAAAGGTTAGAGGAAGTTACATAAATCCTAAAACAAACAAACAAATAAATAAAATAATGATTTATTAGTCCTATGACCACTTCCCATTCCTCATAAGCATTGCTTATGTTTGTTACATATATTTGTTCCTTTACCTGAAGATAAGAAAAAGTGTGTCTCATGAGTAGGGGTGTGAAGAGAAAGATGAATACACTTTGCTCACAGGAAAATGAGGCTTGATTCTAAGAAACTTTCCCATTTATTTCCAGCAGAAGCCCAGATTCCGGGGTAAGATTGAAGGAATTCTAAAGAGATTTGTTCATGCTGCAGCAGCAGCACAGTTGATCTGTGCCTTAAGATCTGGTCACCTCACGGGTAATTCTTCATCCCCAGCCATGTTTCATTGTGAATCCCTTTGAGCCCAGTGGTGGATGGTCTCTCAAATCCTAACGCCAGCTTCCTTTCATTTTCTTTGGCTTGAGACCCTGGCTGGTCCCCACCTTTGTACCTGTGCTGCCCATTTTAAAGTTAGTGCTCTGGCGACATACTCTGTTAATGTCTCCTCCTTTTTGACTCTGTGTTCCTTCTCTGTAATGTGAAACAAACAGCTGGTATTTTTGTTCATATGGTGACTTTTGACAATTAGTTTTGAGGTAACTTAACCAGAACTGGTCCCAACAAGGATGCGTAGTGTGAGAGAAAGAGTGCACTTATCAAGGAGCCTGGGATCAGATCCTGACTCTGTCACCAAATTGGTGCCTGGCGATGCAGGGGACACACACCCTCTGGCCCCAAAATGACAGGGCTGGGCTAGACTATAATTTCTTAAACATGATGTTCAGTGTGTTTCTCCTGCACTTTTATAGTCACAGCACATCCCTGGGAGGTACCATCAGCCATCCTCTGAAATTGAGACTGAATCCCACAAGTTATAGGAGGAAAAAAATACACAATTAGGGTGGAGTAGGTTTTCCTGAATTAGTTCTATCTACACATTACATTGGGATTTCACAGCAAGGAAATTAAAACCTGCTTCTCCCTGTTAGAATAAACTTTTTGGACAATGAGACAGAGTGTGTCATATCAACAACAGGCTTCGTACCTTGTCATTAGATCTCAAGAGTAAGGGCATAAGAAACAACCTTGGTGAGAGGTTCTCAATGAATCTTTGGCAACTTTGTTTTACTCTGTTTCTGCCCATCTGTGTTATTCATAACACCCAAATTTCCAGATAGATAGAATAAAGTAAACTAGATAGAATAAAGTAAAAATGCTTTCAAAAATTATTTTCAAGATTTAAACTTTGAAGAAGCAAATCGACTAATATTCTCCAGCTATGGCAAACTAGACTTCAGAACCTCTTGGGCAACTTCCCCATCTCTAAAAAGCTGAAGAGAACTACAAGCATTAATGATGACAAGGAAGAAGGCCTTTCTGAAAGCATATTGTTCTGTCATGTGGCCAATCTTTGAATAAAATTAATTCATCTGTGTGAGAGGGAAAACTAAAAATTTAGGGTTTAAAAAATAGAGGTGGTATATAAAGCAATATTTTATGACTTTAATTTTATATTACTTAAGAACTTCCTCGTGTTCACATAATCAAAATAAATGCAGAGCCTACATTTCTTTTGATGCCTATTATGTTTGAAATTAGTCTGGCTTTAATATTACATATCCTTAAAATTAATATACAAGTTACTGAAACATGTGAACAGTGCTAGGATAAAGCTGAATTATTTGAAGTGCATCATTGAAAGAGTAGTCTTTGGCCTGCTCTTTTTCATTCACCTGGAGTTGTCATGTAGTTAAATACCAACCTCCCTTATTACATACAATTTGACTTGATACTTGGGATTTTTTGCGTGTGCTAAAGAGCCTTAGCTCTTGTTTGTGTCAGGACTGTGGACATAAGTGTCAAAAAAAGAGACTCTTCTCTTTTGAAATGTTCTTCTGGTCATAAGCATCTTGATCCACTTAAAGGTAATTATCTTCACGTTGATATTTGAACACCAGACATAATAACTTCAGGAAGAGTTAGTTTCCGCTTTCATTCTCCAATTGTCCAACACCTGGAAAGAGATTCCCGAAGACTTAATGTCATGCTGATAAAAAAGAGTTCCAGATCTGCTTCAAAATCAGTTCCAAATCTGCTTCAAAAAAATCAAAACCATTCTCAGATGAAGATTTTCCATCCTTGAGGAAATCTAAAAGATAAATTGCCGGGCTCACCCCATGGCCATGTGGTTAAGTTTGCGCACTCTGCTGCAGCTGCCCAGGGTTCGCCAGTTCTGATCCTGGGCAGGGACCTACACACCATTCATCAAGCTATGCTGTGGTAGCATTCCACAGAGAAGAACTAGAATGACTTACAACTAGGATATACAACTATGAACTGGCACTTTGGGGAGAAAAAACAAAAAAAGAGGAAGATTGGCAACAACAGTTAGCTCAGGGCCAATCTTCCTGACCAAAAAAGTATAAAAAAAGAATCGATTGCAGACTTGAAAGCAATATAACAGAAACAATAATACTCATTCGAATCCTCACATTTTTGCATTTTAATGCCAGATTGCTTTATAACCATATCTACTTTATTTAAAATGTTTTCATACCTATAGTCAAATTTCTTGCTTTCTCTCCAAATGTAATTTCCAGATAACCTGGAGCAGTAGTTTCCAAACATAAGTACGCATCAGAATCCAAGACAGATTTTTTTAAAAACAGATTTTAGAGGCCTATCCCATATTTTCAGATCCATAAGTCCAAAGCCAATTTTAGGTCAAGCATTTGAGGATCACTCTCTAAAATATCTCTAATGGAATATTCTTATTCTCAAATGCATTTAAAAACTGAATCATCTTTTTCACACCTGATAATAATTTTCTTTATATTTTCCTTTCCTATCAAAGATACTACTAATCCCTTGGTTTTGTGAAATTCATTATATTAGTACCCTATTTTTTTAAATCTCTTTCTGACTGATCTCAAAATCTAAATCATTATAACTTATTTAATGTCTTATCTTTCTACAGTCATCACTAGTCTGCTTCTGTTTAAAACAACCCCAAAACCAAACTAACCGGAAAACCAAAATATTACATAAGATCCATGGTGACAGTGAGTCCCAAGATCCTGGGCAGAAACTGGAAGAAACTGCAAGTCAATAAAAAAGGTTCCATTGAGTAGATATGGAGATCCAGTCCAAGGCAGCAAGACTATCTTTAATGTCTCAAATAGCTGGCTGGGGACATTGGACCAGGAACTAAGCAAAGACCACTGCACTAGATGTCTACCACTGAAGACCCATAGTGGCAGGGACACTAGAGAAGCAGCTTAATTAAGTTGAGCAGTTTAATTGAAATGATGATTGGGTTAAAGAAACAAGGCTGTTTCTCAGCCATGAAAGAATCCTGGGTATACCCATCCAGTCACCTATCATAGTGACTTTAAACATACATGTAGACGTATGCACAACAGAGATAGCACTAAATTCTCCAGCCATAATTACCCCTGGATCATCAATGTACAGTTAAAAAATGATTAAACCAAACCAATCATAAATTTAAAACAATGAAAATCCTCTTAATGAGCCATAGTGGTAGCTGAATTACCACTGGTTTCCTAAAACTAGACCTAAATTTAAATAAAAATAAGACTGATCACATTTACAGTATATGCATTTATCAAGTTGTATTTCACTTCCAAAGTTTAATTGATGTGTTATTGTAAATACTAAATTAATCTGGAAAAGTAATATTCAGAATGATGTGTCAAAAGCAGGCATATTTTGAGAAACCATCTATAAGAGCAAAAGAAAAATTTCTCAAATTGTCAAGCCTAAAAGAATGTTGATTGAAATTTTCAAAACTTTTTCTTAAATAGATATTATTTTTTCTATTCTGATTTTAAAAGTAATATGTAGAGAGAGTTGAAATTTAGAAAATAGAAAAAGTATAAAGAAGGAAATTAAAATCTTTCATAATCTCACTGTTTTAAGATAATTGCTATTAACATTTTGTTTTTACTCCCAATTCTTTTTCTTTTTGGAAGTATGTTTTTTCTCCCCCCAAATTGGGATCATACTCTGTGCATTGTTTTTATCTTGCTTCTTTCACTTTATGTTATGTTATAAACATACATATTATATATTACATATATTATATGTACATATATTACACACATATGTAATATATATAATACATAATATTACATATATTATATATAATACATATATTATGAACATATCTCCAAGAATTCTTCAAACACATTGTGTTTCTTTCATACTATCGCAACTTATGCATGTGTCATAATATGTTTAAACAGTTCCATAAAGTTGCACATTTATGTTGTTTCCAATTTTTCAGTATTGAAAACAATACTTCAATAAGCACCATTATACATATATTTTTGTCCACCTTTCTAATCTTCTCCTTAGGAAAAATTTCCGGAAGTGAAATTTCACAGTGAAAGGATAAGAAATTTCATAGATTCTGGATACAATTTCTTTCCAAAAAGTTTCTGTCAATATACACTCTCACTCACTAGGTACAAGCATGCCTAACAAGAACACTGGAAATCTAGCCTGTTTTAAAAATAGATTTTACTTTGTACCAAAAACATATTATAACATCCATAAAACTTTTCATAAGGTTACTCATTCCACAACAAAGTGAATTTTTATAAGGAAAAGACCCAAGGAATTTCTATTTCTTCCCCCAAACAAGTCATTTCAATTTCCCTTTGAGGTAGTCCAACTTTCGCATTTTTCAGATGTCAATTTCCCCTCTTTTTGTTTTTTTCTAGTCCTGGTAATCTCTTCCAAAAAGGTTACATAAACTCTGAACTGTCATCTTGTACATATGATTCACTATTTCTTACCATCAGATGTTATAAACTCTACTGTTTGTATCTAAACCTATGTTCCTTACCAAAGACGGCTTCTTGACATGGTAGAAAGAACATGAACTCTGCCTTGGGAAAAGAGTTCTAGACCCTTCTTTAGCACAGAGACTAAACCCTCTGAAGTTGAGCTTCCATATTCAAAGGCTAATCATACCTTCTTACAGGATTATTGTGAAGATTAGAAAATGATGAGAAGCTACCTAGAAACTAATATTAATTAGCCACTGACCACTGTCTTTATATTTGAGATATGAGTAAAAGAGCTAAAAATACTAGTTATCATTTAGAACTAAATAATCTATTGCCATTCCTTAGGTAAACTGAAAGGTTAAAATGAGTTGTACTTACAAAGTGAAAACATGAATGGACTCTTGGCAATTCAAAATTCTTTCACTTAGGTCTTTTAAAGCACTCTTTCCAGGAGAACAACGCAAGTTAAGAAGACTCTTTAACAAGCTAAACAGTATTACTGAATCACATCCACCATTCCCACAGAGGTGATTGCCTGATTTGATCTTGAGTTCTGTATCAAAACTTAATGGAAACTGATATTTACTGCTTTCAAAAGAAGTCTCTGCCTATCAAATTGCTTCTAATATAACATAGGCATGTAAAGAGCAGACAGGTTTCTATATTCTATTCCAGATTCTTCTTGTGGTCTCTAAGACATTAGAGAATATAGAGTTTACGGTTTTTCTCTAGTGTTTGGAAGACTGGAATGAAAGAGAGAATTTCTGAGCCACATAAACTTAAAACCCAGTAGATTTCAACAACAATGGTATTCTTAAGAAGTTTTAAGGAGAAGGAAAGGGGTTGCGAATAATTTTGATACTGTCTTGTCTTTCACCAGTTGCTGCTAATCTTTTGAAAGCTTTTCTATTTTTGACCTACATTCAGACAGAGCCTGCTGTTTGACAAAGCTTGTTTTCAAGTCTGATTCACAAGAGCATTGCAGGGACTCCAAGGCTTGCAGGTATTTCTCCTAGAAATATAAAAGTTCCCTTTGGATAATTAACCACTGCCACAGGAAACTTGAAGTACCTAGAAATCTGACTTTCCAGGACAACATCACTCTATTGGTCGAGTGGAGGAAACAAAGCCCTTATCCCAGCATGCTCTTCACTGAAAACTGAAGTCAGTAGCCCATGGGGCAGAATCAATGGATCAGTGGGACACAAGAAAGCTAAGACAAACACTAGGAAACAAGATGCAATTACTGTATGTCTCAACCAACCTCAGGCAACAAGATACTGATATTTGAATGAACCCTGCGAACAATTTCTTTTGCAAGTTTCAATGGTTGTAAAATGGTGGACTTGTGACCTGAATAATAGGTTGCTTAAGATTCCTGGTTTATAACTCTATTTCTGAGCGACTGTACTCTAATTCCTTTCCCATCTCTTTAGTGTGCAAGGTCCACCTTAAGTGCCACCTCTTCTCTCAATGACTGCCTTCTCTGAATTCTCGTTTTATTATGTTATTTAAATATGAATGGGATATTCCATCCTACTTTAATATTGTCATAATTATTTGGGAACACCAATAGGTTATGTTATCACCAGATAATAGACAAATTAATGTTTAGTAAATTATACATCCAGGATTCTACACCATTAAAGAATAAGAATGAAATTTTGAGACTGATGTTCCCTATTTTATGACCAATGTTATAAATGTTTTCTCCATAAGTCTCTGAGGAGATGCATTAATGTTGGAGGGCTCTGGTTAACAACTAGAATCAATCTTTCCACCAGAGACATTCCTCTTTTATCACTTAAATATAGGGGTTTGATGTGAGATTTCTTTGGAAATAAGTTGTCTGCTCTAACCAAAACAAACAAAAACCTCCAGAAGTAATCACCTAACTCTTTTAGAAGTTTCAACTGGTATTTATTCCTATTTTTCTATTCGATAGATGTGTACTGCTATTTTAAAATTCTCAGTTTTAGGTATTTTACCAAAGTCCAGTCAGGAGACAGGAATCACACCAATTGTTTCACAAGAGAGAATTCAATAGAAAGAACAGTTGACCAGGTATAAGGAATTTTTAGCTAGGTAAATACAAAGGCAAAAAGGAAAACTAAGTTATCAAAAAGGTGGCGACTAAAAGAAGCTTCTACCAGCCCTAGGTCTATGGGAGCAAAAGGAAGAAGTTAGAATTGTTAGACGTTTGAAAGAAGGGCCCCATGGGGCTGGGACTCAAGGCTCTGAGGAGAGGTGCCAGCCAGCCGATGGTGCGTCTCTGAGTCTCTGAGGGCTCTTGCAGGACCACTGGTTCTGTAAGTGAGGATCTAACTACAAAGTGGATTCAACTGGAATGATATGCTGCTGGTAAAGTGAGGAATCTTATTTATTGTCTTCCCACTCTGTAAGAGGAAGATTTAGTTCTCTCACATTCTCCACCTCTCCATGCCCCTGCCTACTTCCTGCCATTCCTTTCAACTCCTGCCCTCACTCCGCTCACATTGTATATACACACAATACAGTTGTATCATTATCTTAGTGTAATCCAGAATTTCGGTGTTTACATTACTCTATCCATGCAAATATATTCACAGCTGAGCCACATGAGGGGCTATGAATTACTTATAAGTGCAACAATCATATTCCTTGGAGGTAATAATTTCTTGGGTATCTTGCTTGTTTGTTCATTTGCTTGCTTTTCAATGTTCTTCTCACTAACATGCCCTCAGACTCTCAATAGACAAACTCATCAGATGTTATAACTTTCTTTTCTTTTATGCATGCCTATGAGTCCTCCCACTCCATCTGGACTGGTTGTTCTCGAGTCTGCAGCACGGCTGTCCTCCTAGGATCTTCTATTACCATTGTCACCTCTTCAGTGTGGGTCTGCTTTTCTGTGTGGCTAGGTTTTATTGCTTTTGCTTGATTTTCTCACTTTTAGTGGAACGCATCCTCAACTAATTGTACTAGAAAGGGCACATGACAGGTAAATTTTTGCGAACCTGAATATCTGGAAATAATATTTACTTTATTTAATCTTTAAAATTAATTTTCAGTTTGGCAAGATTTAGACTTCAACAAAAATTTTGAAAGCATTCTCCCTAGTCTTCTAATTTCTGATGAGGCTGTTGAATAGTACCATTTCAGTTCTTGACCTGTTTATCTCCTCTGGAGGCTTCTGGTATCCTTAATTTACTACTACAGGCATTCTGAAATTTCATGGTGGTATGCACTGAGGTGCCCTTTTCTCTTTCTCATGCTAAGTCTTCAGTGGATTTTTCAATACTGAAACTTATGACCTTCAGTTCTGGAAACTTTTATTATTTCTCTGCTAACTACAGTTCTCCATTTTATTTGTCCCTTTCTCCTGGAACTCCCACTATTCAACCTTCTAAAACAATTATGTAATTTTCTCTCATATTTTGAATCTTGTCATTTTAGTCTAGTTTTGTGGAGATATTTTCTACTTTATCTTCCCACTTTTCTATTTCCTTTAAAATATTTTTCTAGCATATTTTTAATTTCCAAGGTTTTTTTGGTGTTGTTTTCTGAATATTGTGTAGCATCTTCTTTCATGGATTTTTTAACCTTTCTACAGCTCATAATCATACGCTTTGTGCATTTAAAAAATTTCCCTATCTACATTTTTATATGCTTTTTTTTTGGCTCCCTGTTTCCTCTGTTTTCTGTTTCTTAGATTTGGTTTCTGTTTCGTCTCTAAGGTTTTCATCAAATGTCTGAGCACCTTTGGAGGCTGGTTAATATTTAAGAGCAAAGCACTTAATAGCTGATTAGAATCTCTGAAACCCCTTGGTAGGCTTCACCAGAGGGTGACTGAGTGGGACAGATCCATTTTCTTGGGAGTAGGTGAAAACCTTTTCTCTTGGACCAGTCTCCCACTTGGGATGACTGATAGGGTTCCTTGAGGCAGGTTGGGGGAGCAGGGGCTCTCATTGGAAGCCATGGAGTTCCATATGGCCTCTCCGCTGTGCCCTAGCTCTCCATGTCCCCACTCCAAAGATGGGCTTGGTACCCAAGGTTCAGGGTTCTGGTTCAGGTATAATTAAAACATGAGCAGGAAGGGGTCTAGATTCCAAGCTGATTTTATGCAGGCTTTCAGACAATCCTCATGTTTTCAGCCCCACATTCTCTCACGTGGCAATCCCAGGAACCTTTCATTCCTGAGATTTTCCAGGGTGTTGAGACACAAAGGGATTCCTCAACACCCTCTCAAATTAATTACCACTAGTACATTTGCTTCCCAGCTATTAGTATTTTGTTAACATCTCTTTTCTATTGTTATTGTTGCTTCTATTTTCTTTGCCTCTGTGGGCTTTTGTTTTATCCTTCTACTATCATGATAGTGGAAGCTTTGGAGGAGCAGGGTTAAAAGTAAATATTCAATACACTATAGTTAACAGACTTCCCAATTTTATTTATTTAATGATCATGTTTTATTAAGCATTTCTATTTTTTTATTAAGTTAATTTTAGAAGTTTATGTTTTGGACCAAATTTTCAAATGTGTATGTTGACATGGAGGTGTTTTCTACAATGTCCTTGGATGAGTTATTACGTCTTTTCTATATAACAGTTATGATCACATTTGAATGAGTTTCTGGGCTCTGTATTCTGTTCCATTGGTCTATAATATGTGTGTTTTCATGCCAGTACCATTCTGTTTTGATTACTGTAGCTTTGTAAAACGTTTCGAAATCCGAAAGTATGAGGCTTCCAGCTTTGTTCTTTCTCAAAGTTGTTTTGGCTGTTTGGGGTCTTTTGTGGTTCCATATGAATTTTAGGATAGTTTTTCTCTTTCTATGGAAAATTCCATGGGGATTTTGGTAAGAATTGCATTGAATTTACTTTGAGTAATATGAACATTTTAACAATATTGTCTTCCAGTCCACATGGGATGTCTTTCCATTCATTTGTGTCTTCTTTAATTCCACATAGCAATGTTTTGTAGTTTTCAGTGTGCAAATCTTTTGCTTCCTTGGTTAAGTTTATTCGTAAGTATTTTATTGTTTTTAATGCTATTATAAGTGAGATTCTTTCCTTAATTTCCATTTTAGATTGCTTGCTGTTAGTGTATAGAAATGCAACTGATTTTTATGTGTTGATTTTGTATCTTAAAACTTTGCTAAATTTGTTTATTAATTATAACAGGTTTTTTTGTGTGTAGAATCTTTAGGTTTTTTGGCATCTGTGAACAGAGCTAATTTTACTCTCCCTTTCTGATTTGGATAACTTTCATTTCTTTTTCTTGCCTAATTGCTGTAGCTAGTACTTTCAGTACAATGTTAAATAGAAGCAGCAAGGGTAGTCATCCTTGTTGTGTTTTTTATTTTAGAGTAAAGGCTTTCAGTTTTTAACCATTGAGTATAATGTTCAATGTAGGCTTTTCATATATGAGGTTTTATTATGTTGCAGTAATTTCCTTTTATTCCTACTTTATTGAATGTTTCTTATCATGAAAAGGTATTGAATTTTGTCAGGTGCTTTTTCTGCATGTATTGAGATGATCATGTGATTTTGATCATTTGTTGTGTTAATGTGCTTTCTCACATTGTTTGATTTTTATACATTGAACCATGCTTTCATCTCAGGTATAAATCCCACTTGGTCATGGTGTGTGATTCTTTTAATGTGCTCTTGAATTCAGTTTGCTAGTATTTTATTGAGGAGTTATGGATCTAGAATCATCAGGAATATTGGCCTATAGTTTTCTCTCTTATGGTGTCTTTTGTTGGCTTTACTATCAAGGTAATTCTGGCTTCATAACATCAGTTTGGAAGGGTTCCTTCCTCTTCAATTTTTTGGAAGAATGAGAAGTGTTGGCATCAATTCTCTTAAATTTTTGGTAGAATTCCCCAGCAAAGCCACCTTGTCCTGGGCTTTTCTTTGCTGGGAGATTCTTAGTTACTGACTCAATCTCTTTATTAGTTCTAGGTCTCTTTAGATTTTCTATTTCTTCTTGCTTTAATCTTGGTACATTGTATATTTCTTGGAATTCATCCATTTCTTCTAGGTTGTCTAATTTGTTGGCATATAATAGTTCACAGCAGTCTTTTACGATGCTTTTAATTTCCGTGGCATCAGTTGTTGTGTCTCATCGTTCACTTCTGATTTTATTGACTTGAGTCTTCTCTCTTTTGTTCTTAATCTAGCTAAAGTTTTGTCAATTTTGCTTGTCTTTTCAAAACAAATCAGCTCTTAGATTTGTTGATTTTTTCTACTGTTTTCTACTCTCCATTTCTTTTATTTTTGCTTCATCTTAATTATTTCCTTCCATCTGATAACTTTGGGCTTAGTTTGTTCTTCTTTTCTAGTTTGTTGAGGTGTAAATTTAGGTTAACTTAAGATCTTTCAGGGACCGGCCCCATGGCTGAGTGGTTAAGTTTGTGTGCTCCGCTTCAGCAGCCCAGGGTTCACCAGTTTGGATCCTGGGCATGGACCTACACACTGCTCATCAGGCCATGCTGTGGCAGCATCCTACATAGAAGAACTAGAATAATCTGCAACAAAGATATACAACTAGGTACTGGGGCTTTGGGGAGAAAAAAAAAGGAGGATTGGCAACAGATATTAGCTCAGGGCCAATCTTCCTCACAAAAAAAAAGAAGAGAGAGTCAGCCTGTTCTTTGAAGCTTTGGAGCCAGACATTGATTTCTCCTCTCTAGCTTTAAAAAGAAAAGGATTTTTTTTTAATGTAAGCATTTATCACTATAAACTTTCCTCTTAGTATTGCTTTGCTGCATTTTCTAAATTTGAGTATGTTGTGTTTTCATTTTCATTTATCTCAAGATATTTTCTAATTTTCCTTTTAATTTTCTCCATTAGTCATTGATTATTCAAGAGTGTGTTTAATTTTCACTTATTTGTGAATTTCCCAGCTTTCCTCCTGTCTGATTTCCAGTTTTATGCCATTGTGGTCAGAAAATATACTTGATATAATTTCTATCTTCTTGAATTTTTTGAGACCTGTTTTGCGGCCTAATATGTGATCTATCCTGGAGAATGTTCCATGTGCACTTGAGAAGAATGTGTATTCTATTGCTTTTGGATGGAATATTCTGTGTATATTTGTTAGGCCCATTTGTTCTATAGGGTTGTTCATGTCCAATATTTCCTTATTGATCTTTTCTCTGGATGTTCTATCCATTTTTGAAAGTGACATATTGAAATCCCCAACCATTACTATCTTGCTGTCAATTTCTGCCTTCAGTTCTGTCAATGTTTGCTTCATATATTTGGGTGCTCTGATGTTGGGTGCATATGTATTTATAATTTTGATATCTTCCTGATGAATTGATCCTTTTATTATTTTATAATGTCTTTGTCTCTTGTGACAGCTTTTGAATTAAAATCTTTCCTGTCTGATAGAAGTATGGCCACCTCTGCTCTCTTTTGGTTGCCATTTGTGCAGAATATTTTTTTTCTAATCCTTTCTCTTTCAGCCTTTGTGTGTCCTAAAATCTAAAATGAATCTTCTGTAAACAGCATATAGTGGGATCTTGGGGATTTTTAATCTATTTAGCCTCTCTATGTCTTGTGATTGGTGTGTTGAATACATTTACATTATAATTACATTATAATTATTGATAGGAAGGACTTAATATTGCCATTTCGATAATTCTTTTCTATCTGTCTTATAGCTTTTGGTTCCTCTTTTGATTCTTTACTCATTTTCTTTTGTGCATCTTCAATAGGTATTTACTTTGTGGTTACCATAGGCTTACATAAAATATCTTATAACAATCTATTCTAAGATGATAAGAACTTAACTTCAATCACATCCATATATTTTACACTTTTACTTTTCTCTCACACACATTTTATGTTATTGATGTCACAAATTACATCTTCTTATATTGTGCACCCATTAATGTATTTTTATAGTTAACAGTTTTTTTTATTCTTTTGTATTTTAACTTCTAAACCAGAATTAAAAGGGCTTTATGCATCACTGTTACAGTGTTAAAGTATTCTCTATTTGTCTATATATTTACCTTTACTAGTAAACTTTATACTTCCGTGTATTTTCATGTTGCTGTTTAGTGTCCTTTTGTTTTAACCTCCAGGATTCCCTTTAGCTTTTCTTTTAAGGCGGGTCTAGTGGTGATGAATTCCCTCACTGTTGTTTATCTTAAAAAGTCTTTATTTCTCCTTCATTTTTAAAAAGTAGTTTTGCCAGATATATTCTTGGTTGGCAGGTTTTTCTTCAGCACTGTCAATATATCATTATTCTTGTTTGTGGTCTGCACGGTTTCTGCTGAGAGATCTGCTGAGAGTTTTATGGAGGGAGTTCCCTTATACATAACTACGGAGGGAGTTAGTTTTCTCTTGCTGTTTTCAGAATTCTCTTTGTCTTTGACTTTTGGCAATCTGATAATAATATGTCTCTGTGTGGATATCTTTGGGTTCACCATAGTATAGTTTTTGTGTGTGTGTGTGTGTGGATGACAATTTGCTTCCCTGGATTTGAGAAGGTTTTAGCCATTATTTCTTTAAAGCAGCGTTCTACTCCTTTCTCTCTCTCTTCTCCTTCTGGGATACCCTTAATGCATATATTGGTCTCATTGCTGGTTTCCCATAAGCCCCTTAGGCTTTCTTCACATTTTCATTCTTTTTTCCTTTTTGTTCTTCTGACCAGAAAAAATTCAAATAATGTATCCTTGAGTTTGCTAATTCTTTCTTTTCCTTGATCAAGTCTGCTCTTGAACTTCTCTAGTGAATTTTTCTATTCAATTATTGTATTCTTCAGCTCCAAAATCTCTGTTTGGTTCTTTTTTATATTTTCTATATCTTTGTCGATATTCTCATTTTGTTCATGCATCACCTTGAGCTTGTGGAGCATTTTTATGATGGTTATTTTGAACTCTTTTGAACCATTTTATCACAGGTATTTTTAACTTAAATCAGTATTTTGAAATGCTCTTTAGGACTGGCTTCTAGAAATTTATTTTGTTCTTTTGTTTGAGCCATGTTTCCTTGTTTCTTTGTGTGTCTCTTAAGACACACAAAGTTATCTTCATTCTTTCCATTGTGCAGAGCTATGCCAGCCACAGCACGCTGCTCTCTGCTCTTCTATGTTTTTAGCATCCCCAGACATCCAAACTATGCCAGTTCCATCAGTACTGCTAATGAGGTGAGACAGAAACTAGTCCTTCAGGCAGCCCTCCAAAAAGCTGAACACTGGATGCATACTCAACTCTTCTCTTTCCTCCAAGAAAGAAGTCACAAACCAGGGTGTTCTCTCCTGGTGCTGAGTTGTGCTAGCTTGTGGGAGGAGCTGACATGGGCAAAGTAAAATTGCTCTTCTTACCTGTTCCAATATCATGGTTCTTGGCTTTGTTCTTGCCTGGGTTGCTACAACTTCTTAACTGGTTTCAGCTTCACATCCTCTCAGATTCAAGTCCCAAGAAGTAGAGAGATTCTCTTCCCAGCAGCTCTCACACTTGCCCTTGTAATCACTCTGATTGGAGAAACTTGGGTCATGAGCCCACCTGTTTACCAATCACTGAGGCCAGGGGAATTGACTATGCTGATTGATCTAAGTCTAGGTAATACACTTCATCCCTGTAGAGAGGGGATGGGATCCCATCCAAAGGAGTAAATTATTACTTCCCAATTGTCAGCATTTACCAGAAATCAAGCAGTGGTTGTTAGACGACCAAAATATATACATGTCCACTCAGTTATCATCAATAGTTGAGAAGATTTCACTATTAAAACATATTATCTATTAGCATCGTGTCTCCTACTTCTCCAAGAAAAAATAAGATTTATAAAATATACTTTTGAGCTGAGGGAAATGAGCAGTATTCAAAATACTCTTGGGATGATGTTGCTCTGGAAGCACAGTGTGAGGCAGTATTGCTAGTTTCAATTGATGCCTGCCTTTTATTCACGTGAAAGAAGATACACGGATGCGCAGCAGTTGAGAAGGAGGTGTGAGGGATGCTTAGCTTGATTGAGAAAGGTTAATTACATGTGAAATGAGGCTGGGATTCAGAGGATGTTTGCTCTAGATTTTGTGTAACGTTATATTAACACTGGGATTCTCTTTATTCTATTAACAAAATAAACTCATTTTGTTTGGTTTCATTTTACAGTTGCTTTAATCCCACTGAACATTTATACTATTATTTAATTTTTACTAAACATTTGTGGAGAGTAAAATACCTATAGAATTAAGCGACTGCAGGATATTAAAGACATCCAGTTCTTACAGAGATTTGATCTGCTAATTAGCCTCACCAATTTTATGGATCATTGCATCTCACTTAAAATGTATTGTTATACGTTTATAATCTTTTCATAATGAGCTTTTATGGAGTGCATGGACCAACTTTGTGACATACAAGAGAAACTTCCCTTCCCCCACCTAAAAAATATGTTCACAGACCCAGTAAATCACAATAGCATTCCACTGAAAATGGTCCTTTTGGCATTATGAAACAGCTTATTTGGGACCACAGCAGAAAAGGCAAATACTCGAGAAGGAAAGAGTCAGAATGCTATCCAGAGAGGTTCAACAAAGACAAGAATGGAGAGGAGGAAAGCCAACATCTAATAAATTGATGGGCAATATAAATTTATGGAGAAAACATAGGAGGGTCAAATTTTCTTTCATTATCACAGTGACCTCATATAGCCTTTGCATTGCAGACTTTCTGTTACTAAATGAGGTAAACCAACATTTTCTGCTTTCTCAACAGGAATATTCATTTTCAGAATTAGTTGTTGACTTTTGAAATACATTTTTAAAACTTCAGATTAGCTATTCCTTCTTGGAAAGAATAGTCAGTTCGACATGCTACTGATGAAGTTAAACAGCGATAATCAAGAAATCCCCCCAGAGGCCAGCCCCCTCGTGTAGTGGTTAAGTTCATGTGCTCCGCTTCCCTAGTCTGGAGTTCCCAGGTTTGGATCCCTGGCACAGACCTATGCATGACTGATCGAGTCATGCTGTGGCAGCATTCCATAACAAAATAGAGGAAGATGGGCACAGATGTTACCTCAGGGCCAATCTTCCTCACACACACACACAAAATCTCCCCTACTCTTTTGTGCCCTAGAAAATGACTCACTGTAAAGAATTGCCTTTCATCATATGATTTAGACTGGTGAATGACCCCCTTATATGCCCAAAACAAAACAATATAAGACCCACCAAATTCCTATTCTTATCTCATAAATGACTAGATGAACTGTTCATTCCTACTGACCAATCTGGACATAATGCCCACTAACTTGATTTGACCAAACTTTAGTGAGCTTTCTCTCTTTTCCTCAGGTCCCTGAACTTTGGCCCACCTTCCAGCATTGCAAGAGCAGAACAGCCCCTCCTTCATGCACACCCTGGGGAAGGGTCAGCTGATCTCGGGGAAAAACACGCTCTGATCAGCTGTCTATTTATGCTCCTGGCTCATCCCACGCTCTAACACCACGTTCTTTCTAGCTTCCAAATTTACGCCTCCCTATAGATGAAAAGCCATTTTCTGCCTGACCATTGAGACACTCATACGTGTAATGGTGGGATCATTCTCTCTGTGGCAATTAAGAGACCCCCTTGCCCTAACACAATGATTCCCTTCCCCCCATTTGCAATAATCTGTTTGAATAACATCTTTCCTTACCTAAGTCTGGATTTATTTTTTTATTTGACACTACAATTATTTAAGCTGACTTAGAGTATTTATCAAGAATTATTTGGCAGAGAAAAATCTCATAACATTTGTTTTCTCTTTTTATCTTAGTAGAAATCTAGTAGCATATTTTTAGAGATGCTGACGGTAAATCAAGTTATTCACAGACATTCTTACTACACATTTAGACACCAAATAATGCTTCACATCACAAACTAAGCATCTCAGCCTCACCACCAATTGCCTTCCTGAATTCTTATCTCTGTTAATGAGCCACCATTCCTTTGGCCACCATGTTGGAAATTCCAGTGCTGTCTTTGAATTTTCCCTCAGCCTATTCTTCTTAATCAGTCAGTATCCAGGTCAGTTGATTATACCTCTAATTAATATCCCTCACATTTTTCTCTTCCTTCCCGTTCTGCTGTCATCATCATAATTCAAGCTCTCTTTGAAACCTCATGGTAATACTATTGAAGTACTTGCCTGATCTCTGTTTCAGTGAGACTCTCCTTCCCCCTGGTAAGATGTGTGGATTTAAAGAAAGCGGGGCTCTAGCGGAGTGTTTGAGGGAGAGGTTGGATGTGAGGTCAGAAGTCAAAACAAGAGTTGTTCTTAGATCTCCTAAGAGATTAGGGAGCAAGATTGCAAATGGAAAGCTCAAGGTCATGTCTTTGAGAAAACCCTGTTTGTAAAATGCAGTGAAGAGAAAAAAGTTGAATGACAAATATAGAGGAAATAAAGGAAAATGACCTGTTGAAGACTGAAGTCAAGATCTGAAAGTCAAGAATTATTAGACGGATTAAGGGAAAACAGGTGGGATTAAATGTTTGTATGTAAGAAGAAAATATGAGGAGGTACAAGACTGTTCCTGTGTAACTGTCTCCAGTGAGCTGGAATTTTAAACTAGTCTTGGCGGTTCAGCAGGAGATAGTATCAGGACGGGTATCCCTGAGTCAAATAGTGAAGCTGGGTCAGTCTACCGGAAACAGATTTTCCTGAGTTAGCTGGAGCAGTAAATCTTAAAGTATTTTGAGACTTTATCAGGGTGAGAGATTGGTTCCTATGTCTGTTCTTTATCACCACACCTTTTTTAAAGTACCAGATATTGCAGCTGGTTTTGGTGCTATGATGCCTTTCTTTTCTTCTTTTTTTTTTTTTAGACACTTTGTTTCCTAATGATGGATGATTCAGCTGGATGATTCAGGAAGAGAGGAGGCAGTATTTTTATGGGCTGGCAAAGCTTTCCTCAGGCTGACTCCCTGTTCCTGAGGTGGCTGGCTCTGACAGAATAAAGACACAACTTCTCAGCCTCGCAGTATTCTCTGGAATTAGTAAGGTTCCAGGATCAGAGTCCAGCTTCAACGGCTATATCTTCTCCACAATGTTCTCCTCCCTTGTGTGAGTCTCATTGTTTTGAGGAGGCCAACTGAGTTCTGAGCCAAACCTCCAAAATCATATAATGTCCCACACTTTCCAGCCCTTATTTCTTTGATTACACAATTCTCTTTTCTTGGATAACATCCTTCCTCAAGAATATATGCCTTACTTGGTTTTAAACTATGTGGGAGCATGAAATATACATTTATATCAGAATATTTTTTATTGGAACTTATATAACACTATCTAGAAGAGTAGAGTTGTGATGGTAGAGAATGGTAGATATTTCCTCTTGTTTTAGAAATAGGTCTATCACACTTTAGATGGGCACATGGTTACCAAAGACAAATATTACATTTTCTAGCCTCTCTGGTTGCCAAGTATGACCATGTGGCTAAGTTTTGGTCAAGTGGATGTGGTGGAAATAGTATGTAAAACTTCTGGGAGATGTCTCAGAGGGAATGAGCTGGCCCAACTTTTCTTCTTTCTCATTTCCTATCGCTTGGAATACTGTTATGATAACTCGATGGCAGGAGCTGAAGCAGCCATCTCAGTCATGATATGGAAGCTGTGTGTGGAAGAAGAGCCACCAATTAGCGCTGGACTGCTTACACTTGGACCGCTAGGGGAGACAGAAAGTTACTTTATCTTGTTTAAGTCACTGTTATTTTGGCATTTGATATAAAGTATTAACTATACGTTAATATTCTCTCAATAAGTTCTCATTGAATGAAAGAATAAATTAGAAGTGCTGAAGGCATTGAAATTGACCTGTTCTACTATACCTTGCCTTAAAAGACTTGACTTTGTATAGCCGGCCTAAGTAGTTTGGTCAGAGGTCCCACGTGGAGGCCCATAGACTTGATTTATCACGTAGACACATAGTGATTTGCCCACATATTGTTTTAAAATTAAAATAATTACAACATTTATACCACAGCATTTTGCACATGAATGTTGTTATTTCTGGATCTCTTAAAACATCAGATGACAAGGCAACCCTCAGCCCACATTCTGGCCTTGCACCAAATGGCAGGAGCCAGACATGCCTTTGGATGGTGCACGTGCTCTTACATTCACCACTTCAGGCCAGCTTTCCTCATTTGTGTGACTGCCTGCCTGTGTGTCTATTTGCCTTTGTGCCCTGCCATGTAGTATTCTAATGAAAATAGACTTCTATTACTGATGAACCCATACTGCTTCACACACATACACACTATCAAGATAGTCAATGTAAAGCTGTTTTACAGGAATTTCCTTCTCTTATGAGCTCTTCCAGGTCAGGAGCTAATTACCCTTTGCCCTTTGTCCTTTACATTCACTCTGGTGAAAACCACACTCCTAAGCTATTTTATGACCTCTAATATAATTGAAGGCAGGACTAGGGGCATCCTGCCTGGGTTTAATCTCTCAAGCGGGTCTCAGCATGTACAACCCTTCCATAAACTGGCATGCTTCCTCTCATGGGTTCTCTTCAGTTCATTTTCCTGGGAGCGAAGTTACTTGCTTCTTTGCACAATAAATAGACATTATTAATAATTAGAATCCTAGCCCAATCTGTCATAATTGGGAGGAAATCTCACCTTCAAAACCTGATAAACCCCTCAGAAAATCAGCATCTGTTTCCTTTGTATGATAAATACTAACACTAGGGGTAAAAATGACTTAATACATTGCTAGGAATTAGCTATTAAAAACAAGTTAAAATGGAATTGATATGTTTTAATTGGAAAGATCACAGAAAACTTTTAAGAGGATTTATCTTTGGATAGAGGGTTGGGGGAGGGATGATGATTGGAAGGGACTGCTTGCACATTATACCTTTCTGAAATTCTTACTTTATACATATTTATATATTTGTTTACATAAGATTAAATGTACCAGTAGAGATATCTGGATGAGGAGATTTTGGATACTTTACATTTTTGAAAAAATTAAAAAGAAATATACTAAAAGGGAAATATAACTAAAACATGCTATAAAATAAAGTGTTATATAACGATACATACAATGCGATTCTATTTACATAACAAAAACCCTTATCTATATGTACATATGCACATGTAAAAACACTGAAATGGACGGAATGACACAAAATTAGGACTGCCAGTGAGCAGAGAACATGAGATAGAGGATAAGGGAGGCCATCACGTGCACTTTAAGTTCTTTTATACTGCATAATTATTTCTGAATTTCACATGTTACTTGTGTCATTTTAAAAAGTAACTAAAAGTTTGGGGCTAACCTGGTGGAGTAGTGGTTGAGGCCGTGTGCTCCACTTCAGTGGCCCGGGGTTAACAGGTTCAGATCCTGGGCCTGGACCTACACACCACTCATCCACCCATGCTGTAGAGATGTCCCACATACAAAACAGAGGAAGATTGGCACAGATGTGTTAGCTCAGGGCCAATCTTCCTCATACACACACACAAAGTAATTGAAAGTTAAATACAAGTCATAATCTTTGAACCATAATTTAGTTTCTGAGAATATATTTTGATTATTCTCACTATAATAAAACAAGTAGTATACATATAAATACCTTAGGAAAATATTTTGTTTTTGAAAAATTGAAAATAATTTAAATATCCAATTATAAGACACATTAATTGTGATAAATCCAAAAAACAATGTTGTTTAGTTATTAAAAATCATTCTTACCAAGAGCGTGTAATGTCATGGAAACATTTGTGATCTAATAGAAAGTGAAAAAAAGTAGGATGCAAAGTTAAATATTCAACTTGCTAATAAATAAAACAATTATTAAAAATACTAGAAGAAAATACATCAAATGTTAATGTGATTGTGTTTCACAAAGCATTATTTGAAAATAAAAGACTTTGATACCTAACAGTCATCAGGCCCACTGTGCAGTCTGTAATATGAAGGACATAAAATATCAGGGGGCTGAAGTTTACCAAACTGTTTAATATCAGAAATTAGACTTTTTATCAGTCGCAACCAACTTCAAATTTACCTCTAAATATTCTTAAAAATTTTTAAAGCCACTTATCTTAATATGTAAGTTGAACATTAGAAACAAGTAGAATTTTGAATAGCCACACCATTTCTACATACACGTTTCAGTATGAATTTGCCTACAAAGAAAGAGTAAAATCTTTTGTGTACACAAAGAATGTGAATTCATCACGTCTCGGGAAATTCCACTTGGTAATGGTGAAATAAACTTTGTCTTGACTACAAATGCATTCACTGCTAAACTGTTAAGTAGCTTTTATCTTACTGAAATCAGCGTCTCATTGATCTTTGCTTTCCCATTTTTCTCATTCATTTGGTTACTTCTTTTCCTATTTAAAAGTTTCCTTCTTTCTTCCTCCTTTGCTATTTTTCTGGTATAACAGTGAGAAAGGTGTATCTTTTAGACATTAGCAGGTTTCTGGAAAGTTCAAACAAGATTTTTATCTTCAAGGGTTCACTTGCACCATTCCTGCCATGGAAAGATTCCATTTCTGAGTTTTCTGATTTGCTCATTTATAGTATTTCTTAAGTTACTTTAGAGCACTGTGTAGCTGAGAAAACCCTTCATGGATTAAAATATCTCGTCTAATCACTCAAGCCTTGACCAGCCTCTTCTCCCAGGAGTTCTTGCCTCTCCCCTCACAATGTGAGGCCCCTATACTATTGTTCTATGTTTAATGTTTGAGTCATACTGCAGTGGGATTTGAATGGCAATCTAAAGAACATTGGATAGGTGACAAACTCTTGCATCCTTCATCCGCTTCCCTTACTCCACAGTCTCTCTCCAGGTGAAGCCCCATAACTGTCTGCCAGGCACTTTTCTGCAGAGTTTAGCACCTTAGTTATTGTTAATATATTTTTGCTACAGGGGCTGGCCCAGTGGCATAGTAGTTATGGTCATGCACACTGCTTCAGAGGCCTCGGGTTCACTGCTCATCAAGCCATGTTGTGGTGGCGTCCCACATAGAAGAACTAGAATGACCTATAACTAGGATATACAGCTATGTACTGTGGCTTTGGGGAGAAAAAAAATAAGAGGAAGATTGGCAACAGATGTTAGCTCAGGGCCAATCTTCCTCACCAAAAAAGGCTGCAAAAGAAAAGCAGTTTTGAAAATATATGTATGTATTTGCTACAAATATTCCTCTTTATTGTCTTCTCTTTTACAAGGCCGTGTATTACTTTGAATCTTTTGCAATACAAGCTGGGCTTTAAGTCACAATTCCAGACAGTAGGATTCTAGATCTTTACCAGGAGAGCAGATTAACCTGTAGATATCTTTCTTTGCGGTCTCATGAGCAAATCCTACAAACTACCAGATGACTGAAAACGGAGTCATTCTTTTTTTTGTAGGCACACCTAGATTTCCATTTATACCTAGATGACTAAATCACATTCTCATTTTAGAAATATAATTTTAACACAACTTGTTCCCTCAAAATGACTGGTATAATATTTCTTTTTCTATGGTCCTTACACAATTTACTATATTGATTCATTGCCACTTTACTTTTCTTGATTGTCAAATTTCAGGTGCATTAAACCATGCATGCATTAAAATTGTAAGCCCCATTCCGGGAGGCACACAGATGATTAAATAAATTAACTAAATACTCTGCTACTTGACTTTTACGCCTTGATAAGCAACAATTGTTGTTCAGATCTAAATTAAATATATTCTGCAAGGGCATTCTTCAATGCTAGCCTCATTCATCACCTTAAAAATCTACATCCTCTAGGGCTGGTCCCCTGGCATAGTGGTTAAGTTCAGCATGCTATACTTCAGTGGCCTGAGTTCGCAGCTTGGGATCCTGGGCACAGACCGACACCACTCATCAACTATGCTGTGACGATGACCCCCATATAAAGTGGAGGAAGTTAGCACAGATGTTAGCTCAGGGCTAATCTTCCTCAAGGAAAAGAAGAGGAAGATTGACAACAAATGTTAGCTCAAGCCTAATCTTCCTCAGGAAAAAAAAAATCTACATCTTCTTGATACCTGCAAAATAAATGTGATAAAATATAAAGCAATTCCTTAAAAATCAAATCATATTGCTAACCAAAGAAATTTCAAGAAAAGGATATTTGACTCCCAATCTAGGGAACAGTAGAAACTCACTGGGATATTTAGAGTTAGTTTAAGAGTGTTGAAGTTGTTGATTTCCTCTTCCTTCGGAAAATGATCATTACCTATAAGATCTGGGATAATATCCATGTAGTCCTGGAAAACACCCATTCTACATGGGTTGAGAGTAAAAAAGAAGTTCCTAGGAAAAATGAGAAGAGGTATAATTTTCATGGACACAGCTTAAAGGCAGATGGAATGGGGAGCTGCTGTTCCTGCTGAGATCCTTTGCCAGAGCATTTTATTTTAGCCTGCTGCCAAAGCTAAATTCCATAGCAAACAAACTCTCTCAGTTTAAAGTAAACTGTGGGGACCTGGAATTGGCCACCCCAAGATATGTCTCTTTGGCATCAGGATTATTTGAGGCTGATTGTTTTTGATAAACTGGGACAGGGAAAGAGACTCTGAGGAATGGAACTTGCCCTTCGTTAGGACACATTTACATTTGTAAGGTAAATCTCTATCTGTAAAATGTGCCTCCCTCTCTGTACTGGGAAGAAGAAAGGAGATGACCTTCTCTCTAGAAACTCTTAATCAATAGCAAAGGCAAGGACTTAAATGCGCATTTTATTGTGCTAGTCTGGTAACCTCCTGTAACTGACTTCCCTCCCCCTCCCAACATTGGCATTTCTTTAAGGATTAAGCATCTTTCCTTAGGGAAGGAACCGATTGCTGCGCTCACCTGTGACCGCCCAGCTCCGGACAATAGGCTTGCCTCCTGCTACGCCCTCTGAGACAGCAGACCACTACCTGCTGTGTCCATCAAGCACTGTGCCGACAGGGCAATCTTGTGACTATTGTGGGAGGGACATTTCGATCACATGTGAAACACCCTGTTTGGGGGTATATAACCACTACGTGCACCCCACTTCTTCGGTGCCCTTTCTTCCTTCAGGAAGAGAGGCCCCGGGCCATGGTTCCTCATAAAGCTTTGTTTAATTTTCTCTTGCTGTTCTGTCTCATGTGAATTTAATTCGTTCTCCAGCCAGACGAACCCCCATTTGGGAAGAGGAAATGTCTTCCTCCCCCAACAAAACCAAGAAGGGCCGGCACTGTGGTGGAGTGGTTAAGTTCACACACTCCACTTTGCGGCCCAGGGTTTCACCAGTTAGAATCCTGGACATGGACATGGCACCACTCATCAAGCCATGCTGAGGCAGCATCCCACAGGCCACAACTAGAAGGACCTACAACTAAAAGTATACAACTATGTGCCGGGGGGCGTTGGGGAGAAAAAGGAAAAATAAAATCTTTAAAGTAAGCCAAGAAAAGAAAAGTCCAGTCCCATACATTTTTCTTAGCTTTATACCAAGAAAATATTATCCCATCTCAACAAATGAGATGTATGTAGTGATACACGGAAAACTAAGATTGTGTATATTTATGTATACAGTATTCACACAAGATATTCAGAAAGCTCACTCTTCAATAGGCTTGAAATGAAGGCACACTCTTGTTTTCCTAAAATGATGGGCCAGCTTAAGGTTGACAATCCAATGGGGAGAAAAGAGTGCAGAGTGCAGGAGCTCCCCTGAACCTCACAAGTCTTTGTTTTACATTGCCTTCTGGATCATTCACATGTGCATTTTGAGAGAAGAAAAAAAATCAAACCAGGCTCTTCAGTAGATGCTTTACATATTAGTATAAATTAAAGGGAAGAGATTTCACATAGAAGAAAAAAAATGAATGGCAAGGGAAAGAGATTCACTCCTCTAGAGGCACATTAGTGTGGCTCACAACTGGTTGGTGGGGCCTGTGTCTTTACCTCAAGGTCAGATTAAAGAGTTTTTTTGAGACAGAATGAAAAAATTTAAGTGGAAAGTCACCTATGGAGATCTTTGTCTTTAATAGCTTAAAAGCAATATCAAGACATTATGTTAATGTTTTGTCTTGCTCGCAACCATACACTCTTATAAGCATAATGATAATAAAACCAATAAGAGGTTTATATTACTGAATTCACTTCTTTAAATAGACAAGTGTTCCATAATGCCCCATTCAGAAGTCTTTTCAGATGCAAAGATGGAAAAGAGGCATTTTTTTTCTTTCAGTAAAAAATCATTAATATATTCAAGGTTTAACTTTCCTTTTACAAGTGTTTCTGAGTGTACCATATGGCACCAGTTAGATTTGAAGGTTTTCATTTGCTTTTTAAAATCTGAGTGAGGTTTTCTTTCATAAGCTCATACATACTGGTTATTTTTTAATAAGCACAAAACTTCTATATAACACCAAATGCATGATTGAACAGGAAGGAATAAAAAACTACATGGTGATATAATAATTGGCTCATTTAGTTAAGAGCCGCTTTGAAGCTTAATAGTAAAGGATAAGCAGTCATTAGCTTATTAGATCAAGTTGGACTCAGTACTTATTTTTTAAAATAAGTGCTGAAATTCATATCTTGACAAATTATAAAATTCTCTCCCCTTTTCATTGCCTTCTCCCTAGTTCTATATTCACAAAGAGGAGTGAGCTTGTTCCTGCCAGCTGAGTCAGTAGGGATGGAAACGTAAATGTACTTGAGCAGATGTGTGTCAACATCACTCTGCAAAAAAAAAAAAAAAAGGTTATCTGTTCCCTGCATTAGCACACAACATCCCAAAATAAAAGCCACTAAGATTCTGTGCTTCCATTAGAACGCTCCTATGACAATATAAGGAAGACTATAATACAGAAAATTCAAAGATTTAAATGTACTTGCTGAAATCATTCACTAACAGGACCTGCTGACTGTGATGAAGGAAGGAGGGTTTCAAAGACATTATCAGAACGATCTTTAGGAAATGTGAGTATAAGCTATATTAATTTATAAGCTAGTCTTTCTTGAGCTTTATCATATTTTTGAAAAAGTTATGTGATAACCTACTCTGGGTCAAGGAGTTTAGGTAATTGTTTCCTCTTTAAGTGTGAAGAGCCCAGTTTTTTTCCTACTAGATTTTCAATTCAATTTATGTTAATTTCTAAAAGGAATCTTTTTACCCATAAGGAACTTATGTCTATTTTTTCCCACATTTTTTTCCAGTAAAATTAATGGAATAAGATTATATCTAAATGTAGTGGCAACACTAAGAAATGAGGACCTTGGGATGTGCAAAGCAAAACAATTAAGTTCTTATTGGATTCCTCAGTAACGGGCACAGAGCTCCCTGAGGAATTGCATAATTCTTAAGCTGACATTTAAAAGGATAGATAGCACCTACAATGTTCACCTGACTTTTATTATTTTATATACCTGTATATTCAATAAATATTAATTGAGCACATATTATTCACTATAGATCATTCGAAATTCTTGTGACTGATATGAAGACTGCGATTCACATTCTCAGGAAACCAACAGTCCACAAAAAAGGAGACAGTTACTTTTATGAAAGTTACAATAGAGATAGATACAGAAAGTTATAGCAGCAAATAGCAGGTTACTCAAAAGACATAACTTCAACGACCCTCGAAAGATTAGTAAGAGTTATCCTGGAAGGGAAGAGAGGAAAGAAGAAAGGACCTAGAAGGCAGTGAGAGTACATGTTACAAATGAAAGAGTTGTAGCAGATGTAGCTTGAATATCAGTGTGGTGGATTAGTACGAAAGGAAATTAGATAATTGAAGGCTTTACGTATTGTCTTTATCCAACCAACAGGGAAACACTACAGGATTTTAACCACAGTGGTAGCTAAAGTAGATGGCAGCAGAGTAGAGGGTAGGTTAGCAAGAATATGAGAATTTAGGCAAAGCCACTGCAGTAGTTTAGGTAAAAAAATTCAGGGAACTTGAGGTAACCAATGGCAGTGGAAACACAGAGAAGACATGTAAGAGGAAGAAAGGACAGGATATGGTGACAAGGTGTCAAGTAGAAAAGTTTTCTAGGTGCCTCCCATTCTGGCTTGGGAGATTGAGTAGGTGATAGTACTAATCTCCACATTGGAGAATATAAGAAGAGGGTCGGGTTTAGCAGTTTATAATAGGGAGGGCATGGAGGTGCGTAAACAAAGAAATAGTAGTTATACACATTGAGTTTAAGATGCTTCTAGAACTATGTAGTACAAATATTTAGTAGGTATTTGGATAGATGTGTCTTCAAGAAAGAAGTCAGAGATGTGGGAGAATTTTTAGCATATCCACGATAACGGTAATTCAAGAAAAGGGTGTATATCAAAACTCACAAGAAGAGTGTGTAGTGAGAAGAAAGGAGGGCCAAGGGTCTGCTGGTTGAGACACCAATATTTAAAGGGAAAGTGGAAAAGCTAAGAGCATCAAGTAATAAGAGATAGGAAGTCAAAGGAGGTGGAAAAGACATGTGGAAAGGGTGGCACTGTGGGAGCTAAGGTGGGCAGACATTCAAGACAGAAAGATTGATTAAGTAATTAAATATCTAGACAGAGGTCTAATACTGCAAGGCCCATGATAGCTATGTCGTTGGTGACTGGGGAGAGGGGTTTCAGTGGGGTAGGAAGAGCAGAAATCAATCTATACTGCAAGAAAGAATGAACAGAAAGTTTCGAGAGGTTGGAAGATCAAAACAGTGTATATTTTTTAAAATAAAGTTAGTTTATTAGACAGCGAAATATAATTGCAGAGGTTTCCTACACTTCCTGAAATACCAAAATGTGGGAAATGAGAGAGAGGTAGACAGACAGACAGACGGACCAGCCATACAATATGAACTCCCAGGAAGAGAGATATTCTTTCACTCAATTCACTAAAACATTTATCTGAAAATAAGAAGGGGGCAATTTACATTCATACTAATAAAATGAAAGTTGAAATTACTTGGGGAGGAAGAAGGAGGAAGTCAGATAAAAGGAGGTGCCGTGGGAGTTAGAGACTGAGCCAAGATAGTTGAGTTTTACACTTAAGAAGTAAATACATTCTCTTTAAAGTAAAGGTCTGAAAAAATGGGCTGGAGACATGAACAGACATTTCTCCAAAGAAGATATACTGATGGCCAATAGGCACATGAAAAGATGCTCATCATCGCTGATCATCAGGGAAATGCAAATCAAAACTACACTAAGATATCACCTTACACCCGTTAGAATGACAAAAATATCTAAAACTAGGGGCTGGCCCCGTGGCCGAGTGGTTAAGTTCGCGCGCTCCGCTGCAGGCGGCCCAGTGTTTCGTTGGTTCGAATCCTGGGCGCTGACATGGCACTGCTCATCAGACCATGCTGAGGCAGCGTCCCACATGCCACAACTAGAAGAACCCACAACGAAGAATACGCAACTATGTACCGGGGGGCTTTGGGGAGAAAAAGGAAAAAAAAAATAAAATAAAATCTTTGAAAATCCTCGCATATGGGCTTTAAAAAAATTATAAAAAAAAAAAGTATCTAAAACTAATAGTAACAAATGTTGGAGAGGTTGGGGAGAAAAAGGAACCCTCATACACTGTTGGTGGGAATGCAAACTGGTGCAGCCACTAAGGAAAACAGTATGGAGATTCCTCAAAAAATTAAAAATAGAACTACCATACGATCCAGTCATCCCACTACT
The DNA here is from genome assembly GCF_037783145.1 of Equus przewalskii. Lineage (NCBI taxonomy): Eukaryota > Metazoa > Chordata > Mammalia > Perissodactyla > Equidae > Equus > Equus przewalskii. The sequence continues at coordinate 37,630,554 of NC_091847.1, forward strand.
GGGTATTTATCCAAAGAGCTTGAAGTCAGCAATCCCAAAAGTCCTATGCACCCCAATGTTTATTGCAGCATTATTTAGAATAGCCAAGACATGGAAGCAACCTAAGTGCCCAGCAACAGACGAATGGATAAAGAAGGTGTGGTACACATATACAATGGAATACTATTCAGCTGTAAAACAGAACAAAATCATTCCATTTGCAATAACATGGATGGACCTTGAAGGAATTATGTTAAGTGAAATAAGCCAGCGAGAGAAGGATAATCTGTGTATGACTCCACTCATATGAGGAATTTAAAATTATGGACTAAGAACAGTTTAGTGGATACCAGGGGAAAGGTGGGGTGGGGGGTGGGCACAAAGGGTGAAGTGGTGCACCTACAACATGACTGACAAACATTAATGTACAACTGAAATTTCACAAGATTGTAACCTATCATTAACTCAATAAAAAAAAAAAAGATAAAGTAAAGGTCTGAGGTGTGGCTGTGGATTCAAGGTGCCAAAGTGGAGTAGAAAAAAATTGACATTTGAGTTGACAAGATGAAGAATTATGACACAGAAGTGGTAGCCTCGCTAATATTTTTTGAGTCTCCCAAAACCATGGGAAAGGCTCTAAGGTGAGAGACCTTGATTCTGATATCAAAGTCATCAAAGTTTGTGGGAAGCCAACGATAAAGTAAATAAATGCTACTGATAAAAAGTAGTCTTATCAGAAAGAAAAGATGATAGTAATAACATAGACATAGGAAACCACTGACCTTCTCTCCCTGGCTGAGGATATGCACTCTGTGAATAAAGGGCAGCTTCTACCAAAAAGAGCAGAATTGGGGGCCAAAATTTAGTTTGAGAGCCAAAGTTTGGTAAGCTATATAAGGTTCTATGATAGGTATAGGAGTTTGTTAAAAAGAAATGGTGATTTAAGACGATACCAATGAGTGTCAAAAGAAGCAAATGGTTAAGCTTTTAAATTGAGTCTGTCTCTATTCAATAAAGCTATTTTGATCATTGTTGATTGACTTTCCCTACGTTCTACTAATACGTATCAACCACTTACTAATCACCTTGAGTGATTTTGAAGTAAATTGAATAACCTAAAATTTAGTCCCTGCTGCTTTTGATTCAGACTACTTACTCTCAAAGTTTGGGGGTCCAGGTGGCCTGGTTTATCTCATTATTCATTCAGAAGTCATAAGTAAGCTGCCTTCCTAGACTTTGAAATACATCTAAAAAATGTCTTTACTAGCAGTAATAACCAAATTTGTTCTAAGACTTGAGAGAATTCAATTATACATTGAGGTTGCAGTTAGCAAATTAAAATAAATTTTTATTGAAATGGTTATTAACCAATTAGTATACCTGAGCTTTAACTTTTTATGTTGAGTCCCTTATTCTACAGATTAAATCCATTGAAACTGTTTCCCTTATTTCAAGGCAGGCACACCATTAAGCTATTCAACTTTCAAACTATGCTTTGCCATCTGCTTAGTTGAAATAGTTGTGTGGTTTCATCTCTTGTTAGGCTTTATTAAGCTTGCACCAACATAGCATTTTAACCTCTAAACACAGGAAAAGCAACAAACAGGTGAAGATCAACAAACACGGCAGGAAGATTTTAAATGACTAATCAGATGGAAGAAATGTCTAAAAAGAGCAGACAGGAAAATGGAATGCCAACTGTTGTAGCCACAAGCTTGAGAAGGTGAGAATAGATGGCTGCCTGCCAAGGAAACCTCAGGCCCTGTAAATCCAACGTGTTATTACAAATAGAAACATTGGCGCATGCGCACTCACACACGCTCATACACACATACCCGCAAGAAAGCAACAGCAAGTTTTAAACAGGGACTTGTGAAAGGCTTCAGGGTTTTGCTGGGGAACTTCCATACCCTAGATTTAGGTCAAAGAGAGAACACTGTAGAGAATGTTCAGGAAGGATGGATTTTAGAATCAGAAAGATTGGAGCCCAAATCCTGCTTTCCTCACTAAATTATCAGTTGCCTTGCACAAGCTCTTTAACCTTTCTAAGTTTCTACTTCCTCAATTTTAAAACAGGCATTAAAAACAGTTCCTATGTCTAGTATTGTTATGGAGATTGAATTTGGGAATGCAGGAAAGGTCTTGAGCAAGCCTCACAAAGAGTGAGCCCTTCACACATGCTGGCAATTACCAGATAACCTGATTCCTTTGTCTCCTTGCTGCCACTTCCAACTGTGTCCCCCTGTTCCTTGAAAGAGGTGACAGCTTCAAGTGGGCTTGCCTTGCCCTTCAAATACTACTCTCATTTCTCCTTATAACCCAAGTCTCCTTATGATTCAGATTCCTCTACTTTCAAATAAGAAACTTTTATGCCTTTTCCCCCCCAAAATGTGTCATCTCTTTTTTTTTTTTAAAGATTGGCACATCAGCTAACAACTGTTGCCAATCTTCTTTTTTTTATTTCTGCTCTTTCTCCCCAAATCCCCCGAGTACACAGTTGTATGTTTTAGTGGTGGATCCGTCTAGTTGTGGCACGTGGGATTCCACCTCAGCGTGGCCTGAGGAGTGGTGCCATGTCCATGCCTAGGATCTGAACCAGCAAAATCCTGGGCCACCAAAGTGGAGAGTATGAACTTAACTACTCGGCCACAGGGCTGGCTCCTGTGTTCATCTCTTATTGCAAATGCCTTCTCCCCTTCTCTCTGTTCACCTCTATGACCCCTTTCAATTCTTAAATGAAATCCAACTACTTTCTTTTACCAAACTTCCCTGTTGGTCACTTATTTGACCCTTTTGGAATTTCCACAGCATCTAAAAAATTTGTCAGAAGATACTTTATTGGTCAATAAACCAATTTTCAGTTTTAAATATATACCTGCAATCATTTGTATTTTTCATACTCAAGACTTAGACATTTCCATAATTTTAACTCTATCAGGACTCAAACTCAAGGCCTTTTGGATATGCTGTAAATGTTCCACTATTTCATTAGAGTTTAGTAAAAATTTTTGGTTTACTGGACACCACAAATAGTCTAAACTACATTTTCATTCTCACTATTTAATAATTTCTACAAGCTAAATAATGGATAAAGTGGGGAGAATTTTTGCAAATGCCTCTCCAATGATATGTTTACAAAAAATTTGTCAGTTATGCTAATAATAAGATCAAAAGTGAGTATTTTTCATCATTAAGCAAATATTTTTGTGCCCTGACTATTTACCAGGCACTGTTCTGGACTCTGGAAATATAACAGTGAACTGGATAGATAAGATCGTATAAGTAAATTAATGAATAAATAATATATTTTAAGATAGTGGTGAATGCCATAACAATAACTGCAACAACAAAACCAGACACATACAACAGAATGTTTGACGAAGTGGGGAGGTTATACTGAATAATCAGGAAAGTGTTAAATGTGGAGATGACATTTGAGCTAAACCCTGTATGAGAAAAGGGTCCATTCCAGAAATGCAAGGAGTATGAGGCAACGTGAAGCTTAAATGTTCAAGAATATGCCCAAGAAAGGCAGCTGAGAGTAAGATATAAGGAAAACATATCAGGAGATCATGTAGGACTTTGTAAGCCCTGTTAAGCAATAGGAAGCTCTTGAGAGGTTTTAGGAAGAGAATGAATCTAATCTGATTTCAATTTTTCAAAGCTCTCTTTGGATGTAGTATGGAGAAAATTAGAAGAGGACAAAGAATTAAGAGATTATTTAATAGGGTATTGCAATAGTTAGGTGAGAGATTATAGCAGTTGGACTGGGATTATGGCAAAAAAGATATGAAAAAATATCAGAGTATTACAAATTCTGGAGGTGTAATCTTACAGTATCTTTGGTGGATTGAATACTGGGGATGAGGAAAATGCCATCTGAGCACCTGAGTAGAGGGAATGTCATTAATTAAGATGGAGCAGTTTGGGTGGGAGGAGGATTTAAGGGAAAGGGGGTAAATTATTAAATCAAGGGGATAAAATATTAAATCAAAAGTTAATTTTGTGATTTTAATGCCAGTTTTTGCTTCTTTCATGTCTAGTAACCTTGTGTATTTCCCTTTTTGAAATCTACTTTGGCCATTTTTCAAGTTTTACATGTAGATAACATCAAGCTTTTCTTTTCTAAGCAAAGCTGTTTCATGATCTGTTTCTGGTAACCCCATGATCCAAAGTATTTATAATTTGCTTCTGTTGCCTGTTGTGTCTTTTTTTTTTTTTTCTTTGGTCTTCTTCCTTCATAATGTCTTATTTCCTTGTGCTCCTTGTTATCTTAAACTGTGGGATGGAAAAATGTATATATTGGTAGCTATAATTCAAGGCTTAGCAAGATTGTAGCTTCCTCAAGAGAGAGTTTGTGATTTTTTTCTGCCAGGCCCTTGAAGGTAATAGCAATCCAGGATCAATTCAAATGAAGTTCAAGACCACAAGTTTCCCCTAGATAATCCAGTCAACTCAAAATCATGCTGGAAATACAGGTGAGGGCTTTTCCCTTTCTATTTTACCTTCTCCACAGGGAGTGAAGTCTGTTGGGATCCCAGACCATTGTTTGAATATTCTCTTGTTAGACTCCTAAATTTTTTTTTTTTTGAGGAAGATTAGCCCTGAGCTAACATCTGCTACCAATCCCCCTGTTTGTGCTGAGGAAGACTGGCCCTGAGCTAATATCCATACCCATCTTCCTCTAGTTTATGTGGGACGCCTGCCACAGCTTGGCTTGAGAAGTGGTGCGTAGGTCCACACCTGGCATCCAAACTGGTGAACCCCGGGCCCCAAAAGAAGAACGTGTGAACCTAACCACAGTGCCACCCTGCCAGCCCCTAGTCTCCTAAATTTTTTTGGGTCTTGGTTTTGATTACTATTCTGCTCATCTTGCAATAGCTGCTATGCTTATTTACCTCTCTCAATTTCCATTTTTGTCCCCACTTTTGACCTGATAATTCTTTATCGCCTTGTCAGATTTTTGTTGCTTTTCAGACAACTTAAAAATGTGTCTTTACTAGTTCTTTTAGCTACCTGGGAGTGGAGAGGGGGAAAGACTGGTCCAATTATCTAACTAGTCGTTACAGGGCATACAAAGTGAAATCTTTCATCTTCAGTACGTAAGGGATTAAATGCCTGTTATAAAACTTAGTGGAGATGTTGAGTGGGAAAGTGGATAGATGAGTCTGAATCTCTCGGGAGATTCCAGTAGTGGAGGTATAATTTATGGAGGCATCACCATATAGATGTCACTAAAAACCAGGGATCAGATGAGATCATTTAAGAAGTGACATAAATAGAGAAGAGAGTCAAAGGTCAAGAATCAGAGACTCTAGAACATAGAAGTCAGAATGAGGAAGGGGAGCTGGAAAAGATTAGGAAGAAGTAGCCAATGGTATTTCAGGTAAAGTAAATTATCATGGTGCAACTGAAGTTAAAGGAAGAAAATATTTCAAGAAGGGAAGGTAGTCAACGGTGTCAAATACTCCTCAGAGATTAAATAAATGAGAACAAAGAAGAAACTATTGATTTTGACAATGTGGAACTTAGAGACAAAAACATTTTCAAGGAGCAGTGTGACTAAAACCTTAATGGTGTAGTCTGAGGAGGAAATAGTACAAGAAGAAGTGGAGACACTGAATGCTGACAACTCAGTAGTAAGTTTCTATGAAAGAGAGGAGAAAAATGAGGCAGCAGATAGAGGACAATTCATGATCAAGGTGTAGAGTGCTTTGAAATAGAAAATGACATGACTGATTTCTTATTAAACTGATCACTAGAAAGGGAGGAATTGCTGACGTAGGAGAGGGCAGGAATACCTGCAAGTGTAAAGTCTTTGAAGGGGCAAGAGGGGAGACAATCAAGAATCCATGGGATTGGGGAGATTTCATTCATTGTGATTAGGAAGGCAAGCAAAGCAAGTGCGTTGAGATCTATGTAGGTTGACACAATTGGTGTTGGGAATTTATTTTTTTGTGAATTTATTGGTCTTCATGGAGGATAGACTTATTTCCTAAATGTCTCTTATCTCTGACAAGAAATGGTATTTGGGGGAAGAACAAAGAGAAACATATCCAGGATTATAAGAGGATTTCAAAATTAACCCTTAAGGAATGAGTACAGAAATTGGAGACATTTAGTCTCTTGGAAAGACTTTGGGAAGACACGCTTCAAATCACTGAAGCGTAGTCATGAAGCAAAGGCAGGTGTCTCTTGTGTGTGTAGCTCCAGAACACAGAACTATGACCAGCGGATAGAAGTTATAGGGAGGTAGATTTCAATTCACAATAAAGATGAACTTTGTAATAACCAGAACCTCACCATTGTGCGGTTGTGAAGTTCCCTTCACAGAGAATGTTCAGAAAGCTGGCTGACTGCCGGGAGGATATTGTGGAGATAATGCTTGCATTGAAATGAGAAATTATATTAGACACTCAATCTGTGCCAGAAGTGAGTTCCATGTATTCTGTGACTGGTTTGTCTTCTCAAATCATTTCTCAGCAGTGTCTTTTATTCCTTGTGATTTGCTCTCAACTGTAGCATTGTAGCACCTCAATTGTTCTTAAAGTCTTAACGAAGACTTTGAAAAAAGTTGTGGTGAAATATAGCTCAGATTGCTTTTTATGATCATATTTTGCAAGCTTTACAGACAAAACACATAGTATTGTAGAATTTCTCTGACCCGGGGTTGTCAGAGAAACTAGAGGAATCACATATCCAATTTCCAGTTTCTCCTTTTAATGCTTTTGAACTTGAGTCTGTGTATAAGATGCTTCAACGGGGTTATTGCTTAATTAATTAGAGACAAGAGAAGAATAAAATTTTAAAGAGAGAATTGTAGATTACAGAGTCTGCTGTTCAGCAGTGACATGAACTAATTCGACAATCGAAGGGTCAGTACCTGCAAAAGTAAGGACACTGCTTACAAGCATAGCATCCAACTAGTAACAACGTGCACGCCAGGATAATGAACTTAAAACAATAGTAATTAGCAGGCTAAGACAAAGGATTAAAATTAAAAATGAATGGTGCAGTGCTTTCAGCTTGCTTGTAAAACAGCATTAAGCCAACTTAATCCATTTTAATTCATTGTGAAACCTGCAGTGCAAATGAGATGGATTCAAGGGTCAGGTTCAGCTCCTGAAAAAGTGCGATACATTCACCTGTGACAATTCTTTCTGGAATGATAAAGTAAGGGAAGTCTCTTAAGAACTCTGAGTGACTCCATAAGGTCCCCAGAGATCAGGTGTCAAAGTTGTCTATCAGATGCCTGAAAAGAAAAAAGGGAAGCATTACTCAGTGCTATTGTGAGACAGTTGTCATTGACTGATCAGGCCTTTGAAGCATGCTTTCACAGTCAATGAAACCACCTGAATAGATGAAAGCCAGACAGCTTCTGACAAACAAGAGTCTATGGAATATTCATTGTGCATCTGGGAGGGAAAGATTAATGTATTAGAAATTAAAATGGGACCAGAATGTATGATCTTGCTCTAACACTTGGCCAGACCTGTGTCACCCACTGCTAGTGCCTGAAGTCGACAGACAATTCTGCCAAGGTAACTGAGAATCATTAAGCATCCTGCTATTGTGCATGGTGAATAATAAAACTTTCCACCTATTCTTTGCCTGGAGCTGACAATGAATAATTCTGGAGCTATTTGCAATGTTAACAGCACCTATCTTGCCCATCCATTCCTTTACGATAAGGATGGAAATATGCATTTCAACAGTCTGTACAGATACTGATTCACAGGCATTTCAAAGGACACCTGTCACTCAAGTGAAGGACCTGTCAGTCTCGAATGTATGATGGTGCCAAGAAAATGGCCAAAAAGATTATCTATACTTTATTTCTCCCCTTTTTCAGATTAAAACACTGTTACATTTGCCATAGACTGACAAGTGATTTACACTGGCAACTGTAATGTGTTTAAGACTAGAAAAAAAGCTATTCTCTTAGGCAGGCATATTCTTCCAAGGTTTACAACTGTGTCAAATATACTATCACAAATGTGATCTAGACCATACAGAATGTCATTATGCTGGATATTAGAACCATTTAATCTGTTTGCTGACATAAAGCTGCCACTGATAGAGTTGTATTTTTGACGTCAGTACCCAAGTAAATTTAGTTTTAGGAAATTACAAGTAGACTGGAGTCCTCAGAGTGAGGCCAGCTTGTGTTGGACATCTTCATTAAACTTAAGTGTGAGCGACTTAAGATTTTTCTTCATCAGTTTATCATTGAATATGCGGTGTAGAACAGAGCAACTTTCATAATCAACAGAAATTCATGTCATTTACTCCAAATGTTAAAATCCAAATACTAAAGAGAGTCTTAATGTTTTGTTCCTCTGGACAAAAATTATGAGCACTTTATAGATTTTCAGAGATCCTCAAAGTTTTATTCCCCTGAACAAATACGGTGACTCTGATTCAGATCCCAATTGTCATCAAACAAATTATTGTGCATCTTTCAACTACACTTACGTTAGTAATTAAATTAAATTATAAATTAGTAAACTTCAAAGGGGTCTGCCTTCCTCACCCCTTCTAGATGTCATGAGAACTCTTCTTCTTACTAGTCTTACTAGGATGTTACAGATCTTCTCTTTTTTCTTGAGAATAACAAGTCTGTTATACTCCCTGTTGACCACAAGGCAATTCCAGTAAGATGTATTAATGGTACTCATGCACAAAAGAAGGCTGGCATTTGGTACATTAAGGAAGTGGACTGTGGAGTTGTCCAACCTCTGGCTGTTGAGTGATTCCACTCTTCCTTGTTGCATTGGAGTTATTATAAATGGCAATCTTTTTTTTTCTTAAAATTATGAGTTTGTGGTCTTTTTTCCCATACCATCCTTAGGATATATTTTAAAACAGGAAAATGTCAAGAAATTGTCCCAAATCTCCCTAGCACAAACGGATACATTGAAGCAATTAGAATCAACTTTATTGCTTTATGATATATAGATGATAGAGAGACAGATGGATAGACTGATAGGGGACCATTCTGAATTCCCTACTCTCACCTCTGGCCCCAGCAGCACGTTTGGCATCCCAGCTAAGAGCTACTCAGCTCATTTGGGTGGTGGATGAGACCATGAACCCCAGGAGAGTAGTGAAGTGGTCTCAAGGTGCCTCATCTCTCAACAGATTTGGCTGCAGGCACAGCTGAGGAAGCCAAAGGGTAAGAATGAAGAGATTTGTTTATAAATACATGTGATGCATGATCTGGGATATTCCCAGGATAGCTTGGGAGGCAGCAGGCCAAGGCATGGCTAGCAAGACGACAAAATATGGATATGAAGGTCCACCATCCTCATTTGTAACCCTAGTCTGATTAGGGACACGAGGCTTCAATTTCAAAGGAAAAATTTCCAGGATGTGGTATTTGGTGATAGGAAATAGAAACGTGCTATAAGTGTAAAATATACATTGGACTTCAAAGACTTCATATTTAAAAAAGGTAAAATACTTCATTTACAATTTTTATATGGCTGATATGTTGAAAAGTTACTATTTTTGATATATTGGCTTATATAAAATATATCATCAAAATTAATTTTGCCTCTTTTTACTTTTCTGAATGTGGCTACTAACAATTTAAAATTACACTCGTGGCTCACATTTGTGGCTTGTAATATATTTCCATTAGATAGCGCTGACCTAGACAGTGTTTCCCAGGATGGGATACAATTGAAATTGATGGCAATCTAGATGATTTTAGGTAATGAAGAGACTTATTTTACATTAGTATTTATGTGTATATTTTAATGTATTAGAAAAAAATAACTGACATATGAAACCTATAGTTTCATATATAGTAGTGCTTTAGGATGAGGATAAAGTAAGTAGCATCATGATAATCCTGTTTACATAGACCCAGGAATTACAGATACCACAAACCTTCTGCTAGTAACTGTTCAGAAATACTGATCATGCAGATGATTCCAATTTCTAGTATCTTGAATGTCTTTGTTTATTCTTGCATTCTTTCGGTTCATACTTCCAAACTTAGAAAATAAAATCTACTTGTTATGTAACAGGAAAATCTTGAGTTGCTTTACACATGCTTCAAGAGTTAGAAGAAGTAATTGGTGAAAGGGTTCAACTTGTCAGTCTCTTTAGAGTCAAGCCATTGGATTCTTGAGTTTTCTTCTCAGTTTTGTAAGGAGAAGAAAGTGAATATAAGTTTGTGAATTAAGTCATCACTTCACTATTCATAGTGTGAGGAGAACGTCAAGTCTTTCCAAATAAAACTTCTAACTTGAAGTCACGTGTCATAACTGACATATGAATATATCTTGCACATATGTTTGTTTGAACAATTAAAATTATTCTTACAATGTATGCTTCTTACCCCAGTATTCCCTTAAAAGACCACCTGAATCACACGGATGCAATGGGGGTAACACTGGAGCATAAGGCTCTCTCAACTGTCAGATCTGGTTAGGAATTCCTAGAAAAGCTCACTGAAAATGGACTCCTACATTCAGCAAATAGTCATTGTACACATATCAACACCAGTTTAGGCTCAGGTGACAGAGAGTGAACACAAAAATTGCAGGCCTCCAGGAACTTACTCCTGGTTGAGAATAAGGGGAGGGACATAGTGGGACAAAGATGAGTCTGTAGGGCTTTGTAGACCACTGTAAAGACTTTGGCTGGTACTGTAAGTGGACTAGGGTTTTGGGCAAAGCAATGATATGATCTTATGTTTTAAAAGAATACTGCTGACTGCTGTATGGAAAATAAGTAGTTAGAGTCTGGAGACGAGATTATAAGCCAGGAGACAGGTTAAGAGACTGTGACAAGAGTCTCTAGGGGATCTGATAGTGACTTAGAAAAAGTAGGTAGTGGTGGATCTAATGAGAATGATTGGATTCTGCATATATTTTAAAGGAAAGCTTTATACAAATTTCTGATTGGATGTGAGGTATGGGGGAGAGAGAGAGAGATGTAGGAATATCAATGTTGACTCCAAAGTTGGAAATATGGTGAACGTTATGAGGATATGTTTGATGTAATTGATAAAAGATGTTCATGCATATTTTTCCAAACCAGATGGTAAAAGTGAGTGGATAAGAAATTCTTATTTACACCAGTTCATGAATAGGACAGATTCAAAGGAACAGGTTTTGGAGATTACTTCATATGGTTCCTTGGAATATGACTGTATTGAAAGAATCACAAACCAATATGGTTAGTAATTAGTTCTCAGTATCTAAACTTATCAGAGAAGTTGGATAAGATATCTTGGTCTTTCTCAGCAGGTCCATGTGTAAGACAGAATCTTCATTCCCAGTTAGCCTCTAAACAACAAAAATGCAATCATCTCACTGATATGGCACCTAATTTTTTTTCTTCTACTAAGTATCATCTAGTCAAGTGTCATTTTATACTATTGTACAACTGATAGCTTCATTATTTTTATTGGCAAACTTACCTTTAGGTGAGAAGTAGGCTGGTTGCATTTATTATTAATTTCATTTTATATTTTAATTTTCAAATGAATCATATGGTTTTGTGTGTTTGTTTTCATGGTTACTTTGATACGTGGCAAGTGACACTGATTATACTGTGTTTAAGGTATTTAAATAACACCATTGAGTTGATTAAAGAAATTTACCAAATAGGTATTTCCAATAGATGGTATGGGATATGGCAAAACTCACAAATATTTGAGTCAAATGATTGCAGTTTGGAGAAATGTTAACATTTCCTGTAATGCCTATCAGCTGGGTCAATCAGGAGCAAGTAGAAACATCTAGCCTTCCTATGCATGTCTATCATCTACCTGACTATTATTAGCTATAGAGCACGTATTCCATCCTTGTTTAACATTGTTCTAGGCACCATACATAGTAGGTTGCAAGGATAATTTTCTTATCTGAGAAATTCATAATTTTATATAGATATGCCTAATTTATTAAAGGGGAAAACGCTAACAAACATGACTTTTCAGAGAAGTCACAGACTTTCTCTTCCTGATTTCCAGAAATCTAAATCTTTTACTCCAACGTGGGTTTCAAAGCTTCAAAGTCCACCTCTGTTATAAACATTTCTCTCTTAACATCGCCTTATTTAATTGTACTTCACACACATCCCTTCATATATAGGTTCATAGGCTATATTATACAAATTAAATACTGCTTTTTTTAAATTTTATAATTAGTTATGCATTTCTATTAAACTATAAGCTTTTCGTGGTTTCTAATTTTTTCTCTAGCCTAGAGAAGTAGCTGCACCTAGTAAGTATTGCTGAAACAAAAACGATATTCCATTCCTTTTTTTTGCTTTTTATTACATCCTCAGTTTCAATAACTACTTTTCTCTTGACTTTGTTTAATTATCACTCACAGATTAAAAAATTTTTCCCTTCCCAGTGTCAAAAGTCCAACACCAAACTTTCAGTTTGTTTGCCCAGCATAGTATATGATGGCATCAGTCACTTTCTGTATCATCCACATGCAGAACAGCAGAGCAGGTAAAAGGAGAGGATAACACAGAAAACAGTGTTTCCACTGCTCAAATGGCCAGGCCTGTACCAAGCTCCTGGTCATATCCAATACAGGAAAATGTAGCCCAATTAAATAATACCATTCTCTTAAGACAATGAAAGATTTCCTAAATAAGTAGAAAAAATAAAATAAAATTCAAAGTTAGAATCACCTCTGGTTTGTTATTTAGGCCAAAAGGCACATTTTGCTATAAATCTGTCTCAAAACTAGTTTGGGACTTTGAATTTTCAAAAGTCATACTCACATTCTCATCTCATTTCCCTTGCTGTACTCTTTTGCTCTGAAATATTAGCATCTAATCCTGTTTATCTTCATTTTCGATGTTTTAAGCTCTAATGACTTCCAACTCATAGAACATCCTATTCACTAGAGAGTCCATCTGAAGTCCCTACCTTTTTGGTGACTGGAGAACAACAAATAGACTGACAACAAAGTGCTTAACTACGTGCAGGACACTTAGCAGCATAACAGATATCCCTTGTCAAATGAAATTAAGTCTTCCAAAATTTTACCCTAATAATCTAGGGGAAAAATTAAGTGACACAAATTAGCAAAACGCATGGGACAATCTGCAATTTTAAGCTGCTTATCTCTCCAGGTTGTGGGTTTGTCTTCAATATCATCTGTGGATATCAGGTATGTTGTATTCCTAAAAATAATTTCACTGAAATTTTTCCCTCTAAATTTTTCTTTTGATTCTTAATTTAAGGGAAGTTTTGCCTTTGAGTCATTTCACTGAAAATATTGCAACCTAAAATTGATTTAATGAAAGAAATTTTGTAAGCATGAAGTATCAAGATAAAGTTTAGAATTCAGCTTAAGAGATTGTGGAATGTTTTTCCCCCTTAGAAACTGAGTGTTTATTTGGAAACTAACTTATTAGAGATAATTAGTAGTAGGTTTCAATTAAAGGTATAGATAGAATAGATCAGTTTAAGTGAGAGTTTTGCTGTCTTGACTTGGAAACTTAGAAAAACATCTGTGTAATGAAAATGTTGATTATTGTCATCTAAAGGATCTAAAATTAAGCAACTTTTGCGTGTGTGTGTGCTGAGGAAGATTCACCTTGAGCTAACATCTGTTACCAGCCTTCCTGTATTTTTTATGTGAGCCACCATCACAGCATGGCCACTCATCGATGAGTGGTGTAGGTCCACTCCCAGGAACCAAATCCAGACTGCTGAAGCAGAGTGTGCCAAACTTAACCACTAGGCCACCAGGGCTGGCCTAATAGGCAACTTTCAAGCTCTTCTGTGTCCAAATTTCTGTTAAAAAGAGGGAGAAGCATAGTCAGGAATTCAACAGCAAGACCAAGAATGCATTGGTAATCAACATGTACAAACATAGTGAGTACCCTGTTTCTGGGATTCCACATCATGTACTCCTGTATACCAGAGCTCTAACGTGACTTTGTTCCTCACCAAATTGTGAGCCCTAAAGGTTAGGCACTGTGACTTGTCCATTGTTATTTACTAGTGCCCAGCCATACACCTGGAACATGCTAAATATTCAAAGGTGTGAACGAATGGAATAAATGAATGAGTAAGTGTGTTGAGGAGTGAAATAGAGTAGTAAATAAACAACAGTTCTATGTTGCTCAGTTTCCCATTATCAATTTTTCCTCAAACTTTTCTGGCCACAGGAATCACTTATTATAGATACAAGTCCTCAGCCCCCACTACAAACTCAGTAAATCAGAGTTTTCAAAGATTCAGTATTTTAGACAGGGAGTCTCTATTTTCAATTAAACTGGTGGTTCTTATTGAATTTAGGAACACATCATATTCTGCATTTGGCTGCTATCTCTTTCCTACAAGTTTTTTACTCTCAAATAATTGACACTAAATTTTCAGGAGGTCTACTTTTCCTTGTCAATTAAAAGGAAGGTTGGGTGGAGCTGGCAGCATAACTCCAGTCTCTGAATTGGCTACGAAGAAAAATAAGTCTAGTATCTAACGTGGGCCTGCAGAGACTCTGCTACCAAGGCAGCTTTGGGGATTGGATGTTGATTATATTGCTTTAAAGAATTTTTATTCTAATATTGTAATTTTAGTTCTCTCTTGAAGCAAACAAAGCAAAAAATCTCTGGAAAGCAACACAATATATACGTTCTTGGCATCCTGTGCCATATGAGACCTCCTCTCTCCACCCTTATCTCAACGTCTTAGACTTTTGGTGAATTTGTAGGATGGGAATTTTCTGCTCATACAGCAAAGCTGTGCCACTTATCTCAACCCTGACAGTTTGAGTATATCATGGTAAACTAACACATGTCACACCTATATGAGAAGTTTTTTGTGAAAACTTACTGTGGGACTTCTTAATAAATCCAATAAAAATAAATAATAAATAAATCAAATTTAAAAGAACCATTTTTCCCTGATCAGTAAGACAAAGGAAAATATGCTTCAGAATATCTGCTCAAGAACAGTGTGAAACCTAGTCTTGCTCATTACAAAGGGGACTTAAAACTCTACTTTCAAGAGAAAAAAGGTAGAAATTCCATCTTGAGAGGCCATATTGTCTAAAATGTGTTAGAATCATGTTGACGTTATTGTAGGAGCTCACAACATCTAACATAAAATGGTACTGATTATGCAATTGGTAGTGGCATTGAGAGGATGAACTCTATTCAGAAAGTGTACATGAGGCCTTAAGATATTGTAACATTTACAATGGTGTCCATAAATAACTCATAAATTGAATTATTCTTCACTTACATAATATGAATAATTAGCAAGAATGTTTCATAATATTTTTGGCCTAAATAGCAAAATTGTTGATGTCACCAGCCTCTCTTCAAGACCTTAGCGATCATACATTCGATGTTAATGAAAGCTACAAGTGAGTCTGGAGCATGGAATCACAGGAGTATGGAAGCTTTCCAGACAATCTATCCACTTAGAGCTTATGAAATATGTCCATAAGCTTTCACAGTGCTGCAGAAATCTAAAGTATGACACAAAACGTTGTGGAAATAATTTGAGAAACATATTTAATGTGGCCAAAACTTTATCTGGAGAAAAAACAAGCTAATCCTGCATGCTTTCATTTTCATTTTAAAATAAGAATTAATGAAAATAAATGAAGTGGTCTGAGAAAGAACCTACAAAAAGAACATAAACATCAGTAAAACAGAAGCAAGAAAACATATTCATTGTTTTTATTGTTTTAAAAATATTATTTTATCTTTAAGAGCTGCATCCTTGACAAACAAATTTATAAAACAGACAAGGCTTTAAAAATCTAATTTAAAGGGGCTGGCCCCGTGGCCGAGTGGTTAAGTTCCCGCGCTCCGCTGCAGGCAGCCCAGTGTTTCGTTGGTTCGAATCCTGGGCGCCGACATGGCACTGCTCATCAGACCACGCTGAGGCAGCGTCCCACATGCCACAACTAGAAGAACCCACAACGAAGAATATACAACTATGTACCGGGGGGCTTTGGGGAGAAAAAGGAAATAATAAAATCTTTAAAAAAAAAAATCTAATTTAAAAAATGAGAAAAAATACAAATCTAAACAGGAATAATAAAGGGACTTAAATTCAAATATGGAGGAGACTTAGAAATCATAACGAAGATATAACAACAAATCACAAATTGATGAACTTTGTATCCTGATTCAAACAAATAAATTTAAAAAGACAATTGGGGGAATTTGGATTTGTGCTAGAAAAGAGGTATTTAAAAACCATTGTTCATTGTATTAGGTGTGATAATGGTATGGTGATAAAGTAAAAAAAAGATAATTAAACATGTACACTACTGTATTTACAGATGAAATAAAATAACGTCTGAGATTTACTGTGAAATATTTTGGTGGAGGAAAAGAAAGTAGAGTGAAATGAAACTTAATTGGCAAATCGCTGATAATGCTTAAAGCTGGATAATAGGTCCATGGATTCATTGAACTCTGCTCTTAACGTGTGTTTATGTTTGAAATTTCAATTTAAATTTGCTTTAAAAATTACAGGAGAATTTATTCTTTGATAATGAATTTGGAAATCTTGACAGAATGTACTACTTTTTAGGAAATGAAAATTACTAAATTTGCTACACAAAGCATTATTAAGAAAACCTGAATGTTCTAGACAAAAATAGGCAAATAGATAAAGGATTTGAACATAAAATTTTGAAATAAATGCAATGGGCTATATATATAACATATTATATTATATTTGATACAATGTCATGTAGTTGATATAAAATGTACAACAATCATGCATGTATGCAAATACACATACAAATACATACACATTTTTGTAAATATACAATTATACAATATGATATATATGGGACATATATACAATACATACATATAATACAATATAATACATATACAAATATCAACCATAATTTTTAAAGCCTGCCATTTTAAAGAGAAATGAGATAGATAATTTCACCTTTTACAGTGTTCATTTTTGTTTTGGCTCCAGCATCTGAACTTCTATTTGAGAGGAAGTCTAAGTGGGGGATAGGCCCTATCTTCCCTCACCGAAGACAAGTTGGGAAGATATTCCCCCTCCCATGCTCTAGGGTGGACATGAGACCTAAGCGTGTCCAATCAGATGCTCCCAACTAGGACTCTGGATTTTAGGAAATGATGCAAAAGTAAAGGGTAAGTTAAAGATTTTTTCTTGGAGCTAAGAGTAAGTGACTTTGGGGTGAGTGTCCAGTAGAATCTACCAGCAAAGTGACTTCTGCCTATGTTTAGTGATAACAGAACTAGTGCTGGAATCCTAACTGGATCATGACTAAGGTAAAATATTGATCATGCATTGTTTCCCTTGGTTTCTGCACAATTCAGATTCTTCATCTTTCCCAATAATTCTGTGAATTACTTGGTTCAAATCCTATACATTAATTTACTGCTTAAGTTAAGCAGAATTGATTAAGGTTGTATACAACCAAGAACCTTCTCTATTTCAACCATACAATTGAAAAAGACTGAAGAATAAATTAAGAGTAGTCATTACAGGATGAGATCTAGTCTCAAAGAGCACTTTCCTATACAGTTGGTAGAAGTGTAAATTTCCTCAGGTCTATTTTGTAATATGGATTAAATGTCTTACACTCTGCGTATCTGATATTTTCCTTTTGGAAAATATCCTAAATAAAAAATCATGGGCAATTACATAGATGTACATATTTGCCTTGTTTGAAATTGTGAAAAATTAGAAATAACTTAAATGTCCATCATTCAATTATAGATTATGCCACTTAGTATCGGCATATAAAAATTTCTTGAAATAACAATGTGCGAAATAGTTGGTCATGAAACCTTTAAAAAATATGATACAAACTATACTGTAGTAGTCAACTTCCAGGATGCCCCCAACACCCTCATCTCCCCATGTTCCATACCTTATATGGTCCCCTTCCACACTAAATGATGGCTGATTTATGTGACTAACAAAATAGTGCACAAGTGACAGTATTTGACTTCTGAGGCCAGGTCATAAAAGACATTGTACTTTCGGTCGTGATTTCTTGGATCACTCTCTGTGGGAAAAGCCAGATGCCATTAAGCTGCCCTGTGAGAGACCGTGTGGAGAACTGAGACCTCCTGCTAACAACCAGCACCAACTGACCAGCCATATGTGTAGCTGCCCTATAGGTAGAGCCTCCAGCAGCAGTCAAGGCTTCAGATGACTGCAGGCCTAGCTGATATTTAATGGCAATCTCACATGACTATCCTCAGGCAGAAATGTTCACTTAAGCCACCCACAAATTCCCAACAGAAATTATGAGTGATTATTGATTATTGTAGTTTTAAGCTGTTAAGTTATGGGGTAATATGTCACATAGCATTAGATAACTAATACAGAGCTGCAAGTAATGTATGCCTTAATATGTGCATGTGCTTAGAAATATACCTAGAAAGAAATAAACTAAAAGGCTAGCCATGGCCTCTTTTTTTGTTTTAACCTTGTGGATTTCCTTTATACATTTCTTTATATTTTTCTGCCATTGTTTAACTCAGCAAGTATTTGGGTACTAATTATTTGAAGAAAATCAATTCAGAGATTTATCACTGGAGATGATACAGTGATGCAGTGATAAAAAGAATATGTCACATTGTTTGCTTTTATAAAGGAAAATATTTAAGTAGTATTGTTTTTAAAAACCTGAACACACTTGTATTTTGTTGGATATTTCCATGAAAAGGCCTTTTAAATAACAGAAAATTTCTTGTCAAAATAGTTTGTAAAGTCTCTATTTCCATTTTAAATTTCTGCTGCCATGCTGACAGTTCTGTGACACCAATTTATAATAGTCTAATTGCCAGAACATTTACCTCAATGATTAAGGGCACCCAATCCAAGCCATTTCTGTAGCCTATTAGTGTCCTCAGACACATAATTACTTTAAAGTATGCTGCAGACTTTTTCTTCTGGCCAAGATGGAATGATTGAGACCAGATTTACCCTCCCATTTGAAACAACTAAAATACCAGATAAAATACAGAAAACAATGGTTTGCAGTCATTGGATATCAGACTGCTCAAGGTAATGATACTGGTAGAGAGGAAACAAATGAGTTGATAAAAACGATTGCCCAAGCATACTACCTAGAGAACATTTCTAGAGCAGAGCACAAGTGGTGGGACAGAGATGAGCGCAGCAATTTCCATGAGCTGAGCGGAGAGAGCTTTTATTCTGGAGCAGCTGCATCAGCTAAAACTTGCAGGGTAGAGGACCAGAGACAACGGAGCAGAACAGAGAGAGAATTCTGGAGATCTGCAGAGATTCTCCCCTTTAGTCTTTAGTGAATCAGATGTGATTAAAGGTAAGGACCTTGAGATGGACAGATTATTCTGTATGATATGGGTGGGTCCAATGTAATCACACAGTTCCTTAAAAGGGGAAAATCTTGGGGCCAGCCTGGAAGTGTAGTGCTTAAATTCATGCACTCTGCTTCAGTGGCCTGGGGTTCACAGGTTCGGACCCCAGGTGCAGACCTAGCACTACTCATCAAGCCATGCTGTGGTGGCATCCCATAGACAAGGTAGAGCAAGATTGACATGGATGTTAGCTCAGGGACAATATTCCTCAAGCGAAAAGAGGAAGATTGGCAACAGATGTTAGCTCAAGGCCAATCTTCTTCCCCTCTCCCCCACTCAAAAGAAGGAGAATGTTTCCCAGTTGAGTCAGAGCAAGATGACAGCTCAGATCCCTGACAGGTGAGTCAGAGATGTGACATTGCTAGTTTTGAAGATGCAAGAAGAGGATCACAAGCCAGGGAGTGTAGGTGGCCTCTCGAAGCTGGGGAAGCCGAGAAAACAGATTCTGCCCTAGAATCTCCAGAAAGGAATGCAGCCGTTCCAACATTTTGGTTTTAGCCCAGTGAGACCCACGTTGGACTTCTGACCCAGAGAAATGTAAACTAAAATAATAAATGTGTGGTTTTTCATGGCTCTCAGTCTGTGGTAATTTGCTATGCCAGAAATACAGCACTAATACAATGTCAATTACTAAGAATAACCTGATAAGGAGTTTTGGAGTATACTGAACTAAAACTTACATTTTCTCCTGTTCAACCCTAATACCTCACATTCCACAACAATTTTTCGTTTTGTGGTTATTGTATTTCTAACATGGTATGTCTCAAGATTTCCTTCAATTGTCTCTGTCTAAATATATGAAATACTTTTAAGACAATGTGAGTAGAATCTAGATGCTCTTTATCCACCTCATTATTTTACCCCATCATTTTGTTCTACTATCAAAATAAATCTTTGGATGTATGGTAGTGGACGAACAAGGCTTCTTGTAGCTGTAATGGAAGTCAGAGTGCAAACAGACTGGAGTTGCATCAACAAGAGATCAGCTGTGTACATAGGCATTTCTCTGAAGAAGGAAAGGATAAGTTTTAGAAAATGTCCTTTATCTTTCTGTTTCCAACTGTCTCTTTTGAGGATTAATTGAACCACAAAGTTAAGGAGTCAGTAATTCCTCTTTGTTCCTGTTCCTACTCACCTTGTCTTTCCATAGGTCTTAGCCAGTTCAGGCTGCTATAACAGAATACCACTGTAAGACTGTTTATAAGACTGGGTAGCTTTTAAACAACAGAAATTTATTGCTCACAGCTCTTAGAAGTTCATCAAGGAACCAGCAGATCTGGTGTCTGATGAGAACTTGCTTCTCAGTTCATAGATGGCCACCTTTTCACTGTGTTCTCACGTGGCAGGAGGGGTGAGGGAGCTCTCCGAGGTCTCTGTTATAAGAGCACTAACCCCATTCATGAGGGCTCCATGCTCAGGACCTAAACACCTTCTGAAGGTCCTACCTCCAAATCATCACCTTGAGTGTTATAATTTAATCTAGGCATTTTGGGGAGACACAAACATTCAGTCTACAGCACATAAGTGTAATGTAACTCAGAATCATATTTGCAAAAATGTCGTAATGTGATTATGTAAGTTAAATAGCTTTTTTTAATGGATGCCAAGTGATGTTATTGTTGATTGTGAGTATTACATTCCTTTGTCTCTTGTAGCCATAGACTGAATTAATTTTAGCTGGGATTTCTCAGTCTTTTTTGCCACAATGAAGGACTGTTTTCCACACCTGCTCGTCTCTGGCCTATTTTGTGTCCATTCAACATAATGCGCAGTGACAAAAAAAGAAGAAAATAAGCTTTTCCTTTTCCAAATGTATTTGGATACAGGATGGTTCTAGCACCCTATTTAGTATTGTAACATCATAAACAAGCCAAATGATGACCAGTACTTTAGAGACTGTGAGATTGAATTCTCATGTAGTCACAATTAACCTCTAACTACTTTCTAAGGGTTACTTTAAGAATGTAGGCATTTCAAAGAGATTGAAGAATAATTGGCAGAAATTTGAGCATGTGTATATAAATATATTATTTAAAATCTAATAAATTTCAAGACAGTACAGTAAGTTCAATTTACTTTGAAAAACATTTAAATTTAATTAAAGATTATGTGTTTCTCTAATAAGTCTTAATAACATATGCATATCACTATGAAAAGTGAAAGAAATGGTTAAAAATAAAAATAGATGAAAAGAAAGTTATAAACAATCTAAATTTCAGTCCAATGCTGTGCAACGCAATTCAAGTAAAGAAAAGGCCTACAGTCCATTGAAAGAATTTGATGTGCCTGCCAAGTATCAATAATAGGTACTTGATTTCTTATTTACTCTTCACTGTACTTCCATAAGTCAGACTTATAGGCATTTTAAAGATGCGTATAATATAGTAAGATTAGATAAATTGTGTAAAATCCCTCAGCTAGTAACAAAGGTTGGATTCAGAAACAGATATTTAGGGTTCTAAAATCTATGTTCTGTTATAACTCACTGCGTGTCCAATATGTGTAATGCAATATACTAGGTACTAAAAGATGTTAAGATGAATAGGATTAGGTTTCTACTATGGAATTTAGAAACCAGAGGGCAAATTCAGTATAAAGTAAAATGGCATAAAAGCAATGATTTCAGGTTTGCAATTAAAACTGTGTAATTCACATCTCTCATCACCTTCCTACTATGCTGCATTCTACTCCTATAGTCAAATTCTATTTATTCCTCATTCTCCTCTGCCTTGCCAACATATGCTTTCAGATTATTTTAACTTCTTGTTTTTCTCACCTCCAGTTTCAACTTTTACTGACCTAGGTACAAAGTGCCCAAGGGTCTACTTTCCCATCTTCTCATCCCTACCATCTTGCCCAGATCTCCTTGCTTGATGGTTCTCCTGATCTCTGAAAGGCCAATATGCATGCACTCCATTTCTACAGGGGACTCACCCTCCCCCATAACATTTTTTTAAAACAAAAGCTCTTATAGTCCCTACCTTTTCCTTGATGTCTCCATCTATGCCTCAGATTAAGAGAAATCCAAGTTTCTCTGAAAACCCTCTCCAAATGGTGTCTACCAGCCTGTTCTCCCATTTTACATAAATGCCACTAAGAAAATCCTCAATTATAATCTAGATAGTAAATTCCAGCAGTGAAAAATCATACGGAATCATGCTACATCAGTATGACCTCATCCTAACTAATTATATCTGCAAGGACCCTATTCCAAATAAGGTCACATTCTGAGGTACTGGGGATTTGGGGGGACACGATTCAACCCATAACACCAACTTTTGGCTTTGTTGTTTTTCTCTATTTTATCTTTGATGAGTTTTCAAACTTATCTTTATTATTATGTCCCATCTACTTTCTATGGGCTTTATTTGCTCATCTTTTTCTAACTTCTTAAGATGCATGCTTAGAGCATTGAATTTCAGCCTCCTTTCTTGCGTAACATATGATTAAATGTTATTACTATTTCTCTAAACACAGCATCCTACAAGTTTTAATATGTCATATTTTTGTTATCACTCAGTTTGACATATATTCTAATTCCTATTGAAATTTCTAATTTTACCTGTGTGTTATTTTAAACTGTGTTGATTTTTTCATTATATTAACTTTAGTTTAATTTTTTCTTGATTACAAATGCCCTCCTTTTCAGTCAGACTTACTCAAAACATGAGTCTCACTCAGCATCCAGCTTTACTAGTAATTAGCAAAGGATACAAGAAAAAGTTACAGAAAATGTGACATCAATAGCTAGGAGACCCCAGATCCATTAAACACAGCGTTATCAGACACCTTTTCAAATCAGGATGTTGTTTTGATTCTGAATGAGGAACACTAACTGTGTGTTCAGCGAGTTAGTCGGGACTGTTTAATTTCGGGATCTCTCAGCTTTTGTATTTCACTGGTCACATAGCTAGAAGGAGTATGTGACTAATTTCCATTTTTCAGTACAGCAACAGCTCACATATCCAAAAATTGCAGGCTTATTTATGTACCAGGTGTTTTCTGCTGCAAACATTTCTCAGATTAATAATCACACACAAGGAAATCTCTTAAAAATCCTCATTTATAATCTAGACAGCAAGTTCCACCAGTCAGCAATTAAGAGGAATTCTGGGTAGAATCAAAGTCAGCCTCAGCTTCCTGACAAGAGAGGAACTAGTTACAGATCCACTCTTAACCCTTTTCTACCCAGTTTCATCATGGTCAGAGTACATACTCTGAATTATGTGAATCCTTTGAAAATTGTTAAAAATTTGGTTTTATGGTCCAGTATATGCTCAGTTAGGGTAAATGTTCCCTGTGCTCTCGAAATGAATGTACATTCTTCCATTGTGGAGGGCAGAGTTCCAGTTATATAATTAGATTAAGTGCATTAAACTTCTTGTTTGGCTTTTTTGTATCTCTACTAACTTTTTCTCTGTTTGTTCTATCTGGTATTAGGAGAGGTGTGGTAAAAATTTTCCTCTGTGGTTGTGAATTTATTGATTTCTCCTATTAGTTCTGTCGTTTTTGCTCTCTCTACTTTAAAACTTATTGAGTATAGAAATTTGGAATTGTTTGAACATACAGGATGACTGCCTTTTATCCTTTTAAAAGTACTTCCTTATTTCTAGTGATGCTTCCTGTCTTCCTACCCTTTCTTTTAACCTCTCTATGTCCTTATATTTAAAGTATGTCAGTTGTAAGCAGTGTATAATTAGGCTCGTTTTTTTTAATCTATCCTGAAAACCTTTCTTTTTTTTTAATATTCAGTATATGTTTAGTTTTACTTATGTTTAGTATAATTCTTGATTGATTTGAGTTTATATTTGCCATTTCACTCTTTGTTTTCCATTTGGACCATTAGTCCTTCAGTTCTCCACCAAGAGCATTCACACATCTGTTTCCTTCTGTCTGGAACGTCCTTTCTCCTTTTCCTACATCCACTTAGTTGTCTCTCACTAAAACTTTACTCGTTTCCTCACAGGAACCCATCTGGCCTCATGTCTAGATATGGTTCCCTTTCATAGTCATTCTTGTAGCATCTTGTTCTTCGTCTTCACAGTAGATAACTAAGTTATTTTCTGTGAATATTAGATTAATGTATGTTTCTTCCTCTAGACCAGTTTGATGATGGTAGGACTAATTTTTTTCTGATCATAAACAAATACTTGCAGAATTAATAAATTAATATGTAGATTCTAAAACCAATTTTATCTTTCTTTATAAGCAAAGGTTAAATAAATACAAACAAACCTTTAAGAAATCCTCTACACAGTCAGGCAGAACCACACCATCTCATTGAGGCACCACTGTTACACCATGTCTAATTTGTCCTGCCGTTGGTCATGTCAGGCTCCCTTTTCAGAAACTATGGGATACCTTGCAGGCTTCTGTGATAGTGGGCTCATTCCTGTATAAGAAAAACAGATTTCCTGAAACAATTCTGTTTCTTTCACACCCACATGGAGGGAGAATAGGACTGACCAAGTGCTGGTTTATTTCAAATATTTTCCAGATTATTTGATGCAAATTCTTTTTCTACAATATTCCATTGTCATTTTTAAATGAACTCGGCAAAGCTAAGGACTCTGACTCATGAATGTTCACTTTCTTCCTGGATTAAGTAGGCAGTCACAGGCAAAAATGTCCGATGACTCAAAGTTTCTATGAGTGTGTTCAAGTTTTTTCCCTTTTGGAAATCACTGAGTACAAGTGGAAAAAATAATGATGTGCTGTGTCCTTCCTGTCATTCCTATGCAAGCAGTACACTCTGCAGGACTTTTATCCTCTCAGAAATGTTCCAGCTTATCAAAGTCCTGTGGTCCATTCCTTTATTAAAAGAAAAAATTAATCTTCCGATGCATTTACTTGAGAAAGTTTATGACAATTAATTCAAATTAAGCAGAATAAATATCATAGAAATTGGAGAATACTAGGTGAATAAACCCAGTTCAAATTACCTGGCGGCTTGAACTCTCCTTGGGTTGAGTTGTCTTGTATTAGGCTAAATATTGTATGATGAGTTTTGATGAAAGTCTAGGCAATAGTGCATTCTTATCAACAGATATATTACTCTCTTACTAGAGTAAACAGAGTAAAAGAATGGCTCTTACTTTCTCTTCCTGGCACTAAAAGCTTAAAATTTGTCGAATAAATATTTAGAAAAGAAAATTTTAATATCTAACTCTTCAAAGAAACCCTTCTGCCTCTGATTCCTTAAAAATAATGACTATTACCTTGAAACCACATAACCTCTACCTTTATGGATTTTTTTACCCCTAGAAGTCCAACAACTGAGATTGGTTGAAACCTAAACTGCACACTGAATCAGACATTGTATTTCTAGCCCAGAAAGGTGATCCCCTACCATTTTTATGATACAATTACTTAGATTTTCATATGGACTGTCACATACAAAATTTAAATCACAAAATGCAGAATGTAAAGCCTGCCCCAAAGTATAATGGCTCAGGTATTCATGTGACGAAAGGATAAAGATAGATACTATAAAAAATTTAGTCTATGTATTGATGAAAATGAATTATAGATAGAACAATTCAATTTCATAAAAGAGAAAAACTATGCCATAAACTTGTTTTAGCAATAATAATGAAGTCCTCTTAAAGTGTTTTTTTTAATTTTTATTTTTTTCGGATGTACATCATATTTCCAATTCTGTATACATTACATCATGTTCACCACTCGAACACTAATTAGTGCATCCCCTCACATGTGACCCTAATCACCCCTTTTGCCCTCCCCCCATTCCCCCCCTTCCCCCCAGTGGTAACCACCAGTCCAATCTCCAATGCTATGTGCTTTTTTTTTGTCGTTTTTATCTTCTACTTATGAGTGAGATCATATGTATTTGACTTTCTCCCTCTGACTTATTTCTCTCAGCATAATACCCTCAAGGTCCACCCATGTTGTCACAAATGGCCAGATTTCGTCATTTCTTATGGCTGAGTAGTAGTCCATCGTGTATAAATACCGCACCTTCTTTATCCATTCGTCCCTTGATGGGCACCTAGGTTGCTTCCAAGTCTTGGCTATTGTGTATAATGCCACAATGAACATAGGGGTGCAAGTATCTTTATGCCTTTGTGTTTTCAAGTTCTTTGGATAAATACCCAGCAGTGGGGTAGCTGGATCATATGGTAGATCTATCCTTAATTTTCTGAGGATACTCCAAACTGCTTTCCATAGTGGCTGCACCAGTTTGCGCTGCCACCAGCAGCGAACAAGGGTTCCCTGCTCTCCACACCCTCTCCAACATTTGTTGTTTCCTGTCTTGTTAGTTATAGCCATTCTGACCGGAGTGAGGTGATACCTCATTGTAGTTTTGATTTGCATTTCCCTGATAGCTAATGATGTTGAGCATCTTTTCATATGCCTGTTGGCCATCTGTATAACTTCTTTGGAGAAATCTCTGTTCAGATCTTTTGCCCATTTTCTAATTGGATTGTTGGGTTTTTGTTGTTGAGCTGTATGAGTTCTTTGTATATTTTGGATATTAACCCCTTATCTGATATGCGGTTTGCAAATATCTTCTCCCAATTGTTAGGTTGTCTTTTCGTTTTGTTGATGGCTTCCTTTGCTGTGCAGAAGCTTTTTAGTTTGATGTAGTCCCATTTGTGCATTTTTTCTTTTGTTTCCCTTGCCTGGTCAGACATGGGACTTGAAAATATGCTGCTCAGCCCAATGTCATAGAGCGTACTGCCTATGTTTTCTTCTAGAAGTTTCATGGTTTCGGGTCTTACATTCAAGTCTTTAATCCATTTTGAGTTGATTTTTGTGCATGGTGTAAGGGAATGGTCTACTTTCATTCTTTTGCATGTGGCTGTCCAGTTTTCCCAACACCATTTATTGAAGAGACTCTCCTTTCTCCATCGTATGTTCTTGGCTCCCTTGTCGAATATTAGCTGTCCATAAATGTGTGGGTTTACTTCTGGGCTCTCAATTTTGTTCCACTGATCTGTGTGTCTGTTTTTGTGCCAGTACCATGCTGTTTTGGTTACTATTGGCTTTGTAGTATATTTTGAAGTCAGGGAGTGTGATACCTTCAGCTTTGTTCTTTTTTCTCAGGAATCCTTTGGCTATTCGGGGTCTTTTGTTGTTCCATATAAATTTTAGGATTCTTTGTTCTGTTTCTGTAAAAAATGTTGTTGGAACTTTGTTAGGGATTGCGTTGAATCTATAGCTTGCTTTAGGAAGTTTGGACATTTTAACAATGTCAATTCTTCCAATCCAAGAGCACGGAATATCTTTCCATTTCTTTGTGTCTTCTTCGATTTCTTTCAACAATGTTTTATAGTTTTCGGTGTACAGATCTTTCACCTCTTTCGTTAAGTTTATTCCTAGGTATTTTATTCTTTTTGTTGCAATTGTAAATGGGGTTGTATTCTTAATTTCTCTTTCTGCTACTTCATTGTTAGTGTATAGAAACACAACCGATTTTTGTACATTGATTTTGTATCCCGCAACTTGACTGTATTCCTTTATTATTTCTAAAAGTTTTTTAGTGGACTCTTTAGGGTTTTCTAGATATAAAATCATGTCGTCTGCAAAGAGTGACAGTTTCACTTCTTCTTTTCCAATGTGGATCCCTTTTATTTCTTTTTCTTGCCTGATTGCTCTGGCTAGGACTTCCAATACTACATTAAATAAGAGTGGTGACAGTGGGCATCCTTGTCTGGTTCCTGTTCTTAGAGGGATAGCTTTCAGTTTTTCTCCATTGAGAATGATATTTGCTGTGGGTTTGTCATATATGGCCTTTATTATTTTGAGGTATTTTCCTTCTATACCCATTTTATTGAGAGTTTTTTTCATAAATGGATGCTGTATCTTATCAAACGCTTTCTCTGCATCTATTGAGATGATCATG
Source organism: Equus przewalskii (assembly GCF_037783145.1). NCBI lineage: Eukaryota > Metazoa > Chordata > Mammalia > Perissodactyla > Equidae > Equus > Equus przewalskii. Next base: position 37,658,749 of record NC_091847.1, read on the forward strand.
TGATTTTTATTCTTCATTTTGTTAATGTGGTGTATCATGTTGATAGATTTGCGGATGTTGAACCATCCCTGCATCCCCGGAATGAAACCCACTTGATCATGATGTATGATCTTTTTAATGTATTGTTGTATTCGATTTGCTAGAATTTTGTTGAGGATTTTTGCTTCAATGTTCATCAGTGATATTGGCCTGTAATTTTCTTTTTTTGTGTTGTCCTTGTCTGGTTTTGGTATCAGGATAATGCTTGCTTCGTAGAAGGAGTTAGGAAGCCTTCCCTCCTCTTCAATTTTTTGGAAGAGTTTGAGAAGCATAGGTATTAAGTCTTCTTTGAATGTTTGGTAGAATTCACCAGGGAAGCCATCTGGTCCTGGACTTTTATTTTTTGGGAGGTTTTTAATTGCTGTTTCGATCTCCTTACTGGTGATCGGTCTATTCAAATTTTCTACATCTTCTTGGTCCAGTTTTGGAAGGTTGTATGTTTCCATGAATTTATCCGTTTCTGATAGATTATCCAATTTGTGGGCGTACAGCTTTTCATAGTATTCTCTTATTATCTTTTGTATTTCTGAGGTGTCTGTTGTAATCTCTTCTCTTTCATTTCTGATTTTACTTATTTGAGCCTTCTTTCTTTTTTTCTTGGTGGGTCTAGCTAAGGGTTTGTCAATTGTGTTTATCTTTTCAAAGAACCAGCTCTTGGTTTCATTAATTTTTTCTATTTTTTTTTTAGTCTCTATTTCATTTATTTCTGCTCTGATTTTTATTATTTCCTTCCTTCTGTTGATTTTGGGCTTTGTTTGTTGTTCTTTTTCCAGTACCTTTAGCTGCACTTTTACATTGTCTATTTGGGATTTTTCTTCTTTGTTGAGGTAGGCCTGAATTGCTTAAACTTTCCTCTTAAAACCGCTTTTGCTGTATCCCACAGATTTTTGCACGTCCTGTTTTCATTTTCATTTGTCTCCAGGAATTTTTTTATTTCTTCTTTGATTTCTTCATTGATCCAATCATTGTTCAGTAGCATTTTGTTCAATCTCCACATTTTCGTGGTTTTTCCGGTTTTCTTCCTGTAGTTGATTTCTAGTTTCATACCTTTGTGGTCAGAAAAGATGCATGGTATTATTTCGATCTTCTTAAATTTATTGAGACTAGTTTTGTGGCCTAATATGTGATCATTCTTCGAGAATGTTCCATGGGCTTTTGAAAAGAATGTGTATTCTGTGGTTTTGGGATGGAATGTTCTGTATATATCTACTAAATCCATCTGGTCTAATGTGTCCTTTAAGGCCAGTGTTTCCTTAATGATCTTCTGTTTCGATGATCTGTCCTTTGGTATAAGTGGAGTGTTAAATTCCCCTACTATTATTGTGTTACTATTTCTCCTTTTATGTCTGTTAATAATTGCTTTATATATTTAGGTGCTCCTATGTTGGGTGCGTAGATATTTACAAGTGTTATATTTTCTTGTTGGATTCTTCCCTTTATCATTATGTAGTGCCCGTCTTTGTCTCTTGTTACAGTTTTTGATTTAAAGTCTATTTAGTCTGATATAAGTATTGCTACCCCTGCTTTCTTTTCTTTGCCATTTGCATGGAATATCTTTATCCATCCTTTCACTTTCAGCTTGTGATTGTCTTTATGTCTGAAGCATGTCTCTTGTGTGCAACATATACATGGGTCTTGTTTTTTATCCAGTTGGCCACCCATGGCATTTGATTGGAGCATTTAGTCCATTAACATTTAAAGTAGCTATTGATAAATATGTATTTATTGCCATTTTGTCACTTTTTTTTTCTGGGTGTTTTAGTAGTTCTTCTCTGTTCCTTTCTTTTTCTCTTGCTCTCTTCCCTTGTGGTTTGATGGCTATCCTTAGCAATATGTTTGATTTCTTTTGTCTTACTTTTTTTCTTGCTTGTTATAGGTTTCTGATTTGTGGTTACCATGAGGATTCTATTTAATATACTATGTGTATAACAGTCTATACTGAGTTGATAGACTCTTTAGCTTGACCTGTTTCTAAAAGCTCTACTTTTTCACTCCCCTCCTCCCACATTGTATGTTTTTCACATCATATATAGTCTCTTGTTTAGTGTGTGTCTATCTATTACCCTCTTATCATTGAAATAGGTGATTTTAGTACATTTGTCTTTTAACCTTCATATTATCTTCACAGGTAGTTGCTCTGCTGCCTTTACTATACTTTTACCTCACAAGTGACTTTATTGTCTGTTTTGTTGTTGTTGTTGTTTTGTTTTTTTGATGATTTTTTTAATCTCTATTTGTGGACATTGCTTTCCCACTTAAATAAGTCCCTTCAGCATTTCTTGTAGAACTGGTTTCTTGGTGATAAACTCCTTTAGTTTTTGCTTGTCTGGGAAGCACTTTATCTCTCCTTCCATTCTGAATGACAACCTTGATGGATACACTATTCTTGGCTGTAGGTTTTTTCCTTTTAGCACTTTAGATACATTGTGCCATTCTCTTCTCACCTGTAGGGTTGCGGCTGAGAAGTCCGCTGACAGCCTGATGGGCTTCCCTTTATATGTCACTTGTGGCCTTTCTCTTGCTGCTTTTAGGATTCTCTCTTTGTCTTTAATTTTGCACATTTTAATTATAATATGTCTTGGTGTGGGCCTTTTTGGGTTTATCTTGTTTGGAGCTCTCTGTGCTTCCTGAACTTGGATGTCTGTTTCCTTCCTCAGGTTAGGAAAATTTTCCTCTATTATTTCGACAAATAATTTTCTGCCCCTTTGTCTCTCTCTTCTCCTTCTGGGACACCTATAAACCGAATGTTAGCACGCTTGATATTGTCCCAGAGTTCCCTTACACTGTTCTCATTCTGTCTAATTCTTTTTTCTCTTTTCTATTCTGCTTGGGTGATTTCCTCTAGTCTTTCGTCTAGCTCACTGATCTGTTCTTCTGCTTCCTCTGTTCTCTATTGAGTCCCTCTAGTGAATTTCTCATTTCCAGTATTGTATTCTTCATTTCTGATTTTTTTTTTTAATATTTTCCAGTTCTTTGCTGATGTGCTCACTGTGTTCATCCATTCTTCTCCCCATATCTGTGAGCATCCTCATGATATTTTGTTTGAACTCTTTGTCGAGTAGGTCACTAGTTTCTGTTTCATTTAGTCCTTTTTCTGGGGTTTTGTACTGTTCCCTTGCTAGGAAAGTATTCCTTTGCCTCCTTATTATGCCTCTTTGTCTGTGTTTATTTCTATATGTTAGGTGAGTTGGCTACGTCTCCTGTTCTTGGAGAAGTGGCCTTATGTATGAGATGCCTTATGAGGCCCAGCAGTGTGCTTCCCTCTCATCACCAGTCCATAAGAACCAGGAGTAACCCCTTTGTGACCTACTTGTGTCCTCTTGCTGTGACAGGGTTGCTCCCACTGCAGGTACCCAGGGAGTCTAATCTTTCCTTCCCTGGACAGCTGTTTGTAAATTTGGTTTGGGGAGCCTCAGCACTGTCTGCTACAAAGTCTATCAGCACACTCCTATTGCAGTTTTCCTCTTAATTAGGTTGGTACCCAATGTAGCTGGTTGCTAGGCTCAGGGGGCATACCGTTGTGATAGACCTCAGGCCTACAAGGCTATGTCAGTTCTCTTAGGAGTGTAGCAGAATGGGGCTGGCCCTAGGCACTGGGGGCACTCAATTGTTTCAGGCTTTGGAAGGTGGGGCTGATCCTTTTTATGGCTATTTGTGAAGCACAGGTCTTCTGCCACTGATAAGCCTCAGCCCCCACAGGACCACATACACTGTCAACACAGTCCTGGTCAGTGCATGCTTCTCAACCCCCTGGAGCGTACCCCGATGCTGCACTGCAGGGGCCCCCACTTCTCCACCAGTGCTCCCCACAGTTCACCTGGTCCTCACACAGGCCCCGTCCCACAGAGGCAGACACCCTTGCCTGCCTGTAGAGGATCAAGGCACTCAGTCAATGCAGGCTGAAAAGTAGCCTGAAGGCTTGCTGTTAGGTGGGGCCGGTCCCTAGGGCAGGTAGTCTGCCCTGGCTGAAGTGGATTAAATCTGTGCTCTAGTGGGCGTGGCAGACCCCTGGGCTCACAGCCCAGGGGATGAACCTCAATGGCACCCACCAGGGTCTGTGTCAGCACGCCTGGACCAGCTCAGAACAATGGCCCTCACCAATGTGGCAGTCTCCGGAGAGGTCCCTCCTCTCACCAAGATGCCCCCAGAGCCCACCAGGTAAGTCTCATTTCACCAAAGGACTATCAGCCTTCTCTCTGGTGATTTTAGGTTGCTGCAATGAGAGAGTTTATGCATGGGCCCTTTAAGACCCAGGTCTTTTTGGCTTTCGGCTGATAGCTTTTCTGCGGGTGTCCTCGCTGCAGTTAATAGCCAGCAAAGCCAGACAGTAAGACCCCCGTCTCAGTTGGGCTGAGTCTGAAGGATGCTTATAGCAGTATTGCCCCCGCTCTGGACCTCACTCCTCCAGGGAGAGCTGCGTACCTTAGGGTGGCTCCCGCCTGGCCAGCTGAGAAGCTCCGCTGCTCCCAAAGGTGGCTTTTTTTCCTCTCTAGCAGGAATTAATGCCTCTTCTGCCTTTGCCAGGATTGTCCCTTGTTGTGGGGGTTCTTTTTATCCAGTTTTCAATCTGGGTTAATTTTTCCAAAAATTGTTGTAACTTGGTTGTGCTCATGGGAGGAGGCAAGTTCAATGTCTGCTCACACTGCCATCTTGACAAGATCTAGAATTGCTCTTTTCTATATATGCACTCTTTTTAGAGAACTGGGTCTTGAAGTAACTCATTTCATTTAGTACCACTTTCTTCTTGAGAAAATGTTCCAGATATAGCAAAGGCTCTAGTCTTTGGGGGTAAACGTCCAATTAATAACTCAATAAATACTGGTACTTTCCTTTTTTTATCCCATGTATACAAGAAGGCCATGTTTTACTGGGTTCTTCTCTCCTAACAAGCCTGGGAATCCCTATTAATGCTGACATATTCCACCAATTCAGCCTTTTTGTCTTTATATTCTCAGCCAGCCATTCTCTCCTGATCTGCTCCATTCCTTATCAGTGGCATACCACAAACCAGCTTTTCCTGAGTGCAGCTGGAATTCTGGAGTCTCTTGACCACAACTTGAAGATAGAATTTAATTCAGCAGAAAGCAGGTAAAAACAGACTGTGATACTTAAGAAAAATATTAGAGAGGCTTGGGAATCAGAAAAGGACTGAAATGCAGGGAAAAAAGCTTCAGTTAGATACTGGGCACCACAGCTTCTGTAGTCTACACAATTTGTTCATACCAAAAATAGTTACAGCCTGCTTTTCCACTGCAAGACTATGGTTGCCATATTTTTGTACACCAAGCTTCTCAGACTTTCCAACTTTCTCTGGGGCCCAGCAAGAGGAAAATCACCTATTGTCTAAGCCAAACTTTGATTGTATTTTTTAACTATATAATAACAATTTTATCTCGGGTAACAGGTTTTGAAATTAACACACTGAACTCTTTATTCGTCATTATCATAAATCTCTCCATTCCACAATAAACTAGAGTTTTACTTTTCATATAACATAACACATAGGCTCACCAAAGAGAGAAAAAGAGAGATTGATTTTCCTCTCCAAAGAGAATTCAGTTCTTGTCCAAAATATAATTTAGAGAATCCTACTTCTGGTATGGCATAATAACATTGACTAGACTTGCCCTCCCATTTTTAAACAACTAGAACAACAAAGAAAATATATGAAAAAACTTGTTTTCAGAGACTGGACAGCAGGCAGTGCAATAATATGATTCTAAGATAAGGGAAACAAGTAAGTTGAGATTTAATGCATAATTGGAATTTGAGGCTGATGACATTTCCTCCACTGCTAATACAGTTTACATTCTGGAAGGAATGTTCAAAACCATTGAAGATGATTTTCTTTTATAATAAGGACACAATAGAAATGATAAACAGAAGGAAATAATAGTTTTAAGAGTATTAGCCAATATTTAAAAAACAGAGATTACTCTAGAAATTTTAAGCAGAAAGGAATTCCATTGAGGGAATTAGTGCCTATGTGACTGTTGGAAGGGCTGTGGAAGTGTTCAGGGAAAGCCACTGCTGGATTCTGGGAAATTAGGAAGTACAGGAACTGCAGGAATCCACTGTTGATGATGACAGCTATCTACAGTACCAAACTGGGTAATTTTCAGTAGGATATTCAGAAGCTTTCACACCTGTCCACTGCTGCCAGAAGAGCAAGGATGGCTCCTACTTCACTTTCTCCTTCCAAAAGTTGAGCAGGTACCTTTCACTGGTGGAGTCTAACCAGGACTCTGATGGTAGCAGGGATTCTTGGAAATGCAGTTCCAAGGCTTCCAACCACTATAAGAGTAAGGACAATCTTACTCAGTGAGACATGCCAATTGTAAGACATTTTATTTCTACAATAAATATTTTTGAGTACCTACTTACAATATGCCATGCACTATCTAGGCTGTGAGAGATGCCATGGATAAATTGACACCTGTCCTCAAAAACTTGCAATTTAGAAGCAAAGATCAGACTCATGGCAAACAGTACCGTTGAGGGAAGTACATGGTTAGTGCCAGATCTGTAATGTAAATAAGATGATCAGAAAATAGAGAAAGCATTTATGCAGATCCAAACTTTATGTTGTTCAATTAGTTGCCTCGTATTTTTAATTAATACTCCTTTCAGTGGTAACTGCATTGCAAGAAGCATTTGCAGGAAATAAACAAATCCCCATTTAATTAAATGTAATCCACTGAGAGTGACATGTTTTCCTTAGGATGGTTGAGCCATTGCTGGCGGAGGAGTTTGCAGACGAACCGTAACTTAGTACAGCTTCCCTTCTCCAGAGTCCAGATCTCAGTCACGCACGTAGAGGAATTACACTTCGTCAGTTCACTCAGGGCTTATGTGTCCCAGGGTCTGACTCACACTAAACAATACCTAACAAGCAATCAGAAGGCCAGTGTTTTAATCTACCATGAGAGGTCCGTCTAACTAGATCTCTGAGCCTGATTGCATAAACAGGGCATACCTTTTTATAGGAAAAGCCAGTGCCCAGTTGTACATTTTGGGACTATCCACTCTTTCGACCCAGTTATTCACTGCTTGGTTGAGGTAGCGGATCTCCGTGTGGACAACATCTCCACTTAACAGACAGAGAAAGACCCCAAGCCCTTGTGTTACAGCAGTGCATTGAAATACTGACATGTTCTTATTCAGAAATTCACTTTCTACACTTACACATGACACCAAGTTTGTGTTTGTCATTGTCATAAGCGTGGAATAATTCCTGGAGTTTTAGTCTATTTTACATCAGTATTATTTTTGATTGGCATCTGCCTGGTGATTTTTGGTGACACCCCAAACTTATTTATAAAACATCTCCTATTCTGGGTTAACTCTGCAGATGGCTGACTGCTTTAATTTTCTGCTGATTTGTTAGTTACAATTTCAGAGGGTGATATTTCCAACTGGTGTCCAAATGCGAGGGGTGTGCCTCATTCACTATTTGGAGATACCAATACAATACATTGACTACGTTTTATATAGGCAGTTAATATTCATAATTATAACCATAAATAACTCCTGAATATTTGGGGATTATTTTTAATAAAGATTATGAAACATTTCAAACTACTTTGTATTATTTTACAAATGGAACACATACGCTTTTTAACAGTCATGCAGATGTCAAAAATTACTCTCATTACTCATATTGTAAAACATTATTTTTGTCTCAGCAAAGGTTTAAAAACAATTTCATTCTGATCCCCAGGCTCTTATTCTGCTTAAACTCTCCTTTCATATGTAGTGATGTAGATTTCTATTTTAAGTTACTAACAGTTTGTGATTTTTGTCCCTTTCTCTATTTGCAATGATAATTGGCTAATTAGAGAGTTGATCATTCACAAAAAAAACCACAGCACTGTTGAGAAGCTGGCTTTGGATATGCAAATGTTCTTATGCATCAAAAGGAATTATTTTTAATGCTTTTTCCTCAAAACTCAAGTGTTACTGCTTTTTCTTGATTTCATTTTTGAGAGGTCATCAATGACATTTTTTTAACCACACCCAAAAAATAAACCATGATTAATTTGTTTTGTGAACTTTGTACTTTCATGTTTGTATACTTTTTAAAATGTGCCACTGTCATTTATTTATGCATAAAATCTTGGCTCAACCAACTATGGCATTAACATTCAGTTTCATCTTTACATGTGGTCATTAGCACATTAAGTTTTTAAGAATTACAGAGTCTCTTTTAGAAATTTTTATGGGAAAGGTACATTTACTCAAGGCATATAGATTTAGAATATCTTTTTTGCAAACTAAATAGGGCACTAAATAGAATCATGTCTTTCTCTTGGCACCACGGTTCTGGGTTTGTATAAAAGAAATTTTTGGTTTTTATAAAGGAAAAAATACAGCAAATCCACGGTCTTCAAAACCAATCGTTTTGCAAATAATTTCTTCTGTTTCTTTGTTAATTTCCTCCAAGTAACTTTTGCCCATGAGCACTATTAATCTTAGGGCAATATCTATTTATTTTAAAGCCAATCTATCATTTGCTATGTGCTTACTATGTACAGTTTACAGATATTATTTCATTTGACCCTTATATAAACTCCATTAAATATTAACAGCAATTTTACAGATGAGGAAAAAAGAGGCATAGGAAATCTAAATAACTTACTAAAGTCATAGAGATAACAAGCAGCCAAGCTAGAAATTGAGCCTATGGCTGCTTAATCCAAAGAGTGTGTTCTTAATCTCTGCTATAATCAGGCACCACCCTTGGTCAGTTACTGCGGTGGATGACAAAAAGAAATATATGTAACAATACTTAGCTTAAGGAAAGTACTCTCATTTTGAAAGGATAGTACTTCTCAGATTTCAGCTTTTCTTTGGGCAGGTCAAGATCAATTTTGCACTGATTTCAGTGCTTGAAACTATAATATCTCTTAGCTTTCTCTCTCTGTCCATATCGAGCTGCTTGTCAAGTCACGTGACTTAACCATCTTGGCCACAGCGTTTTGGATTGTTATGGGCATCTGACCTATGGTTTTCTACCTAAAGCCTAGTTTATAGTCTAGAAGCCTAACCCTAAGCTTCATTCCACGGGGGGGATGATGATGACTTGAGCTAATTATACAGTCTTTCTTAGAGAGTTTGAATGGAAAAGTATAGAGATTCAGTTAGCGGGCTGAGCAGGGATATCTAGTTAGAGGAGCAGAATCTAAAAGGTGGCTAGAGAGAAGCAGAAATAGACAGTTGGTGAATCTACAGGAGACATCAAGAAATTTCTATTGTGAGGCTAATTGTAACCTGGCAACTAGAGCTGCCTAGTGGGGCAAGGACTATGGAGAAGAGAAGGAGGAAACAGAGACAGACAACAAGAAAGCAAGTTCATGAGCTCTTGCTTACCTCCTCCTTTAATTCTCCTGATGAAACTTCCCATCTTTAATGTCCAGCATGCTAAATTCAATTCCCAACTGTATTACGTACTTGTTTTGTGTCTTAAGCAAATCTCTTACCACTTTGAGACAATTTGCCCAACTATAAAATGGATAAGACAGATATTACATGATAGTTCCTGGCAAATGGTAGATCCTTTAGAAACATTACCGGAATTTACGTGTAAAGCAAGCAATTCTACCTTGAAACTTCTGTCCAACATTAGGCTCTGTTCCTGCTTATTCTGCCCTCTTTTCTCTTCTATCATATCTTCTCTCATTTCCCCTTGTGATGAGAGTAGAAAAGAGTTCAGTTAAATTTCCCCCAGTTCACTCACCTTCTGAACTTTCCTGCTAGGCTTCTGCACTTAACATTCTATTTAATACTATTCTCTTTGGAACAGACTCTAAAAAGAAGGATGCCAGTGGACCTAAAGATATCCCATATATCCTTTTATCAAATTCCTAATCATCCCTTTAACCCATTTCTAAGGAGCTTTTTCTGATTACTCCCACCAGGTTTATTTACCATGTTCACATTGTCCCTTATACTATCTTGTCCCTATACTATCACCCCATCAAGGTGGCAGTCTCTTTGAGGGCAGAAACAGTATATTACTTATTTGGCTTCTTTAGAAGTATATAACACAGCACCTGGAACATAGAAGTTATTCAATAAACAGCTGAATTGAAATGCAATGTGCTGAGCCATGGGGAAGGCTGCCTGAACAGAAGTAGTCACCAAATCAAAAGGGCAGGAAAATGCTTGAGCTGGTTTTGCTGATTTCAAGCCTCCTGTACTTCCTGGATGTGGGAGATTCACCCTTATTGTGCATGTGTGGCTGCTTTGCCACAACCCAGAAGTGCAGGTGCAGATATTAGCATTGAGCAGATTTGCACAAGCAAGAACTCTTCAATTTGTCATGAAAAGCTAGGATTCCAAGAAGGGAGGTGATAAGTTGAAAAATTAGGGGGAAACATGTTGTAAGAAGAATCTGGCACACCCCTTCCCCACCTCCATATTAATGAAATGAAAAGGGTGGGGGAAGGAAATGTTATGCTATACATTGGCAGGAAAATTGTGCGTGTCCTGTGAGCAGATGAACATGGGGCTGCGAACAGGAAACTGATTATTCCAACACATTATATTTCTCACTGGAAATATCATCCTGGAGGAAAAGTCCAATATCTCTACTTTTGGAGCACCTACTGCTCTAACTTTCTACATAATCTTGGCCTGGAGATAACAAGAAGATATACAATTACCTTCGAGAAGGGGCATTTAAAAATAAGATAGATAGATACTTATTACATGTGTATATTCAGCCCAACACTGATCTGCACCTAACCACCACCACCATTTCCTGGGAACCGCCTCTCTTTTACTTTCTCTCCAATCAGCCAGTTAGGGTAACTTATCTGTGTATACTCTTGTCCAATGTGGATCACCTCCTCTCCCCTACTATGACCTCCCCTCCCCCTCTGCCAGGTACATTCGATTGTCCCAAGAGTAGGAACCGAAGCATCTAGACCAATCAGAATCTGTTTTTCTAAAATTGGAATTGAGATGGAAGAGGTTTCAGTCTATAGTGTAAAAATTGAGGCATGTCCTTCAGCCATACTTTTACTCTATGGACCAGAGAAGTAGAGAAAGGTAGAGCTGAAATACTAATGACTAAGAATGAAAGAGCTATAAGGAGAGGAAGAAGATGGGGAGAGAGAGAGAATATTTGAATTCTTGATTCCAAATCGTTCCTAAGGACCTTTTGTTTCCCATTCCTTGCCTTGTGAGACACTCCTATATCCTTAAAAATGACTCTCTTTTTCCATCTAAAGAGAGCTGGAATTGTTTTCTGTTAAATACAGTCAAATGAATATCAAATATTTCAATTTCAGATCACATTAGTATCAGTCTATGATACTAATGATCCAAGCAGCCCCTTCTCATCTTTAAAATGGAACAGTTTCACGTCTACCCAAGATTCAAATAACCAAAGTTAGCATTAAACGCAACCCTGTAAAGATTATTAAAGCTAAGCCATTAAAAAAATAAAAGTCAAAGGTAAGAGTTGCAAAGGTTTTTCAAACAAGAAATAATGTTTAATAAATCACAGAAGCAAAAAATATCATGCAGTAAGTAAAAGCAGCCACCTTCATCAATCAATAAAATAAGTTTTGTTGTTGTTAAATTCCACAACAGCAGCTTAAAAAAAAAAAAGATTTGTGTTGGAAGCTCTGCTGTGCAGCGGCCTCCCCAGCTCCCATGTGGAGCTAGTATTTTGCAAAAGGTAAGACACAGGTGTGCATCGTTTGAAACGAAATTCTTTAACAGGTTGCATTATTTTACTCAGCCTCGTCGGAACATCACAATGGACTGATAAGCTGCCACACTTCGGGCAGAGGGAGGCACGTAAACAAAGTTTTCAAATGAAAAAGCTGCAGGGTTAGGAACACACAGCATACCCCACGCCTACTGATTTATCCAGGAGGACAAGGGAAAAGATGATCTTTTCTTCATTTCAGTGCATTTTCAGTGTGATAGAGCACGAATCCACTTACTAACCTCACTAAATTACTTGGCAAGGGCTGGACCCTATTTTTCTTTGGAAAAAAAAAAGTACCAGTGCAATAAGATAATTTGTAGTTCTGGGTTTCTAATATACAATAATTCTGACCATTTAAAACAGTTTTTGTTGGAAATATTTTATAGTTAGAGAAATAGTTTTTGACATTTTGGGGGGAAAAGAACAATGGGCCGTTTACAGGTCTACACAGCAGATTAATGAATCTAATTGAGTCTGTGGGGAAATGTTTCAGTTTAACTACTGGAACTAATTTATACATTCACTACATCGTAATAAGTCAATTTAAGTTTCTGGAAATAAAACTGGATATCCTGGGTATAGATTTGAACTATAAATTTCTGCAAGAAAGGAGTCTGTGTGTTCATTATACATTGTAAAATTACCATATGGACCTGTCAACACTTCTTAGCACAGCTTTGTAATAATGTCATTTAGTTTAACATTGTAATGTGCCAACTGAATTAATGTGTATGACACAAAGCGTGCCTCCCTCCCAACCTCTGCTTCTGGGGAGCTGTGCAACTTTTAAAGATTTTTCTCAAGGCAAGAGCCTCCTGCATTTGCATAGAGAACTTCAATGCGAAGATTGAGTGTAATCACATTTCCTGGGAGCTGCTGAAAAACACGCTACAGGCTCTGATGCCTAAACTTTCCAGAAATATGCGATCTCTACAAATGGGAATAAATCTTGACCTGAGAAACCTTACCTTACAACCAACGCTAATCTACATCGAGATAGGAATAGCTTTCTTTATTAATTTCTCTTTTAACTATGAAGGAGAGTTGACAAAACATTTTACATAATAACACTCGGTGGTACTCATTATTCAAAATGCTTCCTCAATCTGGATATCTATAGCATGGATATGAAAACATCTTTATCCAGATGTCATTAGACCGTGATATAATATAACCCTGTGGAAAAACAGTCAAGCAAAATGGGAAATGGGGAAAGCAATTGCTAACATTTACCATGTGTGAAGTCATTTACATGTATAACCTGATTTAATTCTCATAACCCATTTTGTAGATGAGGAAACTGAGACAGAGAGATCGGGTTGTTTCTCCAAGCTCCTGTACATAGAAAAATGTGGATCTGAACACAGATGTGTCTAAAGCCAGAGCCAGAGTCCTTAACCAAAATATTGTACTTTCTATTCAGAATGATAATAATTACTAACTCTCATACAGAGCCGGCACTTTTACAGGCAATTAGTTCACTTGACTCATTTTATCCTCACGAAAGCGATATAAGCTAACAATTGTTATTATACCAATTTTGTGAATGAAGAAACCGAGACAGAGAGAGGCTGTGTTATCAGCTCAAAGTCACATAAGTGGCAGAGCAGGAATTTGAACCAAGGCCAACGGACTTTAGGATTCAATTTTCTTCAGAACCACTATGTAGATACATAGTTTCCTCGGAGAGTGGATTTCATCTCTTTGCGTGATCTTAAGAGCTTCACAAGTCCTTCTCTGTATGAAACTGTGGCCCTAGCCATTCTTCGGGTTAAAGCATTGCCTTTGAAAAATTCCTTTTCCCTTGGAAGAGCAGTACACTCTCACATAAGCACTTATGAACACACTTGGATAGATGAGTTGATCTGATGAGCTAGCTGCCATTATAAAGAAAGTTAAACTTCAAGTGAAGGAACCTTTTTAAAGTCTTTGATAAAGATCAAAATTTCCGAAAAGGTCCAGGTGCTCCCTGAAAAAGCTATGCCTGTGAGGGAGTGAAACCATAGAAGGTCCTGAATAAATAAGCCACAACTTTATACCATGAGAAGAAAGGACACCTAAAGGGGAACATAGTTTGCCTCAGACTTGGACCTGTAAGCCAGAAGGACACACCCAAACACCAGAAAAAGGGTAACCAGAGAGATTTGACTTCTTCACAGAAACTTTCTTGCTTGGTTCCAGACCAGGCTTTCACTCAGCTTGTGGTTTCTCCCTTTGTGCTCTGTTCCTACCATTTAGACTAGACATTTGAACTTCGATTTTCTCACTTTTGATCTTTGGTACTCTGGGACTGGAATCCATAAACCCAATGATTTATGCTCTAGTTCTAGTCTCCGTGATCTAAATCACACGTAATTGATGATTCATACCATGGGAGGAAACAGCCCAGGCCCTGTAATGAAGGTTCAGGGGCCCTGAAGTCAGACGTGCATTTTGCTGTTTTGAAGTCTTGATTGGCATGGGTGGTGATGGGTATGGTCAAAGGTGTGAGAAAGGCAAAAAGCCCTAGCTCTCCCCCTACCACCACCACTTTCACCACAAATACCATTCTCAGCTAGTTATATTTGTTTTCTAAACAGCTGTCCTGAAAGATCCTTTGGCAAATTTTGTGGGATCCCCTGCCACTCTTTCAGTATTCATGGTCATTTGCTTTCTTATAGGAAAAAGATGGACTAGACATATTGTAATTATTAGGAAGTTGCATCAAAATTTGGGAGTGCTTCCCAGCAGAGAACATATCTTTACAAAAATCCTGCAAATAGGTCTCTATTTGTTCAGAAATTATTTTTAATTGCTGTTTCCTGTTTCTGTGAAAGATTATAAAGAAATCCAACCCTCAGTGTCTCAGATGAGGTAATAGAGATAGAATGACACCATTTAATGTACCTCAAGTAAGGCAGAGAGAGGTATGATTGTATCCTCTCAGGCACTGTCATTTATGCCCCCAGAGGAGGTGAAAGGACCACATAACACTCCCTACTTGTGAGCAGCCACTTGGCAAAGCCCACAGTGGTTGATGCTGAGTTGAGGCCAAACCCCTTTAACCAAGTGGACTCTGTGGGTCAGGCCTGTTCCTCAGACATTCCCAAGGAAGAAACATACCAGCAGCATTATGAAAATGCTAAGAATAGTACCTAAAGAGTAAATACAGCACCAACGTAATGCCTTCTGATTGGCCTCTGTTTCTCACGTAGTGGAACATTTGTCTCATTGGCTTTAAAAGGAAGAGAAGTATGGAAAGATTCAGAAATAACCACTTTTACCAAACTGAAACAAATATAATTCCTAGGAGAGTTGAATTTCCTATATGACTCATGTTTACAAATCACAAAACTAAGTATGGATCTAATAAATTATCTGAGTAATTTACCCAGGTTGAGAAATCATTAGGTCAGACACCTCACATGAGAGCATCAATGTTCTGGCTTGGTTTTCTCCAGGGATCAGTGTGGGGCGTTCACCTTGAATCCTCTTTCCTTTCCCTTCCCAGGCCTTGGTATAGTCACAAGCTGTGAAAACCACGGTGAAGGAAGGGCCTGATAATTATCTCACGAGTTTAAGTAGTGCAGGTCTAGATCATGTGGGTTCCAAATTGGATGTTTTGGTCTTGGAATTAAGTTCTAAGAGCATGACAAAATAATATCCCTTATTGGGAAGTCCTGACTTAGCTGTATTAACAATTTCATAAGTAAGAGAAAAATTGTAATAGTCTATTATTTTAATAAATTAGTATTCTCTTTTTTCAGCAGTTTTATAGGATTGCACCCATCTCTTTTGTTTTATGATAATGATATATGGAGAGAAATGTAAAGGATCATTCTCCTTCTCTCGGTTAGATTAGCACATTTCCATTCTAACTTCTACTTCTGCCTGACCCCTGCCTTCAATATATGCCTAGCTTTGTCATTTGGATGAAATTTAATTTGTTCAAATTGTCCTTTCCAAACTTTAAGCAATCCTATCTAGTATATGACGCAACACATGGCTTTAAAATACTTAGCATTTATTTGTATGATGCTGCTCATCTTCAATGCACTTTAGAAATATTAGCTAATTAATTAATTAGTTCCTGATTACAAGGGGGTAGAAGTTCAAGGAGAAAATTGACAATGTTTCTCCACCTTTCTAAAAAACACTTGCTTATTTTAGAGAACCTTATTTTTCCTTTCGAGTAATCTGTACTATCATAAAAAGTGTTATAAATGTCCTTTGCCAGGACCAGGTATAATAATCATTAAAAATGAAGAATGGTAGTAATGATACTAGTACAAATACATCAATATTTTGTAAGGTGGATACGTATTTGTCAAACTCCCTGCTCCTTGGGAGCAGGAAC
Organism: Equus przewalskii; assembly: GCF_037783145.1. Lineage (NCBI taxonomy): Eukaryota > Metazoa > Chordata > Mammalia > Perissodactyla > Equidae > Equus > Equus przewalskii. The sequence continues at coordinate 37,674,846 of NC_091847.1, forward strand.
TGTGTCTTGTTCTCCTTTGTGTTCTGACACCTAACCCAGTTCCTGGCACAGAAAATTCAAGTACATTAATATGTAGCAGATGAAGCCTAATTTATAAGTTTTATTTCATACAGTGATAAACAAGATAAGAGCCAATGCAAAACAGAATTACTCCATGTGAAAAGAAATGGGAAGAACTCCACAGTGTGGTTAATTTTCTGATCACAAAGTTATATCTACATTCCGTTAAACCTCAGAGGAAAAAAAACAGAAAAAAATTGCCAAATATGAGCATAATCTGTCTGTGTGTAGAGAATGATTTAGCTTTTCATGTCCTTTCATACAAAGAACAATCTAATTCATTCACATATAGGCTCAAATATATTTTCTTAGAATAGTTACCCCGATATCGTAACAGTTGAATGGTTCACAGTGTAATTCCTCCTTATCCATCTGACGTCAAACAGCTAGATATTTCAAATTTACTTTTTAGTTTTACACATGAGTTCCTGATTTGAGATAGACACAAAACCAGGCTGTGCACACACATAAAGGGTACAGATTTTTTTGATAGCCAACATATTTGGCAGTAGAGATAAAATGATTGATATATTTCTTAAATTTAGAGATAATGTCATAATTTTGTACACTAAATCAGGATGTAAGATTTAAACTTCCTGTCTGGACAAAGAAGGTTCTGCCCATTCTCTATTATTGAGCAAAACAAAACCAACAACTGATAATTTAATCTGGTATATAGTAGCTGAGAAACATAACCAAAATGATTGCCAAAGTAATCTTAAAAGTTGGATTTGTGCTTCTTATTAACATTTATATGTATGTATTTTTTTTCCTCAAGACAATGAGAGAAAAATAGATGAAGCAGTGGTTTTTTGGATACCTGACCTCTTTAAAAATCGATAAATATTTCTAAAACCTTCTCTCAGAAAAAGTAATATAAATAATGCAAAACACATATTTTGCACTTCATTTCAGGAGAGTCACACACCTTGAGAAGCCCCTGCATGTTCCATGGAACCAGGTCCTTTGCAAGATGTTGGTACAATTGACAGAAGTTGAGACATCTAGAAGAAAAGGTTTAGGAGAGCAGATTAGTTCATATTTCGGTGTGTTGAAAATTTCAGGTGTCAGTAAATATCAAGTCAAAATTTTTGACATGTAATTGGAAATTCAGAAGCTGGAGAGAGAGAGGTTGGGGCCAAAAGTAGAAATTTTTGATCATACACAAAGGTGAGACTAAAATCATGAGAGTGAATGAAATCAGCAAGGCAGAAAATAATGGAATAGGAAAGAAAAAATGGATGAAAAGATGGTGCGATGCCTACCTGCAAGGAATGAGAGAAAGAGCAAATGAGAAGAAAATGGAAAACGAGACACCAAAGATGTAGAAGAAAAGCCGGGAAGATCAATGTCTGAATAAGAGAGATTCAAGCAGCTGACAGTCAACAGCATCAGAAGATTAAGAAACATAAATATTGAGAGCTGAGTACAGACCATTTAGTTTGGTGAATAGGAGAGCTTTATTCAATTAGAAAGGGTCAGTCACTAGATTTTTAGAGATTAAAAAGAGAAGAGGAGAAAGAGTACCAAAGAAAAGAAGCCACCGTAATATTGAGAAATTTTGTAGTCAAGTAAAAGGAGAAAGGAAGGTAGACTCTGTTTAAACAACCTTAATTATATGAATCATTTTAGAACTGAATTCAGAGAACGTTAGGGAGCAGCAAAATAGCGAGCAGGCAACTTTCCCCCAACTTTAGCTTTTCCTGTCTGATTATTGTCTCTCATGTATTCTTTTCCTGAGGCATCAGAAGATGCTGAGCTGGGTAGAGTGGAGGATTTAGCAAAGCCAATCACTTCCATTTTAGTCAGAAAGACACAAGTCTCTTAGATTTCTTTATATTAGGACTACGATTTGCTTGAAATAAACTAAAAGATAAAAATTTGAAAAAAAAAGATCCTTAACTCTGAAATGGAGTGACTTCCATAGTGCTAGCGAAGTTGTCATCTGCCTGGAGAAGGAGTCTGGATGACGTGGGCTGAGCGCTAATGTTTACAAGTTGATGAGATGCGGTGGGATTTCCCTGCGGACACGGTCTTGAGTAAAGGACTGGCGAAATTACTACAATCCTGCCTGATTGAGTTAGTTGAACAGGCTAATCCTCACAAATGGCTAGGATTTAAGATGATTGTGAGATTTTTATCCAACTGCATAAATCTATGTATAGATCTAAGTTCAGATTTGTAGACACTGAATGTAATAGAAAGACACAGATATTTTCATGTAGCAACTTTTATGTACGTTTTAAATCATTGTTTATTATGTATTTCTCTCAATAAAAGTAGCATGCTGAAATAGAGGAATTTGTTGCAATAAAATATAAAGCCAAGCTATTATGTTACTAGCTCAAGAGAACAATGCCTTAGATATTTAAATTTGTGCAGAGGGAGTTTTATATAAAATCCTCTGACCAAAACCACCACGTATGAAGTTGGAAAGACACATCTATATATGGATGAATAGAGAAATTTAAACTATTACTTTAAAAAAATTACTCTTTACAAAATATGCACATAAGAATCACTAAAAATTAAGTATTCTTTTTGTTTAAATAAAGGATGCAAAAGGTATCGTGGTGGTTAAGTATGTGTATATTCACCCTTAAAACAGAATTTCAAATAGTCCTTTGATAAAATCCTTTGGCAATCTATTTTGTTACCCCATATAACTGAATTTTTATTTTCTGTGTTACTATAAACTTGCTTTCCATTTAATTCTAATCCAAGAGTAATAACATTTTAGAATATGTACACACAGACACACACACACACACACAGCCCCCTACCTAGGTCATAGTATCAGAGCATTTAAAAGCTGTAAGGACGTTTGGAGCACATTTCGTCTAACTCCAGCCTCAAGTTAGCAGACATAGAACTGGACTCACAAAAGGTGAGTACTTGCCCTCAGTCCACAGTGTGAAAAATCTGGGGGCCGGCCTGGTGGCCCAGCGGTGAAGTTCGCACGTTCCGCTTCTCGGTGACCCGGGGTTCACCGGTTCGGGATCCTGGGTACAGACATGGCACCACTTGTCAAAAGCCATGCTGTGGTAGGCGTCCCACGTATAAAGTAGAGGAAAATGGGCATGGATGTTAGCTCAGGGCCAGTCTTCCTCAGCAAAAAGAGGAGGATTGGCAATAGTTAGCTCAGGGCTAATCTTCAACCAAAAAAGAAAAAAAAATCTGATAAGGACTTTGACCTTCAGACCCATAATCAACCACCGCTCTCTCTTATCACTTTCCTTCATCATTTCACAAATATCCTCTGAAATAGTTTGCTTTGTGGCTTAGTATATTATGCCAACATGAGTTCCCTTCTTCCATGCCTAAAGAGGGCCGCGGTGATTTCCTGTATTCCCACAGACACAGCAAATTGGCTAAATGCATAAGGGTCCAAGCTCGTGGTGTTATCCTAGGTCTTATTTCTTGGGATGACTCATTTCTTAGATGGAGATGACTTATTGGTTTCAAAATCAATTGTAAAGATAAGAATTGATTCTTTGTAACATCCTTGTCCTAGTCCCCTTCCTGCTGGATTCACAACATAAGACAATGCCGACTGACCGTATATGCACTGATCTTTAAAGTTTGCACAGATTTTCTGGTCTGAAACATTATTAATCACAGTCATGTGCACTCAAAGCTTCTGGCAGAATACGTACCCAGTGAGTCATTTTAGAAATGTGATGCATCTTCTGGGCATTCTTTTGGTAGGCCATGCAAGATGTTATTGAAGAGCTGGCATGAAGAGGGAGCAACTATACTTCTTCATTCACACTCAACCTAAATGAAGAGATCGTGGATAAGACTCACTTCATCTTGATTTTAATTCAGGGTAAGTATTCAAATAAACCATTCCATTTCTTCAAGTCCTATTTGTCTTTTCCTAAGAAAGGAAGAAGAATCTAGTGCTGGAAAAGATGCCTGGGATCCCACCTGAGATGAAAACACACACTCTATTAGGCTAATATAGCAGAGCCCTTTAGAGTTCCAAAGTACTTTAGAGCACCTTACCTCATTTAGACTATATCTAAGTGTTTAACCACATGTGTTCCTATCTTGGAACTGTAAAATTAAGGCTTCAGGTAATTTTTCAAGGTCATGAATCTAATAAATATTCTGTCTGTTATTTTTGTTCTTAATTGTTATTTTCAGTCTTAAAGTTCCAACTAATATACAGTGCTGACAGTTTTTAGCCTACATGTAGAATCTGGGGTCCATAATTAATGACTGTTACAGCCCAATGAAAAGGGTTTATGTATATATTTCTATAAAAGGTAAGAGGGTCAAAAACTCATGGGAGTGCTTTGTGACCAGCATGCCACTATCATGTGCCAATGGATTTTTTTCCTAGTTATCCTCTAGAGTATTAAATATTTAAATATTTCTCCAGATTCCATAATCTCAAGATCCCTTTATTGGATGACTTTTAGGCCTCACCGAGAATATTCTGTGAGCCTGGAAGAAAGAAACTTGTATTCTGTCTTCCTTTTCTACTTGTGAGCCTCTTTGATTGAAGCTTCCCTTACTGATGTCATCAGATCAGCTCCAGTTAAACATTTGACAGGTCCATCTGTGTCCACAGTCACCCACAAACATGGGAAGCTGCCACCCATCTGCCTCCCTATGCTCTCGCTTTGTTCGTGCCCTGGTTATTTTGTTCTCATGTAGCCACTGGGGGTATTAATGCCCTCCTCCCTCCAAAAATGTCAAGAGATGTGGATTCTATGCTAGTTTGTGCTCCTGAGAGAAGGATGTTATAGAAGTGGCATATGTCATTATACTGTTATTCACACGTATTCCACAAATTCTCTAGCAACATCCTCACATCTCAATGAACATGTTGCTTAGCTTCCTGACCTGGCTTCACTATTAATCATTTTAATAATTAAGTATGACTCACCAATTATTCTTCACTTTTCCCAAATGGATTGGTTTCTCTTAGTGACAGAAAGTGTTATAAATTTGGAGACACTTTTTAGATTCAATTGCTTTCTGTTCCGTTGCCTGCCCTATACCATGTCATCAATGTTACCAAGAGTTGAATATTTGTGTTATCCTTTTTTTTACTTTGGAGGATAACCATTCACCTTTTGGTAAAATAATGCCAAGATCACTTTAAACCAGGGAAAGTGCAAATAAAAAAACTGAACGATGTGGAGCAATTTCAATTTTTTCTTCATTGCCTTCCTAGGATATTTCTGGATGACATTCCAATAATAATTAATGAGTCTAAAAATAACATTATAACTCAAACAATTCTGTAAATATGATAAGAATTCAGAATAGCTGTCAAAACTTAAACAAAACACATATGTCGGTGAATTTCAAAAAGGATTACTTGAATCAATTTTAATCATTGTTTTTTAAAAGAAATCATATTATTTGAAACAGATATCTACAGGTTACAGCTGAGTGTACAAATTTCCTACCAAAATGAATTCAAAATCTTGTAAGATATATTCATCTGTCATTGTCATATATCTTTGGAATAATGCAAAGAACCAATTTGCTGTTTACTTTTCATTGCTTCTCTGATTCATTTTCCTCAGTAGGTAATATCACTCATACTCTAAGAATATGTATGAAATGCTAGATTATGACAGTGCAAAATAATTTTACTTAAGTAAAGACTTTATTTATATTTTCAAAATCTGCAAATTTTCCTTAAAAACAGATTTTTTGTTGTGATCTATTTCTTGATGCTCAAGAAACTTTAAAGGATTTTAAATCTTTAACTGTATTTTTGAACATGCTATCAATTTAATGTCTATGACTAATGCAAAGTTCATTTTGTTCAAATGAATGTTACTGTAAATATTATCTGAAATGACTTGATTTTTTTTCATTCTTACATTAGGTTACTGATCTTTAGGTTAAAAAAACAAGTTTGTTAAATGAGATAATCCTGTTAGTATTTTAGAAGACAAATTATTGTTACGGTTATTGATTTTTTCTTTATTTTATGTGGAAATGAATTAGAGATGCTCAAAATTCCCATTTTTTTTTTATTTCGGGAGAATGTGTACATAATTAAATCTATTTCTGTGTAAATGCAACAGCACCCTCTGGAGGTCTGGAACGCTTTGCATAACTTCCATAAATCAATGTCTTCTTTTGTTAATCCTACGTATTTTTGTTGACTTCGACATTTAATATTTTATATTCTGGTAATCACATTTGTCTCTTAAAATGATTAAATACGTTTAATCTATTATTACTTTCTATCATGCATTCATCGTGATTGGTGTGTCTTCTCATTTGTAATGCTACAATGTAATAACAAAACATACAATTCTGCTGATCTTGGTGACATCTCTGTAACTTTTCTATTTTTTATCATGTGAAAATATTTTCCAAACAAGAAATGACAACTCTCATTTCCGAAATCCCTTAATATCTGGTCATGTGTAGACAACAGGGAGCTAATTTTACCTCCTTTGAAGATTCTTCCTGGAAATAGTTACTTTCATTCTTCGAGTCCCTGATCAACAAACACAGCTGTGGTTTCTCTGTGGTTTTCAAACAAATTTATCAGAGATGGGAGAATATGGAAAGGAGCAGAGGTCAAAAAACATCGGAAAAAATATCATGAGTCACTGGAACACATTCAAGAACCAAAGTAACTTCTATTGTGCCATAATAATATAAATAAATGATCCCATAATCGTTGGCCTCTCTGTAACAGCTCTGCGTACAAAGATCTTTTTGAAGTTCAGGGAGATGCAAACAGAGTGTTCACCCACCATAAAAGAGGATGAGCATATGACTAATACGGGGTGAGAGGAAGTAATGTCATGCAATTCTGAATGGAGCTCAGGATTGCCTCTTCCGGAAGGTTGTTCAAGAGGCCACATCTCAGCTAGTTGGGGGCGTACTGGAGTGGGACTGAAACCTCAGTGAAACACAGCACTCAGCTGGGCTGGCCTCTGGGAAGGTTCATCTCCCTTCTCACTGGTCAGAAGAGTCAGAGGACCCACTCAACACTGTCCCCTGAAAGAAAAAAATGCCTGCAAGGAGGTCACACAGAGGCCTCCCTATTGTTACAGGCAAAGATAACAAGCAAACACAAAAACAAGTGGAATTTTCATTGTAGCCCCAAGCGCTTGGGTGCACTCAAACATGGATACATGAAGATATACAAAATCATAGTTTCTAAGGAAAATAAAATTCATAGGAACATTTAATACTGAAAAGATTGTGTATCTAATAGGAAATAGCAAATGAAGATTGGAAGAGCTAGAACGGCCTCAGTCATTCCCTCTCCAGAATTCTGTTCCTTCTCCCCCTCTCTCTCCTCTCCTCCCTTAATGATATCGAATCATCTACAAGAGTCAGGTCAGAACTCTGCCAGCTAACCTGGGAACTTTAACCATATTAATCATTATAGCAGTTAAAGATGTCCATGCTGTGTTATTTGGATTTTGCCATTAAATTTACTGAGTTTTTTCAGGGTAAGTTTCATAAGCTCTCTGTGCTTTGGTTTACATAAAGTGATAAGAAGAATTAAATGATAAGATGTTTACAAAGTATTAAGTGTTATCTAACATATAGAAACAAAGGCTGATTTTCATACAGTTTTAATTATTTAACAAACGCTTACTTAGCACCTATAAGGACTAGGCACTATTCAAAGTACTTTATGAATATTAACCAACTTACTCTTCCCAGCAACTCTAAAGGGTAGCTAATGTATTATTATCATCACCATCACCTTAACAGACACATCTGAAACACAGGTTAAGTAATTTCTTTCAGAGTCACACAGTTAATAAACTCTGAAGCTACACTCAATCCCAGGCGGTCTGGCTACAGAGGCTATGCTCTTAGCTCCGAGGTGGTTCTCTAATGGTGCCTCTGCTGTCATCACCATCATTGTTGGACAACATTGTCCTATAAAATTCTGTTTCCAAATTTGTCAAATAAACCCGTATCACGAGCTAGTGATGACAACTTTATCTGTGAATGTAAGTACAATGGCACCATTGACATATATCAGGATAAGAAATGGAATTTATCTGAGATTAATGATTTGTTTCTTAAATTGTCCTTAACATTTATTTCTTTGTATTCATTCCTCCTTTGGTAGCCACAAATTCCTGAAGAATCATCCCTCTAAATTCTGGATGGATTTAAAGTAGGAACTGAAAATCAAATGAGAAAAGAAAACACAACATGAGCCACTGACCCCTCTTGTGTCCTTTGCACCGAGCCTTGTGATTCTGCACACACTCTGGCAGTTTACCGTCACAGCGCTATGAATTTTCCATCAGACTCATTCCCCACTGATTCTCACAGGTAAAGGCTGGAACTGTAGACAGGACCATACGTTCCTAGAAAGTAGTGGGCTTATGTCTGGTGACATTTTTGCATTTTAAGTCATAAAAGAGCAATGTCAAGAGCCCTGAGTATGCCTAAGAGTTTTGACAATGCATTTTTGGCCTTTGATGGCTTGGACCCTGCTCCCTTTGCAAAAGACACATGCTTAGCTTACTGCTAAGACTGTGAAAGAGCATCTGTCCACACATCTCTCTCTCTCTTTTTTTTTTTTTTGTGAGGAAGACTGACCCTGAGCTAATATCTGTGCCAATCTTCCTACATTTTATGTGGGATACCACCACAGCATGGCTTGACAAGCAGTGCTAGGTCCATGCCCAGGATCCAGGCCTGTGAACCCCAGGCCACTAAAGCAGAGCACACAAACTTAACCACACTACACCACCAGGCCAGCCACTGTCCACACACTTCTTCATCATCAGATCTCAAACTCAAGTGCACATCAGAATTTCCCCAGAGATTCTGATTCAGTGTGTCTAAACAGGGTCCAGAAACTTCTGAATTTTCAGCTGATTCTGACCCAGGTGGTCCAAGGACTGCACTAGGAGAAACATTTCAGGACCAGTAGATCTGGGGGGCCCAGGGAATTGATGATCCAGAGTCTCCTAGGAAGCTATTTCAAATCCATGTGCCTGGATGCCCACCAGACACAAAGAATCAGAATCTCTACAAGAGGGAGGGCTGAGCTCATGTTTTGGGAACAAGCTGCTGAAGTTTTCTGCAATGTCCCCTGACTTTGCTCTGTTCTGGAATTGTGGTTTGAAGGCTGTGTGGGGGCGGCCCTAAGAATTTAGGAGGCGCTCCATGGCCTTTTCTGTGTCCAAATGGGCAGGCACCTCCCTTCAGCTTTCTTACCAAAGCTCTGCTTATGCTGTTTTCTTTAAATATTGGGATTCACACAATGTACCTTTTCTGGGGGGGGGGGGGGAGGAGAAGTTCTGAAGGAAAAAAGAAAAATTATTTCAAAATCACATCTCCAGAATTAACACCAGGAGTATCACTGAAGCTATATAGTTGATTCTGATCATTTGAACCAGGTTTGTACCCATCTCTATTCCCTCTTTGTCACTAGACAAAAGGTGTGATATTGGGAAAGGGTCTCAGATCATGGAAATCTCTGAATCTAAGTGTTAATCACAAGTGACGGTAGGAACTTGTTGATTTTATTTCAAGCCCATGACCTAAAATGCACAAAGAAATACTTTTCATTTCATTATTATCTAAGATAATTCCTTAGAAATAGTCATGAAAATCAATAAATTGACAGCTGAATCCACAAGTTAGTTATAACTGATTTTTCCTAAGCTTTCCACTTCCACACAGCTATTAGGATCAAGAAAAAGGCTGATTTATTATCTATAAGCTTCAAAATGAGTACGTGGACTGAATTGAATGTCCCATTTACTCCTGGTTACAAACTGACAAGGTTGCCACTGGACCAAGAAAAATGTTTCTAGTGTGATTATTAATATCTGTTAAGAACCCAGGGTCTGGATTGTGACTATAAAATTTATAATAGAAAATTTATAGTCTGTCAAACCAGGAAAGTCAAAAACTAAAAACAGGAGACAAATTAAGTGTAAAAACATAGGTAAACTAGAGAACCAGACTTAACTACTTTCTTGACAGATATTATTCTTTTATTTTTAAAGATATTTTGGTTTGGTAGAATCATCTTGAGGCTCAAAATCAACCAATTAAAATAATTTAGAAGGAAAATGCTTCTACTCCTAATTAATTTCTGATTTTGCTGCCCATTGAAAAGAGCATTAATCAATGAAATGGGTTAACAAGTTCAAAACTCAGTTAGAACGCCAGTTTGCCCTCTTCTGCTCATTGGCTTCATCCCTCGCTACGAGAGCTAATAGGTAGTAGTAAATATGACTTATATACACTTTGTTCTTTTCCCTCTCCCCAAGAACCAGAAAAACAGGGATGGACATGAGTCAAAGTTAGGCTCCAGATACAGAAGAAATACAGTAAAATGTATTATGGCTGAGGAAAAAGAGTTTAGAAAACATTTTCAGAAGTATTATCTTTGCATAGTTGTCCATTTAACAAATATTTATTGAATCTCTACCACGTGCTAGGCATTGGAGATGCAAAAATGGATCAGAGGCAATTCTTTCTCTTCTAGGAGAGAGTTTTTCAAATTGGGAGTTGTGGCCCACTATTGAATTATGAAATCAATATAATAGGTTGTGACCAACAATTTTACAAAATCAGAGTAGAAGATATCAGAGGACATTGCCCATAACAAGGGAATATACTCTTTCACAGAAGTTGCGTTTCAGTCTGTGTCTGTGTGAGTGTGAGCATGTGTGTGTGTGTTCTGGATCACAATGTAAAAGTGTATTTCCAATGGTAGTTTCACTGAAAAAATTTGATAGCCAATGTTAAGGAGTCTACCGGAAGAGGCAGACAATTAAATAGATAATTAAAACGAAATATGGCAAGTCCTCTTTTATCGGTGTGGAAAAGTAACCCTGAAATCTAAAGAGAGAAAGTGGCTACCTCTGCTTGAAGAGTTGGAAATGACTATGGACGGACTGTATTGATATTTGAATTGGATCCAAAATGGTGAAATTGAAGGTAGAGGGGAAACCTTAAAAGGAAATTCCAGAAAGAAGGAAGCAACTGCGTGAGGAGTTCTGAAAGGACGCGCTGTGTTTATAGAGTGATGGGAATGTGTCTGTAGGGGAGGCACAAGTTTCATGGGGGAGAGGGGAAGGAAATGGCATGTGATAAAAATGGAGAAGTTCATATGAAATAGGCTTGTCACCGAGGAAAGGAATGACAGATACAGTTTGCTTTGCTTTATTTGTGTTTGTTTTTCGGAAGGTAACAGTGTCGCCAAGATGGACTGCAAAAGAAAGGGAGACAAGTGAGATTATTGCAATCCTTCCGATCATAGTGAAGGTGGAGAGGAAAAGATGCCACATTTGGGAAGATGCTAACATAGAATCTATATGATTTCAAGACTAATTATGCATGTACGCTGTGAGATAGATGATTTAAGAATGATCCTATTATCACAGAACCACAGAGATGAAAGCATCAGAATATAAGGGAGACGTCTATTTTTTTCTCTTTTAAAATCATCTTATTTTCAATGATGGGCAATTATGTAACTTTTTTTTTTTTTTTTTTTTTTTTTAGATTTTTTATTTTTTCCTTTTTCTCCCCAAAGCCCCCCCGGTACATAGTTGTGTATTCTTCGTTGTGGGTTCCTCTAGTTGTGGCATGTGGGACGCTGCCTCAGCGTGGTCTGACGAGCAGTGCCATGTCCGCGCCCAGGATTCGAACCGACGAAACACTGGGCCGCCGGCAGCGGAGCGCGCGAACTTAACCACTCGGCCACGGGGCCAGCCCCAATTATGTAACTTTTTGAGCCTTCATTTTTTAATCTGCTAAATGGAGATACATATATAATATAATTTAAAAGCCTTTAATAAGAGGTTTATAACTTTGTACTTTTTTGAACAGAGTGTTTTATCGTGATAATGACATAATTATGACACATAAAACCACATGCCATCCTCATGATTCAAATATCTTATTCCTCAAATCAAAGGCAGTAGTATTAGTAGCCCAAAGAAGTCAGAGAAAGAATATAATTATTTTTCTTTTACTTAAAAATAAATCTAATAAAACAAATTCAATTAAGACTCTATATGGCACAAACTTATTCAGGTAAGACAGAAAATAAACCATATTGGAAATACAATAGGAAAGCTGTCTCCTTTCCTAACCTTGTTCACACCAAGGACACATAAGCCTCTAAGCGTTATCTTCTTATCCTGCCATAATGAGAAAGAGTCTTTGTGATCTCTGCGTTTGCTAATAGACACATTACACACCTTCCATCTGGGCATCAGAGTCATTTGCTCACCAAAGAAAGATATCCAATTCATAGGAGAATGGAACCAAAAGCAAGCCAAACCAAGCTTTGGGGATTCCTTAAAGAGTAAGGCTTGTGGCCCAAAAGTCTGTTTAGCTGCCTTAAATAGGCTTCCACCATTTTTTTCCAATATGCAAATATTGATAACCCTCTCAGTAGTATCTTTTTTAGAATTATAAATGCATTAAAATAAGTCCTTAGTTATTGAAAAAAATTAAATATATTATGGCTGAGTCACGCTCCATATGTTGGGATGTGTAATGCCCTGTGAAAGCAGCAGTGTAGAGATTCCTTGTGGCTTTGTAGTAAGAGCCTTATGACAATGCCCAAATATTGTGGACTCAAGGAATGTGGTTTGGAGAAATTAAAGAGAACAGACCAAGAATTTAGAGACTCGCATTCTAGGTTTCACTCTTTGTCCAGCTGACAGATATTGAGTCTTCATTCTTCCTTAAAATTTGCTCATCCATAAAGGAGACGTTAAGATTAGGTGGGTGTTCAGATGCCTTCTTGCTCCAACAGTGTCTGATTTTATGAAAAGCTTCTAAAATGAGAGAGAAGATAAAGTGCTTTCAGCTTGCCATCCTAGTGATTGTTAAGATGAATCTGAAATGGAAGTAAAACAGACAGAAGTCATGAAGAACATGAGTTAGGGCACCATCTAGAGTTCCCAGGTGGAGAGAAAAGGCAATGGCAATTATTGGACTCCTCACCTTGAAAATGCTTTATTTGTAAATGCCTCTAAGAATGGTGGACTGTGTCCTTTTCTCCATAAAATGTCTTCTCTTGTTCACCATAAAGTGCAGGTTTTATAGTTTCACATGACCACCCTAAGAATTATTAATAATACTTTGTGTGTTCACTATTTTGCATAGGTGGGGAATAAAGAGCAAATAGAGCCTTGTTCTCTCATATCTTCCATATCTAGGATTTCTTCAACTTTTGAAAACAAAACTTTTCAAAACTTTTGCAATGTAAAGGAACATTGTCTTTGAGAAAGCTTGTGGCCTTGTCTTCATAAAGGAAATTAAAACTGCACATGTGGTAATAACATATGATTGCGGATATTTACCAAGATGGTCCCAGAGCGTAGATCCGCTCTCTCTGCAGTCAAGACTAAGTTCCTCTATTGAAACAATTTGAATTTCTGGGGAGTTCATCCTTTTCCTAGGTTTTCAGTTCTGGAAAATCCATGCAAAATAGAAGCTAACAGAAGGATGGAGAGACCACCAAAATAATGTTTGTGCTGAAGAATTCTCAACAAGTGCCCTGCGAGCACGCTCCCTTCTGAAAAGGACTGTGGCTGTCTCTCGTCGTTAATTCAGTGGGTAATAGTAACAGGCCCACGTCAACTCTTTTATAGGAACTCAACTCCTGACATCAAGCTAAAATCAAAGTGTTATTTTTCTGGATTCCTCCATTCTCCCTTGATTTAGACATATAACATCATTTCTAGTTTCAAGTGGCCCTGGCCATTTTACCAATTATCACCCTCGCTTTGCAAGAGGGAGAACATTTTTGGTTTAGTGAGAGAGGCTGATTTGAGCATATCTGCCAAAAGGGAGTGTGATGAATTGACTTTAAATGTGTGCTCTTCTCTGGTGGATCTTTGTGAATGTGGTGCTGAGGATTAACAGCTTTCCAGGTGAATGTGAAGCCTTGCAATAATATATTTACATCCTCTAGGTGCTATTATTATTTATACGTCTAGGAGGAAATAGTTGTTCACTATTCAGTGCTTCCATCACTAAATTATTCTACCTGGTATATGCTTCATGCTTACAACATGCTGACAGTTTCAGTTCCAGGGAGTTTGCTCCTTTTGTTCTACTCTGTCTCTACCAGCACCAAGCAACCACACATGGCTAGTGGTTACCAGGTTAGACAGTCTAGAGCTGTATGTTGACTTTCAGAGCATCCCTAGATTTTAGATCCTGGCCACCCAGATCCTGGAAACCAAGAGAATTGCTCCTGACTGTCTGCCATTCTTTGGCTGCTGAAAGTGCCCTTTTTGTCTTATGAAGTATAACTCAATGTCAAAGGGGTTTATGTAATATTTAGACTTGTATTACATGAAATTAATCTTAACATGAAAAATCTTTTGATTACAGAGTATGCTTTGTCAGTGATTGATTGACTAACTCATTTATTCATATAATAATGCCATCATTTACTTCTATTTATATTCTTGAGCTGTAACAGAAAGTTTCTATTTGTGCTATGCTGGTAGGTGGATTACATGGCTATCATAATCTTTCCACCTGTTTTACTAAGCTCTCTGGAAATAACCTCTTATTTTCTTTGTTAATGAGTCTCCCTCCAAATAAATTTCTTCATACAGAACCAAAATTTTGGGATAATGACGTTGTTGTTTATAGGGATTTCTACTCTTTCCCTACCTTTGACCTCTGCCCCCACCTCATTGGTATAGACAGAATAAAATCTTTATTTTCATTATGTCTTCTTTATAAATATTTACACTTGGAAGAGAAGTGATGTACATAGCTCCATTATAGAAATACAACAGTAGCACCTATGTAGGGGGTATAATCACTGTTAGAAAAGAGTTACCACTTCATGTCAATCCATCTTGGACTTTTCTTTTTAAAGAGGATAACACGTTGTTGCTAGTGAAAATCCTTGTCTGTTCTCTTACTCACTGAAGGATATAAAAAAAATTATATCCCTTCATAGTTCTGTACAACATATTCTGTCATTCAGTGGATAAGAAGCAGGCTGATCTCCTTCAAAACTCACACTCTCACCCTTGGATATACCATTTTGTATTGTTCTTCCTTCCTTGTCTCTACATTTATAAAATGAATTCAGGACAATAATGATGATCTTCTAATCTATTTTATTTTCCTACATTAACAAGGTAAGTGATGGGTATGCAACAGATTCCAAAAATCCCACGTTTATTTTTTTGTTGACAAAAGCATCCTAGTGAAGGAAGCCAAGAACCAGCTCATTAATAAAATAATCAACATCAATTTATTGTCTACTCTGTACTCTGAATTAATAGATATATAAATAAGTATAAGATAGGATTCCAGTTCTCAGAAAATTGCATGTCGTTTAGAATACCAAGAGTATTACTCAGGTGGCTATTGTGGACTGAAACGACATGGAATTAATCACTACATTTATGTAGAAAATCTCTAAACACTTTCCATGTTAATGCTATAGGACTTCAGAAATGAGAGAAATGAGTGAAGACAAGAGAAAACAAGGAAAAATTCTGAGAGGAGGTAGCGCTGCGGCTGTGCCTTGCTTAGCAAATAAAATTTGATGAGACCTCTTGGAGGGAAGTCAACTGATGATGACATCAGAGGGAGAGAGTTACTCAGGTAGAAGTCAGAAAGGGCGTGGAAAAAGACAGTGGTGGTAGAATGAAGATGTTGGCATGGATGAAAGAGAATCTTGAAAGGAAAAATGTAAAAGTAAGCTCTACCTGCATGTGCAGCACACACACAATGGGGGAATATTGTCCTTGATTCAATTATATCATATTTTAACAAGAATTATTAAGTCCCAAGATTTTCTTGTGATCCGCAGAGTTTCAGAGAGAGACCAGGTGGCAGTGGCAACTTCTCCTCCTTCTTGCTATCTTTTCTCTTTTTTCTTTCTTCTTTTTCTTTTTGTCATGTTCTAAACACCATGAACCCTCTTGATATCAGAGGACAGTTTCAATGACATTCTTATAGGCCTCTCCTCACAGAGGTGATCAAGGAACAAGCGGGTGGTGAGGAAGGAGAGGCAGCAGGATGTAACGAACAGGGGAAGTTTCAGAAGCTAGACTCTGGGTACTCAGCCTCTCTGTAAGGATTCTCTTGACCTCTCCAAAGGAATGTTTTCCTGGACTGGTACAAAATGGCAGCTGAGGAATCCAAAATGCAAACATTATCAAAATTATTTTCAATATTGATTTATACCTAAAGGTTCCCCTTGTGCCTTTTATGTAATTAAGATAGTCTTCCATCATTAATATGCTAAATTAATAAAAATGAGTCACTTTAGAGATGCAATTTACCATCTTAATTAATTAAATACTATTAAAGAACCAGAGATATTAAGGAGGAACAATCTAAAAGTTGAGTAGCTTTTTATCTTGCTCTTCATATAAGGGAGTTGCCAATTCAATTCACTGATGTTTCAACATTTGATATTTTGTTGATCTTGTTTCAGATTTGAAAAAATAAAATCTAAAGCCCTTACCACAAACATAGCTTTCATATACAAAGATATATGACAGGCGTATGTAGAATATAGGATAAATATATGCCTAGAAGCCAATGATATGCAAATTTTGCTGTAAATTGTCTATTACTGTCACCACTTGTCAGCATGTCACCAAAACAGTAGCTATCTTAGACCATCTCTCTCTCTAATGAGTAAATTAGAGGATTGTGGAATTAGAAGAATGCATGTTTTTAACAGTAACAATCATATAAAATTATGATGAAAAAATCATAGTAATGTGGAGTGATTGCCTCCTGCTCTGAGAGAAATTGCAAAAGGAATCCACTAAAAGGATGGCTTCGGTTAAAATCACTATTACTATTAGAAGCCACTTAATGTTAAGCTAAAAACTTAAAGAAGATAAGTGGAGTTATCTTTTCCGACTCATTTGACGGATGTCAGGTTTGAAAGTGTGGTATAAGAAGACAGAGGAGGCATAACCTCATAGAAGGAAGTAAGCTATGGCATCAGGGTTTATCTTCTCTGCTAATCTGTTAACTGATTTTGGAATCTTCTTTTCTCTGTTTGTCCCTATTGTATAATCAGCCCAGACTAAAATTTACTTCACCTATACGTGTAAGCATTTATCACAGTACCCTATGAGGAAGCTTCAAATTGTAAGAGATATGCACCCATGTAGACAATTCCAGTACATGGCAGCTTAGGTATGTTATGGGTGTAAAAGCATGTAATTGTCTTCCCTTGTTATAATGAATAATGTTGTAGAAGCCTATGAAGATTCATCCTTCCTAACGGGGCTTTTACAAGTTTCCTGTCAGTTTCTAAGTCAGCCTGGGGCTAAAAAATGAAAATGGGATGTGTGTCAATTTAGCAAATAATTTTCAGCCTCTACAAGCAGTTAAGAGACTCTTGTATTTAAATTTTGAAATTGCTGCTCTCTCAATTAGTAATACTACACTTAAGATCTTCAACGATTATCTTGGTCAACTAACCCTTTTACAAGAAAGGGTCCGGGTCAATGATGGAGATTTAGAAGCATCACTACAAAGGGTAATTTTAGTAAAGATTAAATTCTAAGAAAATCTTAGTCATATATAATGCTGTATGTTGCAAAAACACTTATTGGTGGAATTTTAATATCAGGACTGTACTGTGGTATTAAAATATTAGAAATATGTCAGGAAAAATATCCTGGAAAAGAGAAAGGATAAAGAAAACAGGTTAATTTGAACAAGATATATTTCTGGCACCAATATTAACATGATTGAGCCCTGACCTTTGGAAGATTGCGTGCATTATTAATCCATTGAAGACAGTAGGTAATATGACTTTATCTGCTTTTTAGGTTACAATTCGCATAACTGGGAATGTAGTTTATTTTTTCAGCGCCTTGCATGCTGTGAGTGCTCAATAAATACTAAACAACAATAATAGGGTATGTAGTGTATTCCTGAGCCTTCATTTGCATGGCCATCTGGAAAAGTCTTGTGTTGTAAACACTAGTTTTATTTTGAGTAAGAATGAAATTACTGCAGAAGTTGTTTAGTATTCTTGGTTCAAATTTTTTCCTGCTTTTCACCCTTTCATTTGGCAAAAATGTGAAATAATCCAAAGTGTTTTAAGCATTTCAGTGTAAGAAGTGGAAGATTTGGATAGATTATATTTATGCAAAGGCACGTATTTTATTGGGTTAGCTTTCAATAAATCTTTTGGAAATTCATGTTCATTTAATTTTTATAAATCCTTTTTATTTTCATAAATCCTCCTCTTTACCAACTACATATGTAGGAAGATAATTACCAGATGAAGCCTCATTTTTGCTATTCATCTATTTATCTATTTTTGTAATTGAGATATAATTCACATAAGATAAAAAATCACTCTTCTGAAAATGTGTAATTCAATGGTTTTTACTATGTTCACAGAGTTTTGCAAACCGACATCACCACCAATTCTAAAATATTTTCATCATCCCAAAAAGAAACATTAGCAGTGACTCCCCATTTCCCTCCAGCCCCTCCCCCACCAGCCCTTGGCAACTGCTAATCTACTTTCTGTCTCTATTGATTTGCCCGTTGTCAACATTTCATGTAAATAGTATCATACAAACGTGGCCTTTTGTTTCTGGACTCTTTCCCTTAGCATAATGTTTTCAAGGTTCATCTATGCTATAACATGTATTAGTAATTTGTTTTATTTTATGACAAATAATGTTCCTTTGTATGGATAAATCATATTTTATTTATCCAGTCAACAGTTGGTGGACATTTAGGTTGTTTCTACCTTTTGGCTTTTATGGTAATGCTGACATGAACATTTGTGCACAGATTTCCTATGTAGACATAGGTTTTCATTTCTCTTGGATATAGACATAGAATTGCTGGGTCATATGGTAAATCTATGCTTAACCTTTGGAGGAACCACAGACTATATTCCAAAGAGGCTGTACCACTTTGCATTCTTACCAGTAGTGCATGAGCTTCCTATTTCCCCACTTCCTTGCCAATATTTGCTATTATCTCTCTTATTGATTATAGTCATACTAGTGGATGTGAAGGGGTATCTCACTGTGGTTTTGGTTTGCATTTCCCTAATGGCAAATAACTATTTATTTTTAATTCTCTGAAAACCATAGCCTAAAAGTTGTTGGAAGGAGTGGGTGGGCCAATCTGTATAAGAAGCACAGAGGTCAATTGCAAGGTAAAGGATAGAGGGGAATCCCTTCCCCAAACCACTTGAATTACATTAAAAATTACTTAAAATAGTCAAGGTGGCCCAGGAAATCCACAATCAAAGTTTAGGAGAAACCAATAAAGTCCTGAGGTAAACTCCTGTGAGAACAAAAAGATGTTAATGGACTGGCCCTTTCATTGGAGTTGTTGCTATAATGGAAGACAGATGCTCAGTATAAGTGTTTGGACATTTATCAGTCAGGATCCTGGCAGGAAACAAACATCATATTCGAAGGAGATAATTAAAAAGAGATTAATAAAAGAACGATTTACAGAGATGTGGGCAGAGTTAGGGGAACCAACAAGGAATGGTGGAACACGGAGAAACTAGCAATCGTGCTTAACCATTACCGCCCTCAGGTCTGAAGGGTCCTAGGTAGGGTACAGTATTCCCCAAAACCATTTAAAGCTGTAGCTGTGGGAGAGGAGCCACCCAAAGGAACTGTGATCTTCTGTAGAAGAAGACAGCCAATATTAAAGCCACGTCCTAGAAGGAGGGTGAAAAGGAATACATGTTCTGACGTTTCCTTTTTCCCACCCTCCCAATCTCCCACCAATATCTTCTATTGGTCAAACCCAACCGGAAGTCAAAAACTAAAGCAGCTTGTATATGAGATCCTTAGATATCAGCTTCCTAGGGTATAGAACATAGCAGAGAGGAGCAGATAATGGATCTGGAGTGGCAATCAGATAACCCACCCAAGGAGGGAAAGTGGAAATGTGCCCACCAGGCTAGCAGGAGCAACAGAGACAAGTGGAGAGACCTGGCAAACTGTCTACATTTGACCTCCTTTCCCAAAGCCTCTGGCTTTGATGGAGGCAACAGTAAAACAGGGCTTCTCCTGAAGCAACTAATTTCAACTCCAAGTGGTTCCACCATTGGACTCTGGACTGAACAGAGAAGAAGAGCAAATGGACGCTGTTTAGTCACAGAGGGAAACACACTTCAGCACCAGTGGGAAGTTGAGAATTGATTGGTTGCATTCTCTAGGTTTCATCTGTGACTCTCTGACCTTGGGCATTGGAGCTGGCAGCAAAGGAGGAGCAACTCATTGCAGGAAAACACCTTCTGGTAGCAGGTGCAGAATGCTCCCACTGCAAAGAGCATGTCTGTACCTGTAAAATAAGAACAAATTTGACTGGTCGTTGGTGACAAGAGAGTGCTCTGAGAGTTTTCTGCCCATATCAGGTGAGTAGTGGCCCATAGCAGAGAAGAGAGATGATGGAATTCATGCTGTTGGGTTGGTAGGGTCTTAAGTAGTATTTGGGATCACTATGGTGGAACTGCCATTTCCATTCTGAACAGTAAATCGTGTATCTTATATTAGCTCTCTCTGAAAAGCAAAACAAAAAAATCTTAGTCTAGATATTTGCCTATGACGATGGCAATGATGCTTTAGCACAATGATAATTTCAAATTTAACATTATCTCTCACACTTGGTTTAATTATTAGATATATTTTCATATTGAAAATGAGATTCAAGGGGCTGGCCTGGTGGCATAGTGGTTAAGTTCACGTGCTTCACTTTCATGGCCTGGGCTTCACACGTTCAGATCCCGAGCGAGAACCTAGCACTGCTCGTCAAGGCATGCTGTGACGGTGTCCCACATAAAATATAGGAAGATTGGCACAGACATTAGCTCAGGGACAATCTTACTCAAGCAAAAAGGGAAGATTTGCAACAGATGTTAGCTGAGGGCTACTCTTCCTCACACACACAAAAAAGAGAGAGAGATTCAAAACACAAAGTCTATTGTTTTATTGCATTTTCAACCAGGATCAGAGTATTACTACAAAGATGTTCTAGAAAACCCGTAAGTTAGAGCAAAGAGAAAACTTCTCAGGAAAGAGTTAAATTTAAATAGTTTGGTGGCCTGTAGGATAGTGTAAAGAGGTGCTGTTGCAGATGGATAAGGCCGCACAGGAGCGACGTCAAGAACAACCTAAAGGAATGTTCAAATTTAAAAACAAAGTAGAACAAGACCAAGTACATTTTCTTTCATTTATCCTTATACCGTAAATACTTATTCTCAGTGGGCAGCTCCTCTTTAAGTCAGTTGATTTGAATTGAGAATCTGAATCCTCAAAAGAAGGAGAGTTAATATCAGCCATGTTACCAGTCTTGGAGACTTTACGTTCCATAAAAGCAGCAATGCTCTTTTGGTATCTCACATCTCCACGGGTAGTTTGTTTCCTAATCTTCACCCCCTCCTTCCACTTTAAGTACAAAAGATCAAACGGCAAACAGCATTTGTAATTAGTTCCCTCACTAATCTAATATCTAATTGACTGGCACAGTACAGCGTTTTACTTCTTCAGAGGATAAATGTGCCAGGAAATCAAATCATTCAAACATAGCTCCAGCCTATCAACACATTTACTAATCGTTGGCAAATGTGTGTGTTTTTACAATGCATCACATGGTCTCATTTAGAAAACCTTTACTGTGTGAGTTGGTGGTTTTTTCACATATGTATAGGTGATCCTGTTAATCAACACTTTACATAGGCGTGTGTACTGTTCCTTCATTTTTATGCAAATCCTTTCTGCAACCAGACAGGTGCATTGTCTGCTTTCTATTCATCATCAAGAAATCCAATAACTTAGCTGTGTACCTGCATCTGGTTAGGGTTTGACCCAATATGTACTTGAATGTGGATTTCAAATACGGGCAGGTGTTGAGCCTATCAGAACTACCAGCAATTGGAATCTCATTTACCCCTGCAAAGGCAACCAGTGATTTAAAAAAAAAAAAGATTATAATTTGTACTTTGATATCTAGGTCTTTTTTGGGGGGGGGGGCGGGAATGGGGGAGTTGGATTTGTTTATTTAATTACTGTAGCACCACTGAGTACTAGGTTCTCTAGAATTGTTATGCAGTGAAATGTGGCTGTATATAATTTTTGAGAAAGACATATAAAATGAAAAGAATTTAATTAAATTTCAAAATCAGAGAAAAACATGCAGCCTATGTTTGATGGTGTGTTTTTCAAAGTTTGCCTACAGAAGTGGCCTTCTCAATGGAGCACAGAAGTCAGGAAATTGCTGAACTCTGGAGACAAGACAAGAAGTCATCCTTAGCAAATAGCAGCACCACAGCTCTGCTCCCCCTTCCCCAGCACTCCTTCCCCCACCGCCAGTGTGCTTGAAGGAGGACAAGGATGCCACTACGTATCGGCAGCTATTAATCAAAGAGCCCCTTTTGGATCCTCACATGTTGACAAGATTAAGGCCTATTTTTAGTTTTCAGGGAACAGAACTGCTAACACATAAGGTCACAATCAGTTGCTCTGTAGCAGTGAAGATTTATATTCCCACAAGAGAGAGGAAGTAAAAAACAAGAAAGAACAAGATAGCATTGAAAACTGTCTGTTGTCTCGTGGCCACGCAGACAGCTTAAAAGCCTGGGACCAAAAAAAAAACATTTGAACACTCATATATCAATGACAAATTTATAATCTAGAATAGTACCCTTAACTCTTAAAGCAAATACATTTGGTAGGAATAAGGATTTGGAAGGAAGAGAACCACTTTGGACCCAAAGAATACAGAGAAAAGGAATAAGGGAAGGAGGGAGCTCTAGAGGGGTGTTGACAAGGCAGGGCTTAAAAATGACTGAAAAAAATGTAATGACCTCCTACTGAGCACCAGAAAGTAGGAATGAGAAAAGAGGACCAAACAGGAGGGAGAAAGAGAGAGATTTAGTGTATGTTGTATAAGAATTGCGAAAGGGTGGGGGAGGAGAGAGGAAGGGAAGAAAAGAAGAATGGAGGGAGGAGGGAGGAAACGTAATTTGCCATTGTAGAACATCCCTTCTAGTAGGCCAGACAAGAGCCAGAAGCCAGCTCCTTCCCACTATGGCTGTGTGATACATAATTAACACCTCTCTGAGGCCAAAGGAACATATTGAGCCATCAGGAACCTAAGTCAATGAATGGCTTCCTTATTCGGGTTCAGCTTTCTAAATGACGAGCAAAGTCCAACTAAACTCTCAAAGTAAAAACTGTCTCTCAGACAATGATTATGAATTACAGTGTGGCAGACCTGGACTAAACAGGGAACAGAAGTGAGGGAATTTGTTTGCTATTCAATTTGCTTCATTGAACGCCAGAACTTGAGGGCTCTGGAAATGCACTAATTTAAACCCAGGAAATCTGCTTGCAGAGTCAGAGATTATTCTGATCTATTGGTGCCACTACAAAGATTTCAAACCAATAAGTGGAATAAGAAAGGAAGAAGTTTAATCCAAAGGTCAGGGGTGAATAATTCCACCTAGAAGTATTCTGACAGCGGGAATGGAATGCCTGGACCAAGATCCCACAGGTCTAAAAGACATTTGACTCACTCTGCTTTACTTTTTGTCAACAGTGGTTCTGCCCATTATTACAAAGCCTATGTCTTCACTAGGCATCGTTATAAACTGTCCTAACATTTCTAAATGTTCTCTTCAACACCAGTGGCCTAAAAGCATTAATGAATCTGTCAAACTTGTCTAAATTGAACCTAGAGAGGTCTGGACTTGAATAGAGCTGACACTGTAGGCAGCATCAAAATCCTTTCAAATTATTGTATTTATTGTTCTATGGTGCATCACAGTTTACGTGTTCATGGCATTCAACGAACACATGTGGAAAACCTACTGTTCCAATTATCTTCCCAGATGTTGGGATAAAGGAAATGCAGGGGTAAATAAAAAGTGATCTCTGTCCTTGAAGAGCTTGCAATAAGGCAGAGCTAAAAAGTACCAGCATCTAGTTTAATGGTTAATAGTGTTGGAATTAAAAAAAAAAAAAAAAAACTCTCAGCATTATTTCTTTTCGTGACTTATCCTAGGGGTGAGCTAAATATTTAAGTGTATTATAAAAGATCAGATTCTCTTTACTGTTTTTTTTTTCACCTGAGAATTCCCATCAGCATTGAAACTGAAAACATAGTTTGTGACTTCTCAAAATTGCTCTGATTTCAGCATGTTAAAAAGAATACCCAAAAGGCAGACAGGTTTTTCTCTTACGCTACTTCTCAACTCTTTCTTCCCCTCCTCCTGCACAGAAAAAAAAAAATCTTGTAACTATAAACTGGTCTCCTGCTTGGATTAATTTTCTTCACCAAAACAGTGACCATTGTCAAATGCCTTGCATCTCCATGGAAACTGTTTCCTTGGCCATAGACAAAGGTTTGCCTATAACACAATGCCATGAGAGTGTCTGAGGTTGTAGACCCCTTGTTTAAAATCACAGTGTGAGGGTATAATGTAGATTATATATTATTTCTGCCTGTCTGCTGCAGCTGGTAGGCCTTCCTTCCAAAATAATATTTTTTCAAATGAAGTAGCAGAAAACAGCTTTACATTTTTGTTATCCCTTCCAGCACAAAATAAAAAATGCCTGTGCTGCCACTACCTGATTCAATCAAGTGGAGTACATTTGATACCCACGGGCTACAAGTGCTGGAAAAGCTGACTTGTATTTTAATTAATAATGTGCTACACTTTCTCAACAGCTAGGCCTTTGGCAATCTGATTTGCTTTGTTCATTATTTGCTGTAAACAATTTTCAAACAACATGTAGGCAACTCTGTTTCTGAATATCTCCTGCTAATTCATAACATTAACAAAAATGTAGAGGAGATTTTTTTTCTTCCTTGCCAAAAAAAAACTGATTAAACTTTTATCATAACCAATAGAGACTTTGGGATGAGAATATTGGGATTCACATGTCCAAGAGATAAAATTAAATACAAAAATAAAACAATAAATATTATATATATAAATTTATACAATAAATAGTGTATATACCCACACATATATACACATAAGGATATATATACATACACATATTCATATACATATATACATATACAGATACAGATCTTCCTCGATTTACATTAGGATTACATCCTGAAAAACCCATCATAAATTGAAAATATTGTAAGTCAAAAATGCATTTAATATATCTAACCTACGATGATCGTAGTTTAGCCTAGTCTATCTTAAACGTGCTCAGAACACTTACATTAGCCTACACTTGGGCAAAATCATCTAACACAAAGCCCATTTTATAATAAAGTGTTGAACATGTCATGTAATTTATTGAATACTGTACTGAAAGTGAAAAACAGAATGGTTGTATAGGTACAGAACGTCTTCAAGTATATCTGCTGTTTACCCTCAAGATCCTGTGACTGACTGAGCTGTGGCTCGCTGCTGCTGCCCAGCATCATGAGAGAGTATTGCACTGCATCTCGCTAGCCTGGGAAAAGCAAAATTCGAAATTCGAACTACAGTTTCTACCGAATGTGAATTGCTTTTGCACTATGGTAAAGTCAAAAAATCATAAGTTGAAACATTGTAAGTCAGGGACCATTCATACATATATTCTGCCAGTTCACTAAAATACATATAATTAGGACAAAGCATAGGTATCCATTGAAAATCTGGTGACACAGCATGAAAAAATTCCATGGTTGTTGCTTGCTGTGCTGCTTTGTACTGACTTATGTCCCTCCCCAAATTCAGATGCCTGTGCCTTAATCTCCAATGTGACAGCATTTGGAGATAGCTCCCTTACAGAAGTAATTTAGGTTAAACAAGGTGATAAGGGTAAGGTCCTGATTCAATAGGCTTAGTATTTTTACAAGAAGAGACACCAGAGAACTCACTCTCTCTCTCCACACCATATGAGGACACAGAGAGAAGGCAGCTGTCTGAAAGCCAGGAAGAGAGCCCTCACCAGAAATTGACTTCGCCAGCACCTTAATCTTGGGCTTCTCAGCCTGTGGAACTGTGAGAAATAAATTTCTGTTGTTTAAGCTACCTAGTCTACAGTATATTTTAATGGCAGCCTGAGCTGACTAAAGCATGTGGAGAAGAGGAAATTGAAAGTATCAAATCACTCCTTTCACATTAAATAGAATATACACCCCCTCCACAAATGAAACTAAATGGTTAGCCTTCATTTCCACAGGACAGGACCTTCTGAGAATAGTATTAAAGTTTAGAAAAGATGACTTGGTTTAATCATGAGAACTAACTTTAGATTTAAGGACATATATGAATAGAATAATAATTTCTTTCCTTTGCATGGTATTTTATGGATAATAAACCACTTTTCTACAGATTAGCGTCACATCATCCCTATAAAGTCAATAAGAACCAGGATCTCCATTTTTAAAATGGAGAAAGTGATCAAGATTGCACAGGTTATATGCAGAAGCACAAGGAACAGGTAATAAAGCACAGACACGGCAGAATAAGGGTTCAAATCCTTTTGACCTTGAATACAGTACATAAGGAGAGGCATAAAAGGACCTATTTTGAAGCCCATTTTCTAAGTGTAAATAACTTAAAAGGAGAACGTTTTTAATTTACTTTCTCCTTTTTCAAGTTAAATTAATATAGTATTTCAACATAAATTACCATTCCCATCATATTAATATCATCTATTAATTACAAACTTCCATAGGACAGCAGTGACTATAACTATAGGTGAGACAAACTTGAGTTGATATCTTCAAAGAACTATTGATATATTTATTAATCTATTTATTATTCATTTCCAGATATTTAATGAGCATCTATTGTGTGTCGAATGCTGTATTTAGTGCTGAGTATATAATGGTAAAGAAAATCATCATGGCCTCTGCCTTTAACGAGCTTACGTCTATTAATGCTAATACAATTAGTTCCATTAAACGAAATGTATTGAGAACATACTAGGTAGCAACTGCTAGATATTCAAGAAACCACATATACAAAAATAAGATTTAATGGTTGTAAGAAAAGAATTGTGAATAAAGAATTTTAATACACTGTGATAAATGCATTCACATAGAAGTATGTGCTAGATACAATGGTGTCATAAAATCAGAGATGATTAGCTCTTCTTGTGGGGGGAACTCAAAGAAAACATTTCGTTTGAATTTGGTAGAATGAAAGCAAGAATACTAGGTGCAAATGGTGAGAAAGGGCATTTCCTTCAGAGGTAATACCTAGTATAAATATATGCAAGTCAAAATAAAGAGGAAGGTGGGAACAAAATCGGTCAGTTTTACGTTTTTTCGTCTTTTGCGTGGATGGGTAAGGTGTAACCGTGGATAAATTACAGCAGATAAAGAGAAATGAGGCTGGAGATGTAAATGGAACTAAAACATAAAGAGCTTTAAATGCCACACATAAGAAATTTAGCTCATTTTATAGGAAATTGGAAACCATTGAGGAGTTGTAAACAGTGTAGTGAAATGATCAGATTTGTGTTTTAGAGAGGCATCTAACAGGAATGTGGAAGAAGGAGCAGAGAAATGTGAGACTGCAAATTAGGAGATGATTGGCACGGTAAGTTGGAGTAAACAAGGACGTGAACCAAGGCAGTGGCAGTGAAAATGAAACTGATACAGTCAACCAAAGGGGTCACCCACCTCGGTCTCTTGTTTTATGAACAAGTCCTGCAAAGTCAGAGAGGACAAATGATCTATCCAGTGGCACACAGAAGCAAGGCTACGGCTTGGATCTCCTCATTTCCATTCCAACTTTCCACAACATGGGAAGGCCTCACTTTCATCTTTATCCTATTTCACATAATAACAGAACTAACTGTGAAGCACCCTGACATTCCAGATTATCTTTCTCGTGGCCTTCACGCAGACTCCCACTCAAGCCTGATGACTTACTGATCATACAATCAAGTAAAACACAACTTAGGTGGAGAATTAAAGGATGCTCATGCAGCTGAAGCTACTTCTTATTTCCCAGGGCTTTCAGTCTTTAGATAACTCTTCAGCTACTGAGTGCAGGCTGATACTGAGTGCAGTGCTGCCCTGTATCTAGCCAATCACATGATGTCACCCTAGTCTAGCCCCTTCTGGTCCAGAAGAACAGGGCTTGCAGAGGTATGTTCCCTAAAAACATCAAGAGTCCCTGTGCTCATACTAGAAGCACCTGGTGCAATGTGAGCTTCTTTTGAGTGAAGGAATGTACTTCATGGCAACTCACATCAGCCTCAGAAAACAACCTACTCTGTATAATGTTCAAAGTTACTGCATGGGGTTACAATCTGTCCCACTATGTCTGATGTTCTCAACAAATGTCTTGGCCGTCTAACCTTAGACTCTTCATCTAAATTTTGATCTGATCCCCACAGAGCAGAATAGTACCGCAAGTCGCCCACATTGGTATCCTAAAGTCAAAAACATTAACTTGCATTGAGCAGAGTTGGTAACATTGAAATTACTCGAACTGCACTCTGGAAATTCGGTTGCTCAGTCTATCTGCTAATTTTAAAAGTATTCCTTCACTTCAAGTTACCGTGAGACTAAAATAGTATTCCCAAATTCCTGATAGACACTAATCTTTGAGATTTGGAAATGAAAAATTGGAATTCTTGAAAATTCTCAAAATTATGTTATTACTGTATTTTTCATAACATGTTATTAATGTAATGATAATGAGTGACCATAATAATAAACACAAATCGTTCACTGTGATAGGGTTATATTAAAACTTTCAGAAAACTTTTCTGTAAAAAAAGATATAATAATAAATGAATGTTTTATTTTGATTTAAAACATATCTGACAATAAGCTAACTGATTTCCTTTACATTTCTTAAGATACTTTCAACATTTTTCTTACTCTTTGCTTGATATTATGAATATGATACATTGTTTAATAAATAAAAATTATTGTTTAGTATTATTTACAAAGAACTGTAACCTATAGAATATATTCAAACACTGGAAAATGCCAGTGAATTTTATTGGGTGGTATTTGAACAAAGTAACATTCTGATCTCCTAGCAAGGTTAAAGGCACCACACAGAATCAAATGTCGAAATTACCAATTTAAGGACTTATTTTGCTTCTGAAACGTGTTTATTCTTGGAGTATCACTCACAGGTTTATATAAAGTATGCTGTGTGTATAAACCTATTAATATTTATTTTGTTTGCAAGAATGATGACCAGTAGCTAAAGAGGACCACAAACTTATTTATAACCAGGCAACTTTTCTTCAATTCAGCAAGCCCGACTCAGAATCGCAACCACTTCTCTTCTCCTTGCCCCTGCTCTGCTTCCGGGAAACGCTGACTTCATTCTTGGACTCCACAGTTCAGCATTTCCTACTCTTGCTTTCAACCTGCAGTCATCCCACTAATGTTTCTAAGTTGATTGTTTAACTTTAATTCCTGTAGAATTACACTACTTTTTCCCATTTTCCCGATTTCTGAACTGAATTTTCTCAGGATTTGGGACTCAGAAAAACATATAATTCTCCCAAGAAATACCAGGAAGAAATTTCTGCATAGAAACACTAGACCCAATCACGTCTTAGCAACCAGAAGTCACAGTAGACACCAGCGATCACAGCAGCCAATCTTGGGCTTGGAGAATGTGGATAGTGAATTCACGTCCACAGAGTATGCATATGTTTAAAAGTCCATGATTTACACTCAGATAACAAACTCTTAATTGCAATGAAAAAAATACTTTTCTTTCAACAGTACCTTAGCCAAATGACTAGAGAAGCAATTAGTTTTTAAAATTTCAGTCACTGTTTATTATTTATTTCGGAATGAAGGAATCAACAGATATTCGTGATATTTATTTGCCCTGAGGTTTAGAAGAACAGTTGAATTTAGCAAGCTATTCACTAAATCGATCTCATTATAACAAATACAAATTGTCTTTCTCAGTTTCTTGGAGAAATTTCATAACCTTCTGGAACAGGTGAAGTACGTAGATAAATAGTAATTATTAAAAGACTCCCATTGCTCGAAAGAAAAGAGTTTAACCTTTTTGAATGTACAAAACCAGCAAAGGCTCTGTAATCTCACTGATACTATTTTGGTCATTGTATATATAATCCTTGGTCCTTTTTGCGGATTTTACCTGAGTGTTGCACACAAAAAATAGAGACCAAAGACCCAGAATAAGCCCCTGGCATAGCTCTGTGACGTCTGGTTCACTGGAGAAAAGGGGACATCTCCATCAGGATCTCTGCTCTCTGATTAACGAGGAGGCATTCATTACAACTCAGGAACAGACAGCACCTCCACATACTGGGAACTTAATTTATTAGTCTAAGGGCCAGAGGTTAAGGAACAGAAGAAAGAGAAAGGAAAGGAAAATAGAAGGACACGAAAACAGCTGGAGCAATACAGAGCTGTGGAGTTGCCAATGTAACAGGCTTAGCAATACTGACTGCTAGAAATAAGCTCATCTTTTAAATAAATATAAGACCCTTCGAATGATTAAATTAAATAAAAGATTCTAAATATTAGTGATTCAGTGGGCTGTGTTATTTTAAATGCACCTATGCCACTGCCATTTATCTATATGTAAAACTGATTATATTATGTTGAAAGATCAAAAGGAAATGGGATCAGCTACTAAAAAATAGAATTTTTTTCAAAAATGTTTACCACCTACTGCCTAAATAGCTGGTGTCTCAGTAGCCCAGCCAATAGGATCACTTGCTTTCAAGCATGACCATTCCTTGAGTCTGGATGGAAACCAGGGCTGTCTGGAAGCCAGAGACCCAACATAAGGTTTATGATAGAGCTGACTTCTGCTTCCATCACCTCTCTCCATGGTTGCAGCAATTCTCCAAGAGGGCTGGGACTTTTGCCATATCTTCTTCTAAAAGTGTATGCATCGCTTCAGATAGTTCAAAGTGCAGTTATTCAAAATCTCTTACTTTGAAAGAAATAAATGCATCTCTTCTGGGGATTGCTGTATAAGCCATCACATCAACCACGGGGTTTATTATCACTGGAACTAATAGTGATGTGATATCATTTTAAAGTGTCATACCTGCGCCAGATGCTAGCTATCTCTTCACCAAACCTATTTCTTCTTCCTCAGAACACAACTGCACTGTTTCCCTCCCTTTCTTGCAGTTGGGTATGGCCACAAATCCAGGCTCTATTGAATGGCTTTTGAGTGGAAGTGATTGACTCACAAAAGCCTCCTACACAAGGTCCTCCATGTTCTTCATCTCTCTGCTAGCCCAGGAGAGGGATCATGACTGTATGTAGGTGCCATGCTTGAAGAGGGAAAAACCACGAGATGGAAGGGATCTGGCTCCTTGACTCATCACTTAAGAGAGAGGCATCCACCAATCCAGAACACCTTCCTTGGATTTTATGAGACCAAAATATAAATTTCTATTGTATTTGTGCCATTACACATTTGTCCCTGTTGTTAAAGTCGCTAATGTCACCTTAGCTATTACAGTAGTTATTGTTATGTAAAGCCATGTTTTATTACACATTATTCAGAGACCTCATACCATCTGTAAGGCCAATGTGAATTTTCATTAAACCAGAAACATGTCACTTATGCACAATCAAATAATCACTTTTAATAATTAATTTAGAAAAATGCAATTGATTACTGCTCACTACTGTAATTCCAGGCTCTTCTATGCCTTATTTCCGTAGTTAAGTTACAAGCCTCAGGTTTTATTTTTTTTTTACCCATCACACTGTGTTAGGAATAGTAGATGCCAGCTGATAGCAGTAGAATCAAGCTGCTTGAAATCATGAGTATTATTTATTATTTTGAGGTTTATTATTCTACTCCATATTCAGCTTTTATCCTTCTATAAAAGTGAAAAGAGCACAGTGACATCAGAAGTTAATTCAGTCCAAAATAAGCATAGTATGGACACTTATTCCCTCAAAAAAACAAACTTTGATTTAAAGGCAAATAGTATCTAAATCTTTGGAAGGTTGTTAAGGCATCATCAAGCCATTTTAAACTATATCTAATATATGAGGAAGACAACGAAGATTGTTTTGTAATACTGAGGGAGCTCACACTTTACAAGAAAGATGCACAATTTTAAAGTGATCACCCCAAACTGCCAAGGAGCAGAGTATAATTGACTAATCTCTATTCTTTATCCTGTCATCTCCTTTCCCTCATTAAGTGATTTGTTCAGAAAGAGAAAGAAATGCTATGGAAACTGTTTTTCCCTTCCCAAAAGAATATCTGTAAGTCACAGATGTTATAATACATTTGCATCCTTAAACAAATAGAACTCAGACAAACAAATTAAAAATGATTATTTATGCCCTAAGAAGCTGTGTTCCCCTGAAGTGCCATCAAAAGGTCAACCATTGCCTCAAACTCTGCTGCGCATACCCTGACCTGGAAGTACCATTGATAATGACCCCTCGGCTGCAGGGCTTGAAGACTTAATCATTTGACATACAGGCAGCCCAGGGCATTCAGAGCTGGCATTTTCCTCTGTGAGATGTACACAAACAATATGCATTTTAAACAATTCAAAGCCCCAGTGCCTAAAATAGACCTGGCACAGCTCTCCGCCTCAGGAGCAGCTTCTCACCATCTCAGCTCTCCCTCGGAGGCACATGCTGGGGAATGTGGAGCTGGCTGAGGCAGCTGGAACGGGAAGCTGCACGTACGATTGGCATTTCCCCCACATTTCGAGGCACGCTTGTCATCTGTATCATCGGAAACTTAATTACAGGGCGATGTAACTCCAGCCCCTTTGGGGAGGAATTTTTACGCACTGTTCAGAGAAAGAGAACTCTTCGCTGAGCAAACTTTACCTTCTCTTTTTCTAAGTGACACTTGAATTGAAGGTATTTGCATAAAGCATCTTGACTGCTGTGTTCCTTTAAGTTGTACCACTATGTCTTTGTGAAAAGAAATACAGATTATCAATAGAGTTATTTCGATCCTCATTGAGATTCACCCAACGCCTCTGGAGAGAGCTTACTACTAATATAACTAAGGCAGAGAAAAAGCTGTGTAACCAGAATCTGTGTTTTCTGATGCCAGAGAGGAAAACTTAGGGCGGTAGAAATGAATACCCTTTAGAGGAGAGAATCCTAAGGAGTCATTAATAAAATGATTCCCAGGTTGTCAGGTGGAAATCTATGTTTTAAAGAAGAAGAACCATTTCTCTTTAATGTGAAAGAAAAACAAAAGTGATTTGTCTTTTTGTAACCAGAACTCCCCAAACACCTACCTATCATTTTTAGACAGTCAGTGGGAAAACTCACTCTTTTAGCTAATCTCTTTGGCAGAGTTGCATGTGGCTTGTGATGCCATCCATAACACAAGTGTGCTCCCCCTCAAACCCCCTAAAGCTCAGGCCTAGCTCCTGAGTCCAAATGAAATGCCACGAATCAGTACTAGCTGTAAGGCTATTTGGCAGGAAATCACTATCAGTAGGAATTAATTCAACCATTTATTCATTCAACAAACATATACTGAACTAGGTGCTATATTTGGGAGGAAGATGGCTCAGGGAAAAAGATTCAGCCAGATGTGTATACAGATTGCCAAAGCAGGCAGTGCTACATATGCTATGAAAAGATTCACCCTGGGGTTATGTGTCACAAGTATTTGATTCTCTTTTGCTATTTAATATTTTTCATAATTTATTTCATCCATTGAAGGATTTAATCTTAATAAAAAGAGGGGCAGACAAACAAAATAAAACAAAACACAGAAAAGCTTAGCACCGTGAAATGTGATGTCTCTCTCCTATTATTTCCATTGCTCGACACGAAGAAAATGAAACCTTTCTCTGACTGTGCGATGTGTTTTAATAAACTGTGCATTAGTTTCATTCAACTGCTTCAGCCCCTGGCTATCCACTTTTCTGTGTATTAGTTTTAAATACACATCGCTTGCAATCACACTGTAGCTGGAGCTGTGCCTCAAGTTAAGAAATGGTTAGGATTGCTTTACATTTGCAGTCCCATTGAAAACATTTATTCAATCAAAGGGAAAAATAAATGTGGTCCCTCAGCTCTGTCAAGTATAAACTGTTATTGATCCCCTAAATGAAATTTGTTCATGCTGATCGATCAAACACATTATCTTTTTTTCCAGTCTATTACCAGCAATTGGAAACTCTCAAGCGTCAATAGCTGTTTGACCACATGCAGCTGTAAATTTAGACAATTGCTTTCAAACCTGAATTATTTCTCCCATTCCATCCCTCTCCAAAAGTGACGTCGACATTGAGATGATTTCTCTCTGAGCTGATGGTTAAAAAAAGTAATTGAGTAAAATGTTGAGAATAATTGGTGTCTCTCTCGCTAAGCTGCATGGCAGTAGAGAAGAGTCAAGCCTGTAAAACATGGCTTTAGCGACAGCAGACCCACAAGCCTCCTCTCCTTCTTCTGGTCTCCTTACACTAGGGACCATCTCAACTTCTCCATACATCGTTAGCCACATTTGACATGGAATCATTCATTATTGAACTCTCCTCCTTACAAGTTCTGTTAGTGTTGGGTGGATTCTGACTTATTACTTGACTCAAGCTTCATGTACCTTGTATAACAAGTTAATCTATCAGGAACTCAACTTCTCTATAAAACACTCAATGTTCCTATCAAAGATGGAATTCAGGCAAGCTTATAGTTCCATGAGATCTTAAAAAGCAAGCCCAACTTGAGAAAGGCAGTGGATTCTATTTATTCATTTATTTATTCATCCAGCAAGCTTGCCACTCATTTATGCATTCATTCTAGTCTCATAGATCTGCCTTATATTTCTACTTAGACACCACTGTAAAATGGCCTATTGTATCATAACATTTACTGCACTGCAAGTCGAATTGTATTTCCTATACACACTGTGAAGTATAGTACAATAGGTTGATTACATGGATGTTGAACTTGCTCTCAATGCCAATACTATGTATTAGGCTCTATAGTCATCATACCACAAATCTGACAAATCCCAGACCAGATCTAAATTGGTTAACTAAAAATGTAAATCATTACAGATAAGCAGGGGAACATAAGCATTTGCTTGAAATAAGACAATGATTTCACCCCCATTTCAGTATACAGGGAGAATTCGACTGTCCTTGTACTGTCTCTCAATAATGATGTATCTATATTTTATGAAAAAAAAATTGGTGCTGAAAATTCTGTAAGTTAATGGATACATGTGTTGGGATGGTTCAGGTATTGTGGAGTCTTTTTTTTCCTGGTTCTCAATTTTACTAATCATCAAAGCAAACCTCCTGCTTTTAGGTGACGCTACAAAATCAATTTCTCACTACTAGTGTCCGTTGTCAGCTCTCTAGAACTTGTTATACCTTTAAAAGAAGCTTAATTTAGGGTTGACCGTACTTTTTAAAAACTAACTTTCACCTCTTAATTGTCATCACTAGGGATCCACTTTCTCCTACTGTCAGTATCATATATGTTTGTCTTCTATCTTTCTGATAGGTAATAATTTTCCAGGCAAGCTTAGGGAGCAGTGACTCTTTATTAAAACTGATAAAAAAGAGAATCACAAGTTTTAAAAACATTACTCTGGATATTATTACTGACAAGTCTGTCTTGAATTCCTAAGCAGAAAAGAAACAGTCAAAAGCTAATACCTTGTCACCACAGAAAGCTAGTGACTTTTCTTCCTTGCATTTCCCTAGTATAAAAAGTACTTTTTAGGAGCTAGCCCAGTGGCATATGGTTAAGTTCACATGCTCTGCTTCAGCCGCCTGGGGTTCGCAGGTTCAGATCCTGGGTGCAGACTGACACACTGCTCATCAAGCCATGCTGTGGTGGCATCCCACATACAAAATAGAGGAAGATTGGCACACGTGTTAGCTCAGCAACAATCTTCCTCAAGCAAAAAGAGGAAGATTGGCAACAGATTTTAGCTCCAAGCCAATCTTCCTCTCCAAAAGAAGGGTTATTTTTATCAGGTGCCATTCTGTTATTGTCTAAAGTTCCATTTCTCTTATGAAAGTGATAACAGTGATAATTTGTTGAAGTAGGAGAAAATATCAAATCCATCAACATGTAATATCATATTTTAATGGTGTTTACTGATTATAAATCTTAATACTCAAGATATAAACATGATAAGAAGTCAGTAATAGATAACAAGGTTAAGACTGGAGAGATATCGATCTATAAAAAAAGGCATTACTGAATGATAAAGCCCAGACGAGAGAGTATTTGAACTAGGTTAGAAGTTCACAGTGATATTAGAAATAACTACAAATGTTAGAGAACAATATTGTTCTCTCACCAACTCAATTCACCTTTGTATTTTTGCTCTGTCTTCCGTTTGGGCAGTCTCAACTGGTAGACAAAGCATAGTTGCTGCAGAGAGTTCTTTGAGATAAAAAGTGATGCCTCTACCCTGTTTACTATCTGTCAAAATCCCAAGATCATTGTTCCTTCCACTTCGTAGTGAATTTACAGGAAAGTAAACTTCACATTGCCTCTATTAAATCAATTACCAGTCAAGAAATATTTTTGGAATGAATTCTCATAACATAACGAATGGTATAAAACTTCATGATTCCTGCTAATTAGGATAGAAGCAATTGATGTGACACGGAGTTTAATTTTAGAAATGACACTATACACAATACAATGGGAATAAGGCACTTTAAAATTAATGTTGACAAATAGTACTGAGCATTTCTATAATGTTTAAAAAATACACATTTCAGAAAGTCAAATATAATTCTCATTTTCTCCTCATAGCAGAATCAATACAATTGAAAGACAGTCCAAATTAGTTGGAGTTGATTTTCATCCTGGATTACTGGATGTGAAAAAAAAATCTTGATTCCTCAATTTATTCAATTTTCTTCTCCCTATATACTTAATATGACCATTTGATTCTGCTTTATGTTTATGCGGATAGGAATCTTTAAAAACAACGACCAAAAAAGACAAATATTCATAAGGTCAACACTGTGAGCATATGCATAGTTCATTTTACTATAAGGAAATGCTGGATATTCATATTCACAAAAATCTTAGCTTTAACAATAAACTATTTTAATTTGAACCATAACTATATGTAGCTTAATTAGTAATAATTTGCCATCTAATTATACACAGGAAGCTGCTATTCAGCTCTGATTTATTATCTCTAAATGGTTTGGGCAGGAATACAAAAGAATATGAGTAGACATCACATGAATATCCAAGCCAAACTGCCCGTACATTGTAGCTGAGAGTGCAGAATCGGATTCCCATTGATACAGGAAGCCTCTCTCATTTCTGTTGAAGCAGTATACTGTTTCCTTTAAAATTAAGAAAAAAGTAATTAGATACCTATAGGAATTAAATACAAGAATTAAAATTTCTTTGAATTATTTTATGTCTAAGTCAATATGAGAAAATCCACCTTGGATTCATCATACTTTTAAAATTTTCAACATAATAACAACTAATGCTTATTGAGGCACTGTTTTAAGTGTTTCAAATGCGTTAACTATTTCCATCTTCACAACAGTTCTATATGGCATAATAACTTTTCTTGAGTCAACAGCTCCTTAGTGGTGAAGCCAAGATTTGAATACAGAAAGATTTGCTTCAGAAGCCATTTTCACTATACTATTTTGCTTCTCAAATAAAAGAAGAACAACAGAGCTTAGATGTCAGGTCTCATTGCTTTTCAAAGGAGAAATTAGAAAAATATCTTTAACAAGTAAAAGGAGAAGTGAAATTCTTATTTAGTCATCGTAAGAAGGTAAATTACCTCCATAAACAATTTTACACATCTTCCCAAGAACATGGCAAATTTATTCCTCTCTCCCATTTGGAACATTTAATTTTCCTCTGATAGTAAATTCAATGATACAAATTCTATAATAGGAGCATCCTTAGGGCCATAAGGACCACCCAGGATCCTGCTATCTACCTGTTGCCCAGAGAGTGCCATCTAATGCTGTCTGACAGGCTGACAAATATTTCTAAGACTGTGAGCAGCCTGAGAGCATGGTTGGTGTCCTGTTCATTTAAGTCTCTGCAGGACAAGTCCAGCGCTTGGGCCAATATCTTTGCTTCCAGGTGGTAGACACTGAAATGTTTTGAAGGTTAATCTTGAGGACGTGATGCAACAGTAATAATATTAAGCGAGAGGCCTTAAAATGCCCAAATCCGGTCTTCTACACACCTTAGAATTCTTCACAAAGAACAATAGCCAAGTCAGAGCAAAATACCACTTTATTTAGGGCCTGGCAATCCCCTGATGATTCTTCATATGGGAGCTAGTGATTATCACTGAATTGTAAAACAGAACTTTGACATGGAGGCTGAAAAAAACACCTTCTGTTTCTTCTTCCTTAAATCTAAGATGGGTGAGTTGTCAGACAAGATCCCTCCTAATAAACCCACCTGGGGGCAAGCATTGTCCCCAAAGATGGTTCATCAGTTAGCCATGGACTTGGACAGTATATACATATATACGTACATACAAAATTAGGGCTCCTCCTCTCTGATTTCTCCTTTCCAGGATTTCCCTCTCACATCCCAGCAACTGTGGTTGCCCCTAACTTGATCCTGTGGCTCTTCAGGCAGGAAGACTCTGAGTTTTCTATTGGAGTTTTGGCTGCTTTCAATGGTGCCGACTTTGGCCTGCTCCTCAAGATAAATTCTGGAAAAAAGAGAAATTTACCCCATGTTGCCCTTTTTTAATTGTCTACCCTTCTTCAGAATCTGCTTCTTTTTGTTCACTTTCAAATCCCTGTAGGTCACTGTGTGAGTGTGTATGTGTTTTCTAGAGTTTTTAACTGTCATCTACAGGTGCATTGGACCCAGTAGGAGCTTAGACAACCATACCATGAGTAGAAGTTCTAAGTAAATTACAAATAATGCCTGTTAGACATTCTCTACATACACAAAATGATAACTAATACTACAGAGAAGTACATAATTGAATCAAAGGCATAAGCAGCAACTCATAAAGGAGTTTGGACAAAGATAAACTAACTTTAATGATTTGATCAAAAAACATACATTTTCCGAATTTCCTAAAAATATTAGTAGGCAGATAAGCTGTAAATTTATTGATAAGAGGTACATTCCTATTTACCACTGTCCAGCCAGTGTCTATCATAATACCAGGTACATAATTGGTACTTAATAAATATTTATTGTATAAATGAGGACAATTAATAAACATTATAAGGGACTGGAACAAGACAATAAAGAAAATCAGAGATATAGCTCATTATTAAACCTCAAATGAGTATAAATTCTAATAAATATCACAATAAAATTTATACCTCATTTTGGATTTCTAAAAAGGGAAGAGAAATTTACCAATCGAGTCAAGGAAAATTGGAAAAGCAGGAGTCTATAGATTAACCCTGGTGAAAATATGATGGAGACAGCAGTAAAATTTCTTAAAGAAGTTGAACTTCAAAAAGGGAGAGCTATATCCTTCTGGGAGAAGGAAAAGAGAAATTAGTTGGCTGGCAATTTGGGGATTTCTAATTTGGTAGAGAATGAAGAAAAAGGGCAGCAGAAACCTGCTGAGCTCTCCTCTTGGCTCTAAGCACTTTCAGTTTCCTAAAGAGGGCTCCCCACTCCTACATTGCTTTTATGGGTAAAAAAAGGCTTCTGAGTGGTGAATGTGAATCTTACCTCTCAGGAAGTGGAGTTTCAGGCAACAATCAGGTCTTCATTGGGTCCAGCAAGCTTCCTAGGCCACATATGCAAGAATTTGGAAAGAATTTATCCAAGTCCAGTCCAGAGTGAAAGCACTTGCTTCTCCTACTTTTGAAGTCAGTGTCAAGGAAATAAAATAGCTGCAGTGTCTACCTATATGTTTAGTCATAAAACCAAAGTCAGTTACCAGAAAAGGGGCGAAATTTTTTCTGCAGCAGCAAGTAGGACATGGGGGTGACTGGACCCTGATTGGTTGCAGGGTTGAAAGAGGGTTGTAACCCCCACAAGCAAATTTTGAAAATCTTAGCACAATGACTAAGATGGAAAACTTAGCAGAAACATCTCAAAGAGGGATCAAGGTCCTTCCACATAAGTCAAGTAAATCCCCAAATTTGATAGAGCCAGGATGCTAAACTTAAAGAGCTACAGACGTTGACAGAGGCACTGTCTATCTTCCCAGAAGGATAAGTGGATGATTACTTCAATGAGTCCTTGGCCAACTCATTTTCTCCTGCTGAGTTTAAAATTTTCCTTTGAGGAGCCAGCCCTGTGGCATAGTGATTAAGTTCCGCACATTCTACTTTGCTGGCCCAGGTTCATGGGTTTGGATCCTGGGCGCAGACCTACACCACTCGTCAGCCATGTCATGCCAGCAACCCACATATAAAGTGGAGGAAGATTGGCACAGATGTTAGGGTTAATCTTCCTCAAGAGAAAAAAAAGAGGAAGATTGGCAACAGATGCTAGCTCAAGGCCAATCTTCCTCAGGAAAAAACAAAGATTTTCCTCTGAAAATGAGGGAACTCAGGTAGGTGATCCATTAAATCACTTCAAGCTATGAAAAATTCATATTCTGAAAAATGATGGAGAACCAAAAGAAAAAAGTGGAATATTGTCGTTCCACTTCTCTATATGATGAAGTAACGTAGATTAAACACTGATTTTCGAGACACATGCTATCAGGCAATGTAGAGAGGGATTTACATGAAATGGGAAACAAATGAAATTTGCCCTGCCATTTTTCCAGCTTATAGATTTGAGAGAGTTTGAGAGAAAACTCTAGAGCTCTGAAGATCTTCAGAGGATTCCCCTCAAACATTCAGCAAACTATTAATCATGTATGTGAGGAAATGACCCAAGATTAGGGAAAGAACAACTAAAAAAAATAACACTCCTGCAGGGCCACAAAGATTGCATGTTCAACCAGCCTCATGTTACAAAATCTCCTAACTCCTGGGCCGTTTAGTAGAGTACTCAGATGAATCTCCTTTCAATAGTGGGCATAATTAACCCTAGGTTGATACTGTACTGGTCATGCCGAAAACATTTAAAAGCAAGACCTGAAAACATGAAACAATTTCCAAGTAATTAACTATGTACCTGAACAAAGTTCAAAAGTATCTATAGTAACATCTAAATATCTAGCACAAGAAAAGGTAAAATTCACAATCTCAGGCATTCAAGGAGAAATTACCAGGCATGGAGAGAAGCAGGAAATATGACCCATAATAAAGAAAAAAAATCAATCAAAATAGACCTTGAATTGACACACATTAGAGTTAGCAGAAAATGACAGTAAAATAGTTATTATAACCACATCTCCCATGTTTAAAAAGTGTAGGGGGAATATTAAACATGTTAAATAAGTGATGGGAAGAGAACATCCAAATTAAACTTTAGAAAAGAAAGGCAGATGAGACTTTGCAGAAGAAAAAATTAGTGAATTTGAAGATACATCAATAAAAACTATCCAAAATGAAACAAACAGAAAAAAAGACACAGAAGTGAGTATAGTATTAGTAAGCAATGAGCTGTAGGTCAACTTCAAGGAGTCAAAAATGCAACTGGAGGCTCAAAAAAGAAAAGTGGGCATGATACACAGAAAATTGAAGACCAATAGCTGAATTTTTTTCTAAATTTAATAGAAACTGCAAACCATAGATCCAAAAAGCTCAACAAACCCATGTTTAAGAAACATAAAAAGAACTACACCAAGACACATTGTAAGCATAATGTTATAAAAAGGAAAAAGTGATAAAAAGGAAATAAATAAATAAATACATAGATAGATAGATAGATAGATAGATAAAAAGGAAATTACAAAAGCAGCCAGAGAAAAAAGAAATGTTATATACAAAAGAACAAAACAATTCTTGTTGGAGACATTACTAGTAAGAAGACAGAGGAGCAATACTTCTAAAGTATTTGAATCCTATACCCAATGAAAGCATCTTTTAAAGTGACAGACAAAATAAAGGCTTTTTCAGACATATAGAAACTGAAAGAATTCATCACCAGTAAACCTGCTCTACAGAAAACGTTAAAGGAAGCCCTTCAGTTAGAAGGAA
Organism: Equus przewalskii; assembly: GCF_037783145.1. NCBI lineage: Eukaryota > Metazoa > Chordata > Mammalia > Perissodactyla > Equidae > Equus > Equus przewalskii. The sequence goes on from NC_091847.1 coordinate 37,716,830, forward strand.
AAAATAATACCAATTGGAAATATGGATCTACATGAAGAAATAAAGACCAAGATAAACAGTAACTAGGTAGAAAAATAAATAAGAATGTTTCTTACTATTTAAACCTTTTAAAAAGATAATTGAATACTTACACAAAAATAATAGTTTAATATGAAAGTTACAATATATTTCAAAGTAAAATATATGGCAACAAAATCACAAATTTCAAGAGTGAAGAAATGGAATTTTAAGTTTCTTGTTGTAGATATAAAGTACAGTATCTCTCAAAGGTAGATTGTGACAAGTTAAAGATGTATGCTGTAGCGGCTGGCCCTGGCCTGAGTGGTTAAGCTCGCGTGCTCTGCTTCGGCAGCCCACAGTTTCACTTGTTTGGATCCTGGGCGCAGACATGGCACCACTTGTCAGGCCACGCTGAGGCAGTGTCCCCCATGCCACAACTAGAAGGACCCACAGCTAAAAAAAAAAATATATATATATATATATATACACAACTATATACTCAGGGGATTTGGGGAGAAAAAAAGCAGAAAAAAAAAAGATGTATACTATCAACCTTAAAGCAACTACTAAAACAAGAAAACAAAGATTGTCACCAAAGAGAAAAATAAAGAGATAAAACAGAATTACAAAAAGGACTTAATTAACCCCCAAAAAAGTTTTAAAAAAGAGGAAAATAATAATAAAGAATAATTGTGACAAATGAAAAACAGGAACCAAGCTAGTAGGTTTAAACTTAACTACACAAATAATCACATTGAAACAAATGATAAGCACCCAGCTAAAAAACAAAGATTGTCTGATTGGATCCAAAAACAAGATCCAACTCTATGCCACCTTTTAAGAAAAACACTGAAATATAAAGATGAAAGCATATTAAAATTCAAAGAAGAGGGAAAGATAAACCATGATAGCATTAGTCAAATAAAACTAGAAGGGCTATATTAATAACATACAAAGTAAATTTCAGAGGAAAGAATATTAACAGGGATTTTTAAAAATAATTTTCTAAAGATAAATGGGAGAATTCATCAAAAGAACATAACATTTCAGAACGTAACCAAAGAGCTTCAAAATACATGATGCAAAACCTGATGGAAGTATAAGAAATAGACATATCTACAATTAAAGTCAGATACTGCAATGTCCTTCTTTCAATAATTTATAGAATAAATAGACAGAGGTGATTAAAAAGATGGAAGACATAAAAACACTAATCAATTAATTTGTATTAATCGCTGCTTGTAGAGTACTCCAACCAACACTACAGGATTGCCCATTCTGTTCAAGTGAACATAGAATATTAAGATGGACAAAATTCTAGATCATAACACAAATCTCAATAAATTTGAAAAGATTCAAGTACTACCAAGTACATTCTCTGACCACAACAAAGTTCAATTTGCAATTAATAGCAGAAAGATTTCTGGAAAAGTGCAAGCAATTAGGAAAACAAATACTACACATCCTAAATATTGCATGGGTTAAAGAAAAAATTAAAAGAGCATTTAGAAAGTATTGTGAACTGAATGAACATGAAAACACAGCATACAAAATTTGTAGGATTCTACTAAGCAGTAATTCAAGGAAAATTTATGGAACTAATCACCTATAATGGGAATAAAATGAGGTCTCAAATCAGTAATCTCAGGATCAACTTTAAGGTATTAGAACAAGAAGAACACATTAAACCCTAAGTAAGCAGAAATCATAGACATCAGAGCAGAAACAGACAAAATAAAAAATTGAAAATCAATAGATAAAATCAATGAAACATAGAAGTGATTCTTTTGAGAAGATCAATAGAATTGATCAAATTCTTGGAAAGATACAAAAGACCAAAGTTAACTCAAGAAAAATAGAGAGATGTCATCAAGATGGTGACATAGGTCGTTCCTGACTTCAATGCCCCTCACAAGACCAACTAGCAACTATCAATACACAAAACACGGTTGTGAAAATCCCAGAATCCAGGGATGATGCTTAAGCATCCTCTTGGACAACAAGGGCTGAGAAAGACCTCATTATAAGAGTAAGAGTAGCAGTTTTGCTTTGACTGAATTACCTCTCCCCTATTCCAGCACAGCACCACACCAAGAAGGTCCCCCTGGGACTACAGTTTCTGCAGTGGAAAAAAGAGAATCCAAGATGGACATCCAGTTCAGCCAGTATTGTGGGTCGCTTCCTGGGAGGCCCACTCCAGTCTCACTTCATGAAGATCACTGGAGGAAACTTTTGACTTTTTTGACTCTGGGGATCAGATAGAAATGGAGAAGAGAGGGTGGGGCTTACAGCAACCAGCTCTCAGATCTTGGTTTATTATTTCCCTGCTCACAGCAGCACCTGAGCAGAGATCACGGCCAGCGGCTCCACCCAGCTGCAGAGCCAAGCCAGTGGCTCCATCTGGCCAGGGAGCTAAGTTGGTGGTTCTACCTGATTTGGATCCCCAGCCAACAGGCCATATTGGACGTGGATCACATTCTATAGACTCATCCCATAAGGAGAGAAAATTCCCGGTCCTGCCCAACTGCTCAGCACGCCTTCCAGTCCCACCCCTCTGGGAAGCCTGACCACAGATACCCAGAATCAACAAAGCACGTTCTATGGCCCTTTAGGGCAGGGAGCTAAGTCAGCAGCCTACTCAAATGTTGAGCATAGCCTTTAGCTTGGCATGACAAGGAAGCCTTAACAGTGACACTGAGCAGCCCTAGAGCCAAGCCTGTGGTACCACCCAGCCATGGTTCCCCCCCGACAACCCTACTCAGCAGCAGAGTCCAGCATACGTCCCTACCCAATTACTGAATGTAACCTGTAACCCCACCAGACCAGGGAGCAAGGACAGTGACCCTGCCTAACCATGGAGCACTGTCTCCAGCCCCATCCAACTGTGGGGTAGAACTATAGGTCCACTCAATCAGAGGCCTGGCTAGCAACCTCACCCAACAGTGGGCCACAGCCAGACGCCTACTCATCATGAAGCCTACCTAGCTTGTGGCCCTACCCAATTTCGGCGTACACCAAGGAGGTGAAAGATCTGTACACTGAAATCTATAAGACATTGATAAAAGAAATGGATGAAGACACAAATAAATGAAAACGTATCCATGTTCATGGATCAGAAGAATTAATGTTGTTAAAATGTCCATACTTCTCAAAGCCATCTATAGATTCAGTGGAATCTCTAACAAAATTCCAATGGCTTTCTTTTTACAAAAATAGAAAAAAAATCCTAAAATTCATATGGAGCTATTAAAGGCCCCAAAATGCCAAAACAATCCTGAAAAAGAAGAACAAAGCTGGAGGATCACACTTCCTGATTTCAAAATATACCGCAAAGCCATAGTAATCAAAATAGTATAGTACTCGCATAAAAACAGACACATAGACCGATGGAACAGAATTGATAGCCCAGAAATAAACCCACATATATATGGTTAACTAATATTTGAAATGAGAGCCAAGAATACTCAATGGGGTAAAGATAGCTTTTTCAATAAATGGTGTTTGGAAAACTGCATATCCACACTCAAAATAATGAAACTAAATCCTTATCTCACATCACTCACAAAACTTAACTCAAAATCTATTAAGGACTTAAAAGACTAGAAACTGTGTAACTCCTAGAAGAAAACGTAGGGGAAAATTTCCTTGACATTAGTCTTGGCAATCATTTTTTGGATATGATGCCAAAAGCAGAAGCAACAAAATAAAAATAAACAAGTGGGACTCAAACTAAAAAGCTTTTTCATAGCTAAAGAAATGATGAACAAAATGAAAAGTCAACCTACAGATTTAGAGAAAATATTTGAAAATCATATATCTGAGAAGTCAATACCCAAAATACATAAGGAATGTATACAACTCAATAGCAAAAAGACAAATAATGCTATTTAAAAATGGGCCTAGGATCTTAATAGACATTTTTCCAAAGAAGATATACAAATTTCCAACAGGTACATGAAAAGATGCTCAACATCAGTAGTCATGGGAGAAATGCAAATCAACACCACAATGAGATATCACCTCACACCTGCTGGAATAGCCATAATCAGAAAGACAAGAAATAACAAGTGCTGGCAAAGATGTGGAGAAAAGGCAACTCTTATGCACTCTTGGTAGGAATGTAAGCTAGTACACAACCGTTACTGAAAACAGTACGGAGGTTCCTCGAAAACTTAAAAATAGAACTACTATATGATCCAGCAATTCCACTTCTGGGTATACATCCAAAAGAAATAAAATCACTATCTTGAAGAGACACCTGCATCTCCATTTTCATTGTAGCATTATCACAATAGCCAAGACATGGAAACTACCTATCTGTCCATTAATGGATGAACGGATAAAGAAAATGTGGTATACATATATACAATGGAATATTATTTACTGTAAAAATAAGGAAATTCTGCCATTTGTAACAGCACGGATGAACTTGAGGACATTATGCTAAGTGGAATAAGTCAGACAACAGGAAAAATACTGTATGATCACACTGATATGTGCAATCTAAATAAACCCAAACTCATAGAAACAGAGTAGATTGGTGGTTTCCAAGGGTGGGAGGGTGGGGAAAATGGGTGAAGGTAGTCAAAGAGTACAAACTACAGGTTATAAAATGCATAGATTCTGGGGATGTAATGTACAGCATGGTGACTATAGTTACCAATACTCTGTTGCATGCTTAAAAGTTGCTAAGAGAATAAGTCTTAAAAGTTCTCAATACACAAACAAAAAAATCGTAACCATATGAGGTGCTGAATGTGTTAACTAACCTAATTGTGGTAATCATTTCAGAATATTTATCTACACCAAATCACCATGTTGTATACCTTTAACTTACATTCTGTTATATTTCAATTATATCTTAATAAAGTTGGAAGAAAAAGAAAAGAAAAAATAAATATCTGGACTAGCCTTATATCAATTAAAGAATATACATTGTTCTTTGTGACTTTCCCACAAAGAAAACTCAAGGTACAGATGCTTTCAATAATGTATTCTAACAAAAAATTAAGGGAAAAATAATACTGCACAGATTCTTCGAGAAAATTAGAGTGGAGGAGCTACTTCCTAACTCAATCTATGAGGCCAACATTACGGTTACAGCAAAATGAGATAAAACGTTACAAGAAAAGAAAATGACAGGCCAACATTCCTCATAAACATAAATGCAAATATTTTTAGTAGAATTTTTCCAAATTGAATCCAATAATTTATAAAAAGTATAAAACTTCAGGCAAAGTTGGATTTATACAGGAATACAAGTTTGGTTTAATATTTGAAAATCAGTAAATATAATTTACCATATTAACAAACTAGTAGATAGATGATAGATAAACAGATAGATAATAAACATATAAAAAGCTTATGACAAAATCTAACATCCATTCTTAATGAAAACTTTCAGAGAACTAGGAAGAGAATTTCCTCAATTTGGTAAAGGGCATCTATAAAAAACCTACAGCTCACATCCTACTTCATGGTGAAAACCCAAATGCTATCATCCTAAGATTAGGAACAATTTTTACTGCACCTATTCAAAATTATAGTAAAATTCTGGTGAGATAATAAGGGAAGGAAAAAATTAAAAGCATACAGATTGAAATGGAAGGTGAATGAATGAATGCCTGTTCAGAGAAGACATTATTGTCTCAACAAAATGCCAAGTAATCTGCAAAAAAATCCAAAAACTAAAAATTAAGTTTGGTAGATTTTCAGGATACAAGATCAAAATGTAAAAATCAAACAAAATTTTAAACTATACCACATAAAATTTTTCCAATAAAATAAAATACAAGTATAAAGCTAACAAATCATACACAAGATTGGTATGCTTCAAACTACAAAAATTTGTGACAGAAGTTAAAGAAGATTTAAATAAATGGAGAGAAATATCATGTTGATGGATTGGAAGACTCAACAGAGTAAAGAGATTAATTGTCCCCAAATTGACAAACAAGTTTAAGACAGTTCCTATCAAAAGCCCAGCAATATTTTCTGTGTATATATATATATAGACAAGATTTTTCTAAAATGTATATGGAAGGATAAATGAATGAGAATACCTGAAACAATTTTGAAAAAGAAGAATAAAGTGAGAAGAATCACTCTACCTGATTTCAAGACTTATATAGCTACAATAGTCAAGACTGTGTAGCATTCGTGGAGAGAGACATAAATCAATGGAAAAGAACAGAACCCAGAAATAGACTCACACAAATATGTTCAGCCAATTTTCGACAAAAGAAAAAAACCAATTCAAATGAGGAAAGATAACCTTTACAACAAACAGTGCTGGAGCAATTGGACATCCAAAGGCAAAAATACACCTCGACCTGAGTATCACATTTTACATAAAAATTAATTCAAAATAAATCAATAGATCTAAATGTAAAACTATACAAGTTTTAGAAGGAAATATTGTGGAAATTTTTGTGCCCTAGGATTATGCCCAAAGAGTTCTTAGATCTGAAACCAAAACCACAATTAATAAAAGAAAAAAATTTTATAAATCAAACTTCATCAAAATTAAGAGCTTTGCTCTCTGAAAGACATACTCAAGAGAATGAAAAAGATTAGCTATAGACTGTGAGAAATATTTGCAAATCACATGTCCAACAATCCAACAGAAGGGTCGTACCAAAATGTATAAATATTTCTCAAAATTTAACAGTAAGAAAACAAACAATCCAATTAAACAAATGGGCAAAGGACTTGATGAACACTTCCTCAGAGAGGATTTATGAATGACATATCATCACAAGAAAAGATGTTCAACATCATTTGATATTAGAGAAATTCAAATTAATACAAAACTAACACCCCTATGTTCATTGCAGCGTTATACACAATAGCCAAGACTTGGAAGCAACCTAGGTGCCCATCAAGGGATGAATGGATAAAGAAGATGTGGTATTTATATATGATGGAATGCTACTCAGCCATAAGAAATGATGAAATCTGACCATTTCTGACAACATGGATGGACCTTGAGGGTATTATGCTGAGTGAAATAAGCCAGAGGGAGAAAGTCAAATACCATATGATCTCACTTATAAGTAGAAGATAAAAATGATGACAAACAAACACGCAGCATTGGAGATTGGATTGGTGGTTACCATAGCAAAGGGAGGAGGGCAAAAGGGGTGATTAGGCTCACATATGAGGGGATGGACTATAATTAGTTTTTGGGTGGTGAACATGATGTAATCTACACAGAATTTGAAATATATTTTGATGTACATTTGAAAGCTATATAATGTTATAATCCAATGCTACTGCAACTAAAAAAATAAATAAATATTTTTTAAAAAGATGATATGTTAATTAGCTTGACTCCAGTAATCATTTTACTATGTATGGTATATCAAATCGTCACTTTGTACACCTTAAATATATACAGTTTTTATTTTAAAAAATCCTAGACAGGAAAGAGTAAGCATCAAAGGCGTGATCAAGGATGGAAAGAGGAGAGGGGAATTGGGTTGAATCTATAATATTTTCTTAATAAAACATCAAAAGTAAAACAGATAACAAAAATAAGATACAACTACACACTTATCAGAATGGCTAAAATATAAAATACTGACAATCCTAAGTGCTGATAAGCAACTGCATCCCAGATACACTGTTGAATACAAAATGGTACAACCACTCTGGAAAAACAGTTTGGCAGTTTCCTTAAGTGTATTTTAAACATACATTTACCATAAGACCAAGAAATCTTATTTCTAGATATTTTCCCTAGAGAAATGAAAATTTATGTTATGACAAAACCCTGTAAATAAACATATTTACAATCACCAGAAACTGGAGGTAACTCCAATGACCTGCAATGAATACTGGATAAACAAGCTGTAATACATCCATACAATGTAATACTACCCAACAATAAAAAGGAACAAACTGTTGGTACACCAACTTGGACGAATCTCAAAGGCATTATGCTGCGTCAGAGAAATCAGTCTCAAAATGTTACACACACTGTATAGTACAATTTCTATGACAATTCTGAAAAGACAAACTATAGTAATGGAGAACAGAACAAAGGTTGGAATGGGACAGAAAATGACTACAAAGGGGCATAGAGGGAATATTTTGGCGTAATAGGACTGTTTCGTACCCTAATTGTGTTAGTGGTGACATGAAATTATACATGTGGTAACATTCATATAACTGTACACCAAAAGTCAGTTTTATTGCATGTTAGTCTTCGAAAACAGAATAATATACTTAAAAACAGAAAACGTTCTTTGATATTAAGAAAACAAACAACTCAGTAGAAAATAGGTAAAAGATTTGAACAGGTACATAATTGGCAAATAAGCACATGAAAAGATGCTTAACACCATTAGTCTTTGGGGAAATGCAAATTGAAATTGCAATGATATACTACTACACACCTATTAAAATTACTAAAGTTAAAACATCGGCCCATACCAAGTGTTTAGTGATATGGAGGAACTGGAAATCTCATTGCTGTTAGTGGGGATCAAAAATAGCATAACCACTCTGAAAAATAGTTTTTCAGTTTCTCTAAAATTTAGAAATACATCTACCATGTGATTCGGCCATTGAATTTTTAGATATTTACCCCAAAGGAGTTGAAAGAATATATCCATACCAAGACTTGGACTCAAATGTCATAACAGTTTTATTTGTAGTAGCCAAAATTTGGAAACAACCCGAATGTCCATAAACAGATGAATCGATAAACAAATTGTAATATATCCTACAATGAAATATTATTCCACAAAAAGGAGCTAATACACCCAACAAGACGGATAAATTTCAAAATAATCATGCTGAGTGAAAGAATCGTTCCAAAAAAGAATAGGTTCTGTATGATTCTATTTCTAAAAAATGCAAACCAATCTATCAAGACAGAAACAGAGCGGTGGGTTACCAGGGCATGGAGGGGTGGTGAGGAAGGGGTAAAGCAGAAAACAGGGAGGGGCAGGAGAGAAGGATTAGAAAGGGGCACAAGAAACCTTTTGAACATGATGGATATGTCTATTTCTTGATTTTAGTGATGGCTTCAGCAGGATATATATCTATGTCAGAACTCATCACATTGTATACTTTTAAAATCTGGTTTATAGTATATCAACTTTACATCAGTAAAGCTATTTAGAAATAAAACATAAATTTTAAAATACGAAGCATGATAAAGAAACAGAAACAATATTGAAGAAGACACTCATAATTGTCTATCTGTTGAAAAGAAATAAGCAAAGGTGAACAGTTGCCCTCACAAACACAAGCCCAATTTCATTTTGCTCTCCCTTTCCTCACTCACATTCATATCTAATTCTTCACATCTTAATATGATACAGAGATAGCTCATTAGTGAAGAAGAAAAAAAGTAGCGAGTTTAGTCAGAGTTTGCCTTCCTTCTCCCCATCTCCTTGGATGTACCACACCCTAGGCTGCAGGGAAAGATATAGCTCATTGCTTTTCTCCAAATCTCCTTGAAGGAAGTGGATTCAGTTGGTTTGGGGAGCATGTTCAATACAGATAATTCATCAGGACCATTGTCAGGGTTGTCAGCAACATGGAAAAGCTGTTTCCAAACCTCCAGCAAAGCACAGTTCCATCCGAATGTGAGCCGAAAAACATCTCAGTTTTTCTAAGAAAATCCCATAGACCCGACAGTTTCAGTGTCATCCGAACATTCCACATGCAATTTCACTTCTTTCCCCATGTCTATTTAAGCGATTTTTGAAAGCTGTAATTATACAAACAGAGAGCCTCCCACACTCTGACAAGTGGAAAAATACATATTAACTCCAGACTAAATGTGGGTGGTGGTATCTTTTTTTTCCCTTATGCAAGCTTTATACTGTCAGAAACTATGAAACACTACTGCAAACAGCAATAAGTGACTAAAAGTCTTTCATATTAGACACTGCCATGCAGTTTCGTAGGATGATGTGAGAATTGAAAGAGCAAAGCCCTCAAATCTCATTCTTCCTTCCCTGTAAAATGGTATCAATCCATCTCCTTTCCCAAACACTTCTGTTCATAAGAGTTGTCTACTCAGGGAAATGCTTGTTGTGTTCCTATTATGAGATGTATTGACACTGTGATTTCTCATCATTTGAATTACATAGTATGGGCAGTGATGGAAATGAAAAACAAGACGTAGACTTGTCCTCTGGTTTACAAAGTAGGCACATCTAATGGAGCATTTCATGCTAATATCAGTATGGAAAACAAGACCACAAACCAAAATCAGATGTAGGAATTAGCATTGTTTTAGCTACTTACCTTGGACTCATTTTACCCTTTAAATAGTTCACTCATTTAGTCATTCAATATATTAATGTTTGTTGAATGTTTGCTGTGTAAAAACTGGCATCAAGAAATTAAGGTCACCTTAGAAAAATTAAGAGCAACGAGTAGAACAGGGATTAGCACTCAATTAGCCTGGTTTCAGAGTCCTACTTTCAGCTACCATGCCATGCTATATCTCAAAATTGTGATTAATATTTATTGGAAGCTTACTATGGGCTCAGGCATTATTCTAAGCCCTTTACATTTATTATCTCAGTTAGGTCTCAGAATAGCCCTATGATGTGTACATTTCTATTTTCCCAGTTTCTCAGATGATGAGATTGAGGTACAGAAAGATTAAGTAACTTGCCCAAGATTCTTAGCAACTCGCAGAGTAGGCTTTGAACAATGACATTCTGACTCCAGAGCCTGTGCTTCTCACCACACATCAAGGAAAATGAATTAAGTACACATTCCAGACAAGTCACCATGGCCAGAGAGAATAAGGAAAAAGCTCCCAAAGACTGAGGACATCAGTGACCAAGGAGAACAATAAACAAGGGGAAGAATCTTCCAGAAGGTATAATCAGGGACTCTGAAGGAATTTCTCTACTGACAGGGTTTCACAGCCCAACTGGACTTTATTATTGAAATAATGACAGCCAAAACACTATGTTTCTCACTGTTGCCTTTTCTAAATGGGAGCCTGCATTACAATTACGCTCTCTCTGCCCCACTGTTGTATGCTAGATGGCAGAGGTGGTGGTGGGAGTCAGAAAAGCTAATTTGTCTTCAGATCATAAGCCAGTAGAACATGAAGAGTCATATCTGGACCTAAGGAAGAGAGAACTGCATCTCACCTAGAAGTTCTAGATTTCCAACTGAGTTTGTTTACTGGATGGAACTTTGGGTTGTCTCCTTAGGGAAGAGACAAGTGTATTCTATGAGTGGGACCAGAACCGGCAGGGCCTGGTCAGCTCTGCACCAAATGCATTTACTCTTCTTATGCACACAGCTAGACTAGAATCCCCATTCTCCCTTTCAGTTCACATGGTCACGTGGCTATTTTTCACCAATGGAATTTGAGTGGAATAGCCCTTGTCGTCTTGGGGAGAAGGGGAAAAGTGTGAGTATATCTTCTTGACCCTCTTTTTTCCCATCAGTAAGCTGAATGCAGATGAGCAGGAGGTCCTGGAGAAGGGCAGAGTTCCAAGGTGGAGGATCCTCCATCCCAGAAACATCATGTGGAAGGCCAACTACCAACTAGGAACGTCCGCATGGGACTCTTTATGTTCAAGGAGGAAACTTTTATTAAGTCACTGATATTATTTCAGATTTGTTTGTTACAGCAGAAAACATTACCTTAAGTAATACAATGTACAAAGCCTCGTGATCTTTAGAATTCTAATTTGATCTACAACACTTATCCCTTCTTTGAACATTATATAGCACTTAGTCTGTGCTAGGCACTGTTCTAAGATTCTACAAAGTATTTTACATATATTATCATATACTACACACAAACACACACACATACAGTTCATTAAGTCCTATAGCGAATATAGGCTGTACCTCAGAGTTTAATACTTAATTGTACCCTAGGAGACACAAAAATTAATCCTTTAATTTTCTAAAAATTAAAGAAAAAGTCAGTTTGACTAAACAAAACACAGATGGATCATTAGGGGACTTTAGTTACCCCCGTAAGATCTGCTTGAGGAATATCCCCATTTCTTGCTCTATCATAACGTTACATTGTTGATCTCTTTATTGATCATTTCATTCGAGGACACTGACTAGCAATAGGAACTTGAGTTCAGTTTTACTAATAACATACACAATGGACCTCTTTAGACTCCATTTTATGTTTAGTATAAAAAATATGTCCTTATGTACTGTGGAATCATCACTAAATAAGCATTTATTGTGCACTTACTCTTGCTCACTTCTGAGCTAGAGATATAAAGATGATTGAGACACAATTCCTGTTCTTGAGAGCATAGAGTCTAGTGAACACACAGGCCTGTTAAGAACTATCACAACAAAACCTGATGAATGCCACTGTAGAAGAATGTATAGAGTGTGGTATGAGCACTGGAATCAGAGTCATAATTCTGAAAAGGAGTATTCTGTAGGAAAAAAAGATTTTGAAGCAGAGGTATGAAACACACACACGCACATTACATGAAAGAAGATGCTTGTGGCCCCTTCAGCCAATTATTCACCATAGTAGTGGTCCAATTTGGTCACTAAAGAGCTTAAAGCAATGCACCAAAAGCTGTGCCCAACTATTAGAGCATTTACTGTTAGTTGGAAATCCTTGTATGATTTCTGAAATTCATTAATATTTTCAGATTTAATATCAACTTGATTACCACTATTACTAGTATTCCTGCCTTCAAAGCTTCTCCTCAACCAACCCTTTTTAAAAAAATTAATTCATTCTCAATTCTCCCAATTGAAACTTTGGATTCAGGGCTGATTCCTCTTTCTTTATCATCCCCACATTCAAACATAGCTTTGTCCCTCAATTAAGTTCTTTACACTCATGCCTCAGCTCCAGAGATTGCCTCCCCAACTGCCTCTCTGCCTTTGCTTCATCCTCTTCATTCTGGTCATCTCTACCAGATGAATATTCCAATAGTTCTGTTTTAACTGTCTCACACTCTTCTTTCAAATCCTTCATGGCCCAACATTACTTAAGTCTTGACTTTGTTACTTGCTAACCAGATAATTAATCTTGTTGATTTGGTTGTCTAATCTGAAAAATGGGGATAATAATCATTTTACCTCATACATTTATCACGAAATTCAAACACTTTGAAACATGTAGAGTATTTAGAACAGTTTCCAGGGCATAGTAAGCATTCAGGAGATTTTAGCTGCTATTACTTACAGTAACCCAACAAGTAAGGCAGTCTGAAATTTGACCCAAATTTAACTTTCTACTTTTCTCTCACAGGAAACACCTGTTCATGACAAAGAGAAGTTTTCTCACAATTTTATGAACATGTCTTGTGAGTCTCTTTCCTTGAACTTATAATTTGATCATGCTTTGCCCCAAACATCTCTTGCTTTCCCTTTATTCAAATTTTATTCATTCTTCATGGACCAATTTGAATCTCATCCCCACAAATCTCTTGCCATAGCTGATGGCAACTATCTCCCCTCTTTGAACAGATAATGATGACGTTCATTTGGAAATTACTGTGCATTGTGGGATATGAAATAACGAGGATATAGATCAGACTGGAAAAGAAGATGTTCTCATGCCCACCTGCTGCAGATAACCCAACATACTGCCAGCTTGTAGAAGTTAACCATAAATGTTTGGGGACTGACTGCTCCTAATATAACTAAGAATACTCCTATAAAGTTTAGATTTAGAAGCCATAAGGCAAAAGAGAGAAGAATGACAGAGTCATGCTGGATTTCTCCTTGGAGTTGGAGGCGGGGGAAAACATAGAAAGAAATATTGCTGTGCTTACCATATCCCCAAGTGAGAGTACATAGAAAAAGCTAAATACTCTAAAATTAATATCTTCTTGTCTCCTAAGACTTGGCTATTATTTGTATTTTGTTGCTGGGAGATGGTGCTCATTTTTGTACATCAAATCAAAATTGATACACACTAATATAGTCAAGTAAAAAATGTCAAAACCATACAAATTTATATACAAGTTTATGCAGAACCTCAATTCAAACACATCCAATATTTATAACAATTTCATGGTTTGAAGTATCTTCCTAAGGCCTCTTTGAACAGCTCTGCAGGTTGCATACTGCCCAACTTCGGGGAACACAGTGCACATAGACTTCATGAGGATAACCTTGAAGAGCTTCTGTCTATCCAGGTGGATTGGAAAGTAACTTCTGAATTTTTTTTTTCATTTTTTCAGAGTATTGTAATGCATCTCCAAAGAGGGAGAAAGCAACCCAGCCAGTGTGAGTAGTAAACAAGAACACCGGCTGTGAAAATAGCCAAATCAACGCATTGCTCTTCAAAAGATAGGCAGCCATGGACAAGTTACGTAATCCTTCTGAGCCTTGGTTTCCTCACAGTAAAATAGGATAATAATACTACTTAATAAGATTTGCAGAAGGATTAAATGAAATGAAGTCTAGCAAAGTGCTCAGTTCATAGTAGGAGTTCAATGTTTACTTGTTCACATTTCCATTTCAGAATTCTGATTGCATTAGGGAAAGAGGTTTTTCTTCTACATACTGACTGCTAGAGAAAAATATCTCAGCCTGGCTTCTAACCACCATTCTAGAAAATCATGCTGGCCATTTTCATTAGCGCAGTGGCTTTCAAACATTTTCTTTAGCAGTAGCAAAACCTTTTGGTTTCCAGTTAAAATTTTGAACAGACCCCAATAAAAAAGGCCATTCTTAGAGAGACTGAATTAGAAGACCTGGTCCCATTTAGCCAAGTAGTCCCTGAACTTGGGAAAGGTACTTGACCCGTTTGAGTCACTTTTCTCTTCTGCAAATTTTACATCACTGCCCTGCTTAGTTTTCAAGGTTATAGTGACTCTCAGACGAGCGCATATGTGTGAATGCACTTTGAAACAGTAAAGCAATACACAAATATATACTAGCTTTCTTATCACAACACAAGCTTCTGCATTTTGGCTCACCTATTTGATTTTTCCCAACAGATTTACCTTCCTAATTACAGGCAGTTCTTTGCTAACAAACAGGTGTATTCCAAAATTTAATTTGCTAATCAGTTGTTAGGAACTCAGCACACATTTTCCCTCAGAAATGATGTTATAAATGGAATAGTTCACTTCTGAAGCAAGCTTAGCCCAACTCTTTAGCCCAAAATGTAGCTCAAATATTATACATTTTCTAAAAAAAGTCAGAAATATTATCGAAATATAAGTGATTACAATGGTTAAATAATAAAAATAATGTTTAAATAATAAAAATAAATAAATGTTTATCTTTTATGCTGGCATTCAATGACCAGCAAGTCTACTTAGAAATGGTAGACATTTATGCCGGTGAAGAGCCTAAAGAGAATTTCTGAGGCCTACAAGAGTTTTAGAAATTGATAGGATTTGCTTTTGTGGTTGACAAATTTCAAAACCTAAGACTTTCCATTTATTTTGTGACTTCCATGCTTAGGAATTGCTATTGGGGTAATTGGCAGGGGCAAGGCTATAACAGAGGAACAAAAAGAGGCAAGAAGAAGCATGGAAAGGGAAGAGAGATGGGGAGAGAAATATAGAAAGAGCTGAAATTTAGGGAGAACAGGAAAAATCTTGGGAAAAGAAATAGAAAGGCTGAATGATGTGAATTACATTGAGAAGAAAAAGAGAAATGGGTAGAAAAGAAAGAATGTCTTCACTCAGTTAAAGATTAAGAGGGAAAAAAAGCACCTTTTTGAAGGAATAATATACTTGAGTGTGTCAGTCCTACAGAAAGGTTGGCAGTTCTTGCATCAAGAAACTGGATGCAAGTATATGGAGCCTCCATGGGGTAGTTGAGGAGAGGAAACAGGCACAGATGTGGAGCTGGCCTTTGGTATGAATTAGACAATTGTTACTAAGTGTTAGTGACAGTGGAAGTCAATAATTTAAATAATATAAAAATTATTTGAGGTGGGGATTTAATATCTGATAAATAATTAAGAGAAATCAGCCAAAGATGAAAATATTTAACTGGATAATCTTCTTTGTGGATTGGTATGCAATCATTTGAGAGGTGTCTTTACTTTATAGTATAAGAGGAAATTGTTTTCCACTCAAACATTAAATATTTATTATAACACCTGATGCTCATAAAGATCCCTACAGCAGTGAATAAAAAGCTAGTTGTTAAAGTAAGGGCAAATTCGCTCTCATACAAACCCATCCCCATCTCTAAAGCTCACCAAAGACTTACTCACTGACACATGCAATTAGCTACTACTCAATAACAATGTTTCCTGATACCACTGCTTTGTGATACTCTCCATCTCATGGTTCTCATGACCATTCCTTCCTGAGTGAAGCTTCATCCATCCCTCCAGCCACCTCTCTCATCATCTTTTAGGGCTCATTTATTCCCTTCATTTGCAATGTCATAGTTTTGATCATTTAAAAAGTGGAAGTGCATCGAAAAACGAGAGGCAACTTTTCCTTTGTATCTTTTTGCTGGTTGCCTCAGAAAATAAAATGAAATAATTTATCACAACTTAACCCTTTATACTTACTCCCCCATACTTATACTATAAGCTGATATGATAAAGAATTCACAAACATTTTAGAATCTTTCTGACAAAGGAAGCTTTCAATTGAGTTTTAAAAGTTAAAATCTTCGAAGTTCCAGAATAAATTTTTCTGTTATTTTTCCTGTCTGTGACGTTCATCTAAGAATTTTTTAAAGGGGGATTAATTGGGAACCCCCATAATATTTATCTTTAAACATAAAACTTCCAGATGTGCCTAATATGGGATCTTCAGTACTCACAATTTCTATGCTTCAAGAATGCTTTCTCCATCCTGATCTACCATGTTTCTTTAGCTTTCCTTCCTGTCAGATAATGCCGAACTTGGGGCAAACAGATTTACCTTTTGAAATATTTTCACAAAATGTTCTTCCAATAATCATTTTTTATTTACTAGTGGCAGTTATGCCCCACAAATGAAACATTGGGCATGCTAAAAAAAAATTAAAATCTATTCTAAGTCAAAGAAATAATATTATTAGGGGAGCACTAATAGAAGGGGAAGTATCAGTTCAATCAAACTTCAAATGTTTTCATTTCTGATGATAACTTGAATACCTTCTATCTATTACCTATTGAA